>NW_027361918.1:8367500-8582500 GCF_039654945.1 Dendrobates tinctorius | reverse complement strand
GAGTGGGGGGTTAATGAGTGAAGATGGGGGTTAATGAGTGGAGATGGGGGTTAATGAGTGGAGATGGGGGTTAAAGTGTGGGGGTTAATGTGGGGATGGGGTTAATGAGTGTGGGGGGTTAATGTGTGGGGGTTAAAGTATGGGGGTTAATGAGTGGGGCGTTAATGAGTGTGGGGGTTAATGAGTGGCGATGGGGGTTAATGTGGGGATGGGGGTTAATAAGTGGGGGGTTAATGTGTAGGGGGGTAATGTATGGGGGTTAATGAGTGGAGATGGGGTTAATTAGTGGGGATGGGGGTTAATGAGTGGGGGTACATAATGTGTGGGGGGATTTGGGAGTGGGGATGGGGGATACTTAATGTGGGGGGGATTTGGGAGTAGGGACAAGGGATTATTGAGTGGGGATGGGGGATACTTAATGTGTGGGGGGATTTGGAGTGGGGATGGGGGGTACTTAATGTGTGTGGTGGATTTGGGATGGGGGATTTGGAGTGGGGATGGTATTTAACGTGTGTGGGGAGATTTGAGGACACAAAATGAAGAGTATGTATGAGGGCATATATGAGGAAGCAGTATGGGGGATGGGTGCAGACAGTAAGGGGTGCGAATGGATGAATGTATGTGGGCACAGTATGGGGAGTGAGGGTGATGGCATGTGTGCAGACACAGTATGGGGAGTCAGGGGTATGTGTGAGCAGACAGTATAGAGAGTGAGGGGGTAAATATATGAGGAGACAGTATGGTGAACAGGAGGATGATAGAGGAGACAGTATGAGAAGGGAGGGGAATAGTGTGAGGCGACAGTATATTGCAGATATTTGTATTCAGGAGCATTATAATGACACTTCTATCTTTAAGGGCGCCGTGTGAAGATTTGCTGCAGAAGACCAGTGAAGATGGAAGTCTGCAGAGACGAGATGTGGATGAGAAAACTCATCATGGGGTCTGGGCAAGAAGAAGAAAAGGAGAACGACTGCAGAGACGACGTCATCTATAAGGTACCTGGATGTAAATATTATTAGTGATACTGACTAATTCTCATGTTTTTATTTGTTAGGAACATTACAGGGGTTGTCCAGGTTTGTGCTGAGTCTGCTGTCATTCCTTGTGACTGCAGACGTCTGAATTCTCACAGTGCTCACTGAACACTGTCAGGATTCTCTCATGCCGGTAATTTACATACATGCGGTCACATGCTGACTAGACATGTGTGGCCTCACTCAATGATAATGAACAGAGCGAGGCCGGGCACATCTAGTAGGAATGTGGCCAGAAGTATACAAATCACATACTTGTGCTGACATGACTGTACATCGGCAAGGGAGAATCCTAAAAGTGTGCAGTGCATTCGTTGTGAGAATTCAGAAGCTGCAATGTCAGGATTCAGCGCTGCAGGTTCCAGTAGTCATCACATGGACACTTCACTCATATGCGATTTTCATAGGTATGGTCCTGTGACAATGAGCTTCTCTTCCTGCTTTCAGTTTTTTACTGAACATTGAGAGCATTAGGGAGAGCAGCTCGTGGCTACATGGCTAAGTGTGCAAGTCACATATGTACTTTTTTTTTGTGGGGGGGGGGCGCCAAACCAAATTCTTGCCCCGGGTGCCAGAAAGCCTAGATACGCCTCTGCCTGGATTAGTGAAACATACAGTCACTCAATGGTTCAGGAAAGGAGCTTTATAGAGGTTGCCAAGATAGAGGTAGCTGGGTAGGCAACAAGAAGAAAAAGTGCAAAATGAGTGCTAGTGACACAGACATTAAAGTGACATGTGCAAAGACAAATGAGTACCTAACTGTACTGTTCCCTGTGACTGAAAGCCTTCCTGTCAGAGGAGGTTGGCACCCTACTGGTCAGCGGAATGGCGCCCCCACAAGTTTAGCTTCTCTGAGTCCTCTTGTTTGGTTCAAAATGGATGGTCGGGCCGTTCAATGTTTGGTTGACACCGCCTCTTAAGTAACCACGATGCATGAGACCTACTTCAAGCATAACTTCTCCGTGATGATGGGGCCCGGTGATCATGTTGACTGCTGCTAATCAGTTACCCATCCCGGTTGCAGGGGTGGTCTGGATGCAAATCACTGTGTGTGGCAAAAATGTACACTACCATTCAAAAGTTTAGGGTCACTTAGAAATGTCCTTATTTTTGAAAGAAAAGCACAGTTTTTTCCAATGAAGCTAACATTAAATGATTCAGAAATACACTCTATACATTGTTAATGTGGTAAATGACTATTCTAGCGGCAAACGTCTGGTTTGTAATGTAATATCTTCATAGGTGTATAGAGGCCCATTTCCAACAACCATATGTGATGTCACGGGTGACTGATACTCCGCCTCCAGCAGGGCGAATTTCTATGACACCCGTGACCCTGGATACACTGCCTCCAGCAGGGCGAATTTAAACAATGAAATGTGCAGCCGGACACACCGCCTCCAGCAGGCGAATTTCAATAGTTACACGTGTATCTGGATACACCGCCTCCAGCAGGGTGAATTTACAGAAATAAGGGAAACTCCAGGGAAACCGATACAATGGAGGGCCCTGCAATAGGGAACGGGGATGTGGAGACCTCTTGCACTCCCCTGAGTCAGTGTCTTTACACTCCTGACGGTCCCTAGGCAGGTTCTGCACCTTACGACGAGCAGGATACCTAAAAACCCTAGCTCGCCCTGCACCTATCCCTTTCTAATGAATTGGATGGTGCAGACACTGATCCCACCACTGCACTAAAACACACATAAGGAAAGTTACAAACAAGGAAAAACCACTTAGCTTTGAGTGCGGAACGCATTAAATAAAAATAATAATAAAGTGCGTTCGCCGCTCGGGGTCCACCGTGCAGTAGATGATATGACTGCTGCTAAGTGGTGGCAGGCAAGTAAGATGGCGGAAATGCGCACGTGGGTTAAACGTCACCCAGGTGCACAGAGCAATCTCTGTTAAGTCACAGAGGTGCCAACAAAGACAAATACAATAAGGCTGAGCCTGTTAGAGTCACAGTACTCAGAGTAAATGCACACACGGTATCTGGTCAAAGGAGCAGAGCCAAAGACAGCGGAACTGAGTCCGTCTAGACCTACCATGCGTGCAACATCGCCACTGCAGACGCCAAGGAGGACTGCAACTGCAGCGCGTGGTAGGACATTGCCGCTAGACGACAAAGCTAGTACGCAAGTGCAATGTCGGACGCTAGCAACTGTGGATGATGTAGTAGTGGCGCGCTGGTGCTGACTCTAAGCTTAGTCCCTGTCCACATACATAATATCAGAGGGAAGGGTTTTCAAATGAGTCATTCACCAGAATCATACATCCATCATCATTCACACAGTAGCAACTAGAGACTATACTAGCACATGGCGGAACGGCCATGTGCGCTTTTTATAGCAGCCGGGACCTTCCGAAAGCTTCCAGATCTCCGAGATGGACCAATGTGATCTGGAGCAGGACCTGAGCACATAACTCCCGATCTCCAATGGGAAATCGTCTCATGAGCATGCTCAGTAGGAGGACAGAGGGACTTAGCCCCTGGAGAGATTTGCTGTAAGGCAATCTCCTCTGCGGTAGATAAACAGCAAGAGACCGCAGAATGTAAGGGTCTGGATTCCTGCAGAATAGACACAGAAACCTGATGCCTAACACTGATGATTTCCTCCAATGGTGTGTACTACTCCCTTCAGAGGAGAGCACAAACAGGCTCTAACCAGAGTAAAAAGTGAAGTGGGAGGCCTCGCTGCACAACTGAGAAACAAGACAAGTACGTTAGAGTTAGAGTTAGAGTTTGAGAAATCGAATCATAGGTCCTCAACTGGCAGCTTCATTAAATAGTACACGCAAAATGCCATTGTCAGGCTGGGTTCAAACGTACTGGAACTCTCGCGGAAATTACAGCGAGAATTCCGGAATTCCATTCCGCGGGAAAATCGCATTTTAAATTCCCACGATTTTCCCACGGAAAAACTAGCATTTTGCAAGCGTAATTAGCTTGCAGAATTGCTAGCGTTTTCCAAGCGATCTGTAGCATCGCTTGGAGAACTCATTGACAGATTGGTCACACTCGTCAAACATAGTGTTTGACGAGTGTGACCAACTTTTTACTATTCAGGCCGCCTATGCGGCCTCAATAGTAAAAGATAGAATGTAAAAAATAATAATAATAAAAAAAATTGTTATTCTCACCTTCCGGCGTCCCGCACAGCCTTCCCGCCTCTCTCCACGCTCCCGGTTCCAGTAATCCTTTACGACAATTACCGCAATGACGTCCATTCTCGCGGGATCGCGACGTCTCACGGTCATTCGCGATGACATCGGGAAAATGACCGCGAGACTTTGCGATCCCGCGAGAACGGACGTCATCGCTCGCAAAGGCTTACTGGGACCGGGAGCGTGGAGAGAGGCGGGATGTCGGAAGGTGAGAATAACAACATTTTTTATTTTAATTCTATTTTTTACAGGGATATGGTACCCAAAGCCCGGAGGACAGTCTCCTCTCCTCTGGACCGTGGGTACCATCCGCAAACGTTCTGCTTACTTTTCGCATGGTGTGCACAGCCACATGCGGAAAGTAAGCAGAACAATGCATTCCTATGGGTGCGGGATCGCCGTGATTCCACAAAATTAATGAGCATGCTGCATTTTTTACCGCGAAGCGATTCCGCTGCGGTAAGAACCGCAGCATTAGCACAGCATTGCGGAATCCCATAGGAATGCATGGGATGCTTATTTTTTGCGTTTTCGCGGCAAAAATGCGTGGAAAATACCGCTGCGGAAATGCGAAAAAAATGGTACGTGTGAACGAGGCTGTCACGGTCACTGTGTGCCTGGGCGCAGGTGTTACCGCAAGGCGAACCCATAACACACGTGACCCTGGATACAGCGCCTCCAGTGGGGCGAATTTAAATAATAAAACGTGCAGATGGATACACCGCCTCCACCTGGCGAATTTAGATATTACACGTTAATAAACATTCTGGAAACCCCGCCTCCAGTACGGCGAATTTAAATAATAAGAGGGACCTGGGAAACATTAACAGTGGTGGGCCCTGCGATAGGGAAAAGGGAATTGGAGACCTCCTGAGCTCCCCTGAGCCAGCGTCCCTGCACTCCCAACGTTCCCTATGCCGGTTTCGCACCAGGCGCCGCACGCGTACCTCAACGCCCTAGCTCGCCCTGACCCTAAACCCTCACTAGGGAATAGGTCGGTGCGGAAACTAATCCCACCACTGCACTAATAACACACATGAGGGAAAGAGACAATACAGGGGGACACCACTTAGCTTTATGCTCTGTGCTTATGCTCCTGCAACAGAGCCCTCCACCTGCATGCGTCTTCTCCTCCACCCGGATCCATCACCATAACAGGATCCTGCACCATAGTGCTGCCTAGGAGCAGAGTCCACCACCAGTTGCTGCTGCTTAGAACCAGAGTCCCAAAGATGGGTTCAGCTTCTGCCACGAAGGCAAGCATGCTTGAGTCCAGCTCAGCAGCCAAGTCCCACATGGTGAGTGCCACTCTCCATAGTCGCCACTCCACCAGTCCATGCAGACACTTCCCGCCGACACCATCACTGCGACCCCACCACGCCATGCCAGCCCTTCGTCCAGACACCATAGCTGAAACACGTCCCCCCTGGCTAAGCAGCGCAGGACTCCTCTCCAGCTCCATCCTTCCACCAGGCTCTCACAAACTCAGAATAAATGAATCAGTATCACCAGCAGTGATTGCACACCCTGAGACTCCTTTATAGAGCCCCACACCTGATTCCTAATTACGTGCACATTAAACTGAAACCTAAGGTGCGATACCACTAACCACCACCGGGGACAGTCAAGTCACCTTGGCAACTTGCCAAAAGGAAAAAAAGTTCACACAGTGCTTTTAAAACTGTCAGATCACTTCAGATCATGACAGTACCCCCTCCTTAATGAGGGGCCTCTGGACCCTCAAGACCACCCCTCATTAGGGAAACACCTACAGCGGGAACGCCCAGATCCTGAGTTCACCCCACCACTACCTGACACTTCAGGTTTATGACAAACACACCGCTGGTATTGGCAATAAAGTTCATTTTGGAGGCACCACACGTCTCCACAGCGCCGACCTGGGGAACGAGTTTATGTATGTGTATGTTTGCTATGAGCTGATCAGACTCCACAACACACCTCCACAAGATGTTTTTTGGTGGCACCCATACACGCTCGTTCACACACAGGTCCGGACCTGAACGTTCATTGCACACATTTGTTTGTCATAATTGGTGAACTCATTCTGAACTAGACAGCAGAGGCATCCCCCTGTGTCACCACACTCACACCCCCGCACTACACCATAGGGGTCACCACCCTCCAACCCTCTTCACCATGAGGTCTGCGCCTCCCAGGGTTGGTTAATGGCGAGGGTTGAGATTTGTCCCTACTCCCCCGCAGCACACCTGCTGCACACACCAGGAGGAGAAGGGAACCGGGATATGGAGGGAATATACACTCGATGGTCGCCTCCACACGACCAGGAGGGGCGGCTTCTTCGGTGGTATTTGAAGATTTGGCGTAAACCCCGCAGACTATCACACCAGTCAGCTCACAACAGGGGCGTACCCCTTCACCTCGGGGAATACCAGGCAGCTCCGTGGGGCACCATTCCTCCCACCTGCCTGGGTGCGCCCGCATGAATGAACCAGTCCCGCTCCCCAGCAGCGACTCTAGGGGGCTTTAGTACCAGAGCCGCAGGAATATGGAGGAAAATATATACACTCACTGGTCGCCTCCACACGACCAGGAGGGGCGGCTTCTTCGATGGTATAGAAGATATGGCGTAAAACCCGTGGACTATCACACCAGTCAGCTCACCACTGGGGCGTACCCCTTCACCTCGGGGAATACCAGGCAGCTCCGTGGGGCACCATTCCTCCCACCTGCCTGGGTGCGCCCGCATGCATGAACCAGTCCCGCTCCCCAGCAGCGACTCTAGGGGGCTTTAGCCAGACCGCAGCCGACATTTTTTGATTTTCTGGTTAGCTGAGCAGAGGCCCCAGACCCTGATAACTGCTGCTGCAGTGGCTCTAACACACCTTGCCGCTCCCCACTCACCTCAGTGAGGCCCGGCAGCAATTACCACAGGTCTCCACATGGCCAAGGCTCACCAGAAAAAAAAGTATGGCTGGTGATAATGTCACGGTCACTGTGTGTCTGGGCGCAGGTGTTACCGCAAGGCGAACCCATAACTCACGTGACCCTGGATACAGCGCCTCCAGTGGGGCGAATTTAAATAAAACGTGCAGATGGATACACCGCCTCCACCTGGCGAATTTAGATATTACACGTTAATAAACATTCTGGAAACCCCGCCTCCAGTTCGGCGAATTTAACTAATAAGGGGGACCTGGGAAACATTAACAGTGGTGGGCCCTGCGATAGGGAAAAGGGAATTGGAGACCTCCTGAGCTCCCCTGAGCCAGCGTCCCTGCACTCCCAACGTTCCCTATGCCGGTTTCGCACCAGGCGCCGCACGCGTACCTCAACGCCCTAGCTCGCCCTGACCCTAAACCCTTACTAGGGAATAGGTCGGTGCGGAAACTAATCCCTCCACTGCACTAATAACACACATGAGGGAAAGAGACAATACAGGGGGACACCACTTAGCTTTATGCTCTGTGCTTATGCTCCTGCAACAGAGCCCTCCACCTGCGTGCGTCTTCTCCTCCACCCGGATCCATCACCATAACAGGATCCTGCACCATAGTGCTGCCTAGGAGCAGAGTCCACCACCAGTTGCTGCTGCTTAGAACCAGAATCCCAAAGATGAGTTCAGCTTCTGCCACGAAGGCAAGCATGCTTGAGTCCAGCTCAGCAGCCAAGTCCCACATGGTGAGTGCCACTCTCCATAGTCGCCACTCCACCAGTCCATGCAGACACTTCCCGCCGACACCATCACTGCGACCCCACCACGCCATGCCAGCCCTTCGTCCAGACACCATAGCTGAAACACGTCCCCCCTGGCTAAGCAGCGCAGGACTCCTCTCCAGCTCCATCCTTCCACTAGGCTCTCACAAACTCAGAATAAATGAATCAGTATCACCAGCAGTGATTGCACACCCTGAGACTCCTTTATAGAGCCCCACACCTGATTCCTAATTACGTGCACATTAAACTGAAACCTAAGGTGCGATACCACTAACCACCACCGGGGACAGTCAAGTCACCTTGGCAACTTGCCAAAAGGAAAAAAAGTTCACACAGTGCTTTTAAAACTGTCAGATCACTTCAGATCATGACAGAGGCCTTAATGTCTACTGTGAAGATGCGACTCCGGGATGCTGGCCTTCAGGGCAGAGTGTCAAAGAAAAAGCCATATCTGAGACTGGCTAATAAAAGGAAAACATTAATATGGGCAAAAGAACACAGACATTGGACAGAGGAAGATTGGAAAAAAGTGTTATGGACAGACAACTCCAAGTTTGAGGTGTTTTGATCACACAGAAGAACATTTGTGAGATGCAGAATGACTGAAAAGATGCTGGAAGAGTGCCTGACGCCATCTGTAAAGCACGGTGGAGGTAATGTGATGGTCTGGGGTTGCTTTGGTGCTGGTAAAGTGGGAAATTTGCATAAGGTAAAAAGGGATTTTGAATAAGGAAGGCTATCACTCCATTTTGTATCGCCATGCCATACCCTGTGGACAGCGCTTGATTGGAGCCAATTTCATCCTACAACAGGACAATGACCCAAAGCACACCTCCAAATTATGCAAGAACTATTTAGGGAAGAAGCAGGTAGCTGGTATTCTATCTGTAATGGAGCGGCCAGCGCAGTCACCAGATCTCAGCCCCATTGAGCTGTTGTGGGAGCAGTTTGACCGTATGGTGCGCAAAAAGTGCCCATTAAGCCAATCCAACTTGTGGGAGGGGCTTCTGGAAGCATGGAGTGAAATTTCTCCAAATTACATCAGCAAATTAACTGCTAGAATGCCAAAGGTCTACAATGCTGTAATTGCTGCAAAGAGAGCGTTCTTTGAAGAAAGCAAAGTCTGAAGGAGAAAATTATTATTTCAAATAAAAATCTTTTTTTCAAACCTTGCCAATGTCAGGATTAGATTCTAAATTCATTTGGCAACTCATGTGATTAATAAAAGTATGAGCTTTCATAGAAAACATAAAATTGTCTGGATGACCCCAAATTTTTGAACGGTAGTGTAGGCAGGAAAGGAGTTGTGCTGACTGCTGGAGATCCTGGCAAAGGCCCTGCTGTGACTCTGGGGATGAATATATTGAAAGAACTCAGAAATCTCCTGATCAATGAGTTAACAGATGTGTTTATGAAACAGTGGAGCCCTTGCACCCCTCAAAGGAATGTATTCCAACAGCTGGTCCGGGTGGCTCAGCCCCAAGAGAACTCAAGCGAAGGAAAAACATTGGGAAAGGTGATTGTCCCGGCTGCAGCCAAACTTATTCTACCAGCAGGGTAAACTGTGCTTACTCTACCCATCCGAGCCTGTACCCCGTTGGTAGGAGTTGAAGTTCAGATAGAACCGGTCTTTATGGAGCAGCTACCTCCAGGGCTCCTCGTTGCATGGACATTAGCCATTGTTCATGACGGTAATGTGTCAGTGTGATGTGTCCATCTCGGGGAGGGCAATCTCACGCTTCTGCCCAAGAGTGAAGTAGGGTGAATCCTGGGCATTCAAGAAGTGCTGAAACCACCAAAGGCCATCCAGCTGACAGTGAAGCAGGGAGATCCCTTGACAGCGGCCTTAAACGTGTCCTCCGAACGGGAGCTCCATCACCTGCAGGAGGGGCGCCGAAGCCTGGATCAAATGCAGGCTGAACTAACAGAGCTCTCACCAGAGCAGGTGCAACAGGTGGAAGCTCTGCTCGGGCGGTACCAAGACGTATTTGCCCACCATAATGATGGATTAGGGTGTACCACAGCAATTAACCACGAGATTCCGACAGGGAATGCTGCACCCATCAAAGAACGATATCATGAGATCCCACCACAACCACACCAGGAGGTGAAGGGAATGATGACACATATGCTGCAGAATGGAGTTACCAGAGAGAGTCAGAACCTGTTGCTGCCCAGATTATACTTGTGGAGAAGAAGGACGGGACTCTGCATTTCTTTGTAGATTATCGGAAACTAAACGCCTGCATCGTGCAAGACTCGTATGAATTGTTAAGGATTGAGGAATCATTGTCTGCTAAGGGAAACACAAAATACTTATCGTTGTTGGATTTGGCCAGTGGGTACTGGCAAGTGCCCATGTCCGAATATGACTGGGTGAAGACAGCATTCATACTGCCTATAGGGCTGTTCGAATTCAACCGGATGCCCTTCAACCTTGCTAGCGCCCCCGGGACCTTCCAGCAACTGATGGAGAGGTGTGTGGGAGAACTTTGAGGCCACCCTCATCTACTTGGACAACATCATCATCTATGCAGCCACATTTGAGGAACATCTGCAAAGGCTGGAACAAATGTTGAGTCGCTTACAAAGGCACAGTCTGAAAGTGAAGCCACAGAAGTGTCACCTTTTTTGCACACAGATTGAATACCTGGGATATGTCTTCTCCACTGAAGGAGTGAGACCATCACATGAGAAGACCGCAGCATTGCAAGACTGGCCTACCCCGAAGACTGTGAAAGATGTTAGGGTCTTCCTGGGACTCACTGGGTTCTACCGATGGTTTATGAAGAACTTAGTCAACCCATTGCTAGGACTGTTGAAATGAATACCGACGGGTGCAAAGAATCCAGTGATGGGACAGCCAGGAAGAAGCATCCTGTGCCTTGATAATGGCTCTAACGGAAGCTCCCATACTGGCTTACGTGGACTTCGCCCAACCATTCATCCTTCACACCAATGGGAGTCTACATGGACTAGGAGCTGCATTGTGGAAAATACAGGGCAGGAAAGAGCGAGTAATCACTTATGCGAGTCAGTCTCTCCTTGACTCTGAGTGAAATCCAGACAACTATAGTTCTTTCAAGCTGGAGCTGTTGGCGTTGGTGTGGTCCATGACTGAGAAGTTGCTGAGTATCTGTCTGCATCCAAGGTCTTGGGGCGCACTGATAACAATCCTTTACCCACTCTGGAAAATGTAAAACTAGGGGTCCTGGAGCAGTGATGGGTGGCCCAGATGGCTAAGTACCATTATAAGATTGCTTATAGGAGGGGAGCTGAGAACACACACGCTGACGCCCTATCCAGAGTGACACATGAGCGACCTGGGCCTAACCGGGATATAGAGTTGGAGGCTGAAGAGATTCCTGAATTCTGTAACTCCACCAGGACTGTGGCAGCCATGCTGGAACAGGAACAGGCAGCACCCAAAGAATACAGGTCTCTTGCACCAGAAGATCCAGCTGAACTGAGAACTGAGGGTCACCTGGCAAGTGGTACTCCGGGAGACACTGCTTCTCAAGGTGTCTGAGGAGGCTCATGAAAGAGGGGCCCACTTTGGCCTGGACAAGACATTCCTGTGGCCTCAGAAGTTGGTCTATCACCCTTGACTAAAGATTGCCGTCGAGGAGGCCTGTCAGCAGTGTAGAAGCTGCGAGTTACCTAAACCTAGAGCTCCTACACAAACTATCATGACTTCGGCTCCCCCAGAAGTGTTGATGATAAGTTACTTTACTATCGTCCTGGCTCACATGGGATATGAACACTGTCTAGTGATGACTGATCACTTCATCAAGTTCGCCGTAGTGACTCCGACCAGAGATCAAACTGCTGAGACAGAAGCCCAGGCCATTTGCAGGGACTTCATCCAAGTGTACGGTTGTCCGAAGAGGATTCACTCTGATCAAGGCATCTGCTTCCAAGGATGAGTGATGAAAGAACTGTATTGCCCGTATCAGATTGAGAAATCTAGGACGACGCCATATCATCCCCAGGGAAATGGGGCCTGTGAGCGGTTCAACCGAACCTTGATCCAGATGCTGAGGATGTTAGAAGACGACAGGAAAGTCCATTGGCACGAGTTTGTAGCTGAACTAGTCTGGGTGTACAATAACCGAGTACATTGCACCACTAGATACACACCATACACCCTGCTGTTTGGCTGACTGGGGTGAAAAATCACTGAGCTGGAGTTGGATCCAGAGGAGAACTACCTGCAGACAGCGGTGTCCACCTGGGTTCGAGAACATTGTCATTGTTTACAGGCACTACATCGGCTCGTGCAGACCAAGTTTCAGGAATTAGAACATCCTGAGGTGACTCCCCTTCAGTCGGAAACCGTGTGTTAGTCTAAGGCGAAAACCCCCCGAGGCAAGTTGGAGTACCAGTGGGAGAAAACCCTGTATAGGGTAAAACGAAGAATCATCTCTAAAGGTCCCATCTACGAAGTCCAACTGGAGGGAAAAGAAGATGCTCCCACTGAGTCGTTTAACAGAATATACTATGTCCTTGCCTGTCAAGGGACCCTGACCAAATGGAAGAGATGCAAAGAGTACCTGAAGCATCTCCTCCTGCAGCTGTTGATTATGATGTGGAAGAATTTCTCGACTCGCCACCCATTGACCCAGAAGAGAAACAGGCTCCTGAAATGGATGTTCCATTATACTTGGGCACGTCCCTGTCTTTGCCAACTCAACCCGACTCCACTACCCAGCCCGATTCTACTATTCAATCTGACCTACGCCGCACTGAACGATCAACAGCTGGAATACCCCCCAACAGATACAGTCAAGACTAATTTATCTGGCAGGGAATCATCCAGGAAATGGAAGAATGTCAGCATTTACTGCAAAAACTTTCGCCCGTGGAATAGCGAGCAAAAGGAGAGAGGGAGTGTAAGCAGAAGGGCCAGGCTAGGGGTACCTTTCTTGCGCCTGGTCCGGAACTGTTGGGACTGTCTCCTCTGTTGTCTGGTGGAAAGCTTAAAGAACTGGACCAACCTTTGCACTTGGCAACGTGTCTGAGACTTAAAAGCAAAAGAATGCACGGAAACAGGCAGACTTGGCAGGAACTGACAGTGCACAGTAGGGGGAGGTGAGAGCTCCATCCCTCAAGCACCGCAGGCCTGCGCTCCAGCATCCCCGCTGACGCCTGCATAGACTGTGTACAGAGCTGTACCATGTGCCTGTTGGCTCCCGCAAAGCAAGATGCCAAACGCTCTGGGCTCGTGAGTACTGCATGCGTGCCGTCTAAGAAGTACCAGATGTGTGACCGTGAACTGAACCCTGACCTCCTGGTGCATATTTGTCGGGCCACGTTGGGCTCCGACATTGCTGTGGCCTGTGCAGAGCACCTGATGGACTGAGGAACCTGGAGAAGGAATCAGAGACTAACCACTCCTGGGAGGATGCAGCTCGTCGTTGTCTTCAGGACTACACCAGATTAACCCCGTGATGACCTTTGTTAGCGCCAACACTTGTTTCGTGGACTCTACAGTCTGGAAGTGGTCAGATTGGATAAGTTATACCTTAAGAACTGCTATCGGCATTGTTCCAAACTGCATAACCTTTATTACCTACTACCTGCATTATCTCTGTTTAACTCTTTATCTCCAGGCATGGAGTTCAGATCTGTTAAAGTAAAATACATTAACCCTCACTCTGTCTCCTGTCCTTCACTGCATCCCGCAACCTACTCACACAGGCATGGGTACAGAGAGAGAAAACTCAGGAATGAGAGAGCAGGACCTATGAGGGAAAAGAGAGGTGGAGGAGGTACATACCTCCCAACTTTTGAAGAAGGGAAAGAGGGAAAAAGACTGCATTGCACGCAGCGCACCGTGGCAAATTTTAGGCCACTCCCCGACCACACCCATTTTGTGACTAGTCACACCCATGTTCACGCCCAACTACACCCATTTAGCACTGATGATCACACTGACTGGTACTGAGGGCACAGTGGCTGGCATTATGGGCACAGTGGCTGGTACTGAGGAAAAGAAAGAAAGAACAGAGAGAGAGAAAAAAGAAAACAGAGAAAGAAAGAGAGAGAAAGAAAGAAAGAACAGAGAGAGAGAAGAAATAAAGAGGGGAAAGAAAGAACAGAGAGAGCAAGAAAGAACAGAGAGAGAAAGAAAGAACAGAGAGAGAAAGGGCAAGGAAAAACAGAGAGAGAAAGAAAGAGGGGAAAGAAAGTGCAAAGAGAGAAAAAAGAGGGGACAGAAAAAAAAGAACAGAGAGAGAAATAAAGAACAGAGAGAAAGAAGAACAGAGAGAAAGAGAGAGGGGACAGAAAGAGAGGAAAGAAAGAACAGAGAGAGAACAGACAGAAAGAACAGAGAGAGAAAGAAAGAGGGGAAAGAATAGAGAAAAGGAAGAAAGAGAAAGAAAAAAACAGAGCGAGAAAGAGGGCACATAAAAAAGAACAGAGAGAGAAAGAAATAACAGAGAGAGAAAGAGGGGAAATAAAGAACAGAGAGAGAAAACAGATAGAAAGAACAGAGAGAGAAAGAAAGAACAGCGAGAGAGAAAGATAAAGAAAGAACAGAGAGAGAGAAAGAACAGAGAGCGAAAGAAAGAACAGAAAAAGAAAGAGGGGAAATAAAAAAAAGAACAGAGAGGGAGAAAGAAAGATGGGAAAGAAGGAAAGAACAGAGAGAGAAAGAAAGAGAAAAAAAGAAAGAAAGAACAGAGAGAGAAAGAAAAAAGAGTGAACAGGGAGAGACAGAGAAAAAACAGAGAGAGAGAGAAATAAAGAAAGAAGTACAGAAAGAAAGAGAAAGGACAGAGAGAAAGAAAGAGCAAGGGGAACAGAGAGAGAAAGAAAGAACAGAGAGAGAAAGAAATAACAGAGAGAGAGAAAGAACAGAGAGAGAGAAAGAAAGAACAGAGAGAGAAAGAAACAGAGAGAGAACGAAAGAACAGAGAAAGAAAGAAACAGAGAGAAAGAAAGAACAGAGAAAGAAAGAGAAAGATTCTATAAAGATATTATAGCAGCCCGGCTCCCATTGTAATGCCCACCTGAGCCTCCCGTTGCAGGACATATCATGATCCGCTCACATGGCCGGCATCCCCGATTCCAAGGCGATCCTGCTGTCCACGCTGTTGGAGGAGGACATGGTGTTGGATCTGAAGCATTCCCTGAAGTGCCTCCATGGTTCCGTCACAATCTCCTCCTAAAATTACCTCATTTCCGGTCAGCTTCCAGCACATCACTTCCGGTGGACCATCATGTGCGAGTTTTAAAGTGCTCCTCGGGGCTCCGCCGTGTACTTCTGTGTCCACGGGAAAAGCTCCCAGCCAAGACAGCGGGGCAGACTTTCAAAATCGGGACTGTCCTGCTGGACGGTTGGGCAGTATGAATGCTCCCCATCATACACCTTGTACATGCACAGCTCTACACACCTCATACACACACGGTTCCACTTTGTATGCCTCCTACACACTTGGTTCTGCTTTGTACATCCCGTACACACACAGCTCTGCACACTCCATGCACACATGGCTCCGCTCCGCCATCTCCGTTCCGTACACCGAGTACACACATGACTCCGCTCCGCACACCTCGTACACACGTGGCTCCGCTCCATACACCTTGTACACATGAGGCTCCGCTTCGCACACCTTGTACACACACGGCTCCACTCCGCACACTTCATACACACACAGCTCCACTCCGTACACCTCGTACACACACGGCTCCCCTCCGTACACCTCGTACACACACGGCTCTGCTCCATACACCTCATACACACATGGCTCCACTCCGTACACATTGCACACACACAGCTCTGCTACATTCACCCTGCTATATACACCCTGTAAACCTCTCCTGACCCCACACAGAAACTTCACCTCATCAAGCACCATGACAACCAGCACAGCAGAGTCCTGCAGACACGGAGGCCCCGATCAAGTGACCCCTGACTCCTGCCCTCCTGTGACCTCAACCCAGGTCCTGTGCCCACAGCCACAGAACAGCCTAGAGACCTCATTGCAGGCTGCAGTGGGTCTCTGGGAGGGCAAGGATGGTGGTCGGTGTATGGGGGGGCCTGGCGGCTCAGTGCAATGCGGGAAAAATAGAGTCCCAGGCTGAATGCGGGTGGGGGGTGTCAAAAAAGGGATTTTCCCGCAAGAATCAGGATGGTTGGGAGCTATGGAGGTATGAGAGATAGACACCGGGAGGAGAGAGCAGGAGCAAGCAAGAGAGATCAGGTACCGGGAGGATAGAGCAGGAGGAGGTACAAGAGATCAGACACAGAGAGTAGAGAGCAGGAGCAGTTACCAGAGATCAGATAAAGGGAAGAGAGAGCAGGAGTAAGTAGGAGAGATCAGCTACAGGGAGGAGAGAGAAGGCATGGGTACAGAGAGAGCAAACACAGGAAGGAGAAATCAGGAGCAGATACAAGGAGGGAGCAAGAACACCTATGAGAGCAGATAGAGAGAGAAGAGAGGAGGAGCATGTATAAGAGATAAGATGCAGGCAGGATGATGGGGTGCACCTTACGAAGACTGGAAAGCATGTATTTGTTAGTCGCCTTGCTACACTTGTAAGGAGAGCTTTAAACTAGAACAACATGGGAAGGGAAGCAAAAGACCAGAAAAAGCCATACACCTGACAAATGCTATTGAGAACTCTGCTATTAGAAGTGGAAAGGAAGAACAAAGACAAAAGAATCTAATTAATAAAAATATTGGAGAAAGAGAAACCAATCACAAACTAAAATGTTTCTATACTAATGCACAAAGCATGGGCAACAAACAAGGAGAATTGGAACTACTAACACAGGAAAAAAATATGATGTCATTGGAATCACTGAAACGTGGTGGGTAGTGTTGAGCATTCCGATACCGCAAGTATCGGGTATCGGCCGATATTAGCTGTATCGGAATTCCGATACTGACTTCCGATGCTTTTTTCGTATCGAATACCGGAATCAGAAGTTCCCATAATGCTATCAGCCCGCTCGATTTGATTCAGCCAATGGGAATCCTCAGAAGTGTGGGCACATCCTGTTAGGCATGTTAACTATTGGCATGGCTGTGATTGGCTGCTGAAATGACGTCATCATGATGCGTGGTCTGTGCGCATCATGATGCGCGGTCTGTGCCGACTGCGAAGGGTCTGTGCCGACTGTCGGGGGTCTGTACAGGCCTCTCGGGGGCCTGTGCCGGCTGCCGGTGGTCTGTATGGGCAAGCCGGGTGCCTGTTCCCGCTGCCGGTGGTCTGTACGGGCCAGTCGGGTGCCTGTGCTGGCTGCCGGTGGTCTGTACGGGCCTCTCAGGGGTCTGTACAGGCCTGTTGGGGACCTGTGCCGGCTGTCGGTGGTCTGTACGGGCCTCTCGGGGGTCTGTGCCGGCTGCCGGTGGTCTGTACGGGCCTCTCGGGGGTCTGTGCCGGCTGTCGGTGGTCTGTGCGGGCCTGCCGGGGGTCTTGTGTGTGTGCAGGCATCTTGCGATGGGACTACAAGTCCCATCGCGCGATGCCTGCTACACTGACAGTGATTGACACATTAGCCAATGATGGGACAGTAGTAGTCCCATCATCCGGCTAATGTGTTGAATGTAAAAAAAAACAAAAAAAAACACATACTACATACATACTACATACATAGTACATACTGTATATACTACATTCATACAGCATACATACATACTACATACATGCTACATATATACTACATTCATACATACATACTACATACATGCTACATATATACTACATTCATACAACATACATACTACATACATGCTACATATATACTACATTCATACAACATACATATATACTACATACATGCTACATATATTCTACATTCATACAACATACATACTACATACTTACTACATATATACTACATTCATACAACATACATACATACCACATACATGCTACATATATACTACATTCATACAACATACATACTACATACATGCTACATATATACTACATTCATACAACATACATATATACTACATACATGCTACATATATACTACATTCATACAACATACATACATACTACATATATACTACATTCATACAACATACATACTATATACATGCTACATATATACTACATTCATACAACATACATACTACATACATGCTACATATATTCTACATTCATACAACATACATACTACATACATGCTACATATATAATACATTCATACATGCTACATACATGCTACATATATACTACATTCATACAACATACATACATACATACCACATACATGCTACATATATACTACATTCATACAACATACATACTACATACATCCTACATATATACTACATTCATACATACATACATACTACATACATGCTACATATATACTACATTCATACAACATACATATATACTACATACATACTACATACATACAACATGCTACAGACATACAACATACATATATACTACATACATACTACATACATACAACATGCTACAGACATACAACATACATACATGCATACTACATACAACATACATACAACATACATACATACTACATACAATACATTCATACAATACATACATATAGACATACAGTACATACAGCATAGAGTACATACTCACCAATACTTGTCACATTGTTCCCCGAAGCCAGTGTCATCTAAGGAAAAATATGAAAATAACAAACAAGCCATATACTCCCTGATCCGCAGAAATCCATGCGTGCCCCACGCCGATCTCCCGTGCAGAGCAGCAGCATCAGCTGATGCGACCGCTCTCTACGGGGCTCAAGGAATCCAGTGTCGGGAGGTAGGTATCCTTCCGCACTGTATTCCTCCGCCACTGTAAAAAAATAGTCCCTAGTCTTACTTTTGGCATTGCTGTGTGAAAAAGTTCCCACGCAGCATTTGCCATAAAGTGAGACCAGGGACTATTTTTTTACAGTGGCGGAGGAATACAGTGCGGAAGGATACCTACCTCCCGACACTGGATTCCTTGAGCCCCGTAGAGAGCAGTCGCATCAGCTGATGCTGCTGCTCTCCATGGGAGATCGGCGTGGGACACGTGTGGATTTCTGCGGATCAAGGAGTATATGGCTTGTTTGTTATTTTCATATTTTTCCTTAGATGACACTGACTTCGGGGATCAAAGTGACAAGTGATGGTATGTACTCTATGTTATATATACTGTATGTCTATGAATGTATTGTATGAATGTATTGTATGCAGTATGTATGTTGTATGTCTGTAGCATGTTGTATGTATGTAGTATGTATGTAGTATCTATGTATGTTGTATAAATGTAGTATATATGTAGTATGTATGTAGTATGTATGTACTATGTATGTATGTTGTATGTAGTATGTATGTTGTATGAATGTAGTATATATGTAGTATGTATGTAGCATGTATGCAGTATATATGTAAGCTGTATGAATCTATAATAATAAATGCCCTAAGCAGCTTCCGGTTGTAACAACTTCCGTCCAGTTGTAACCGGTGACGTCACCGCACACCTCTTTCCATGTTAACCCTCAACAAACCACTCCTCCTCAACACACACACTCCTCTCACCTTTCACCATCTCCACTCACGTCCACTCACTCTTTCACTCCATATACGACCCTTTCTCTCACTCCGTCTCTCATACTCACGCCGTCATCGCCGCTGATCCACGATCCCCGACATCTTCTTCCACCGGCGCCATCCTGGATCCAGACGTCCTCCACGCCGGCGACACGTTCTTGCGGCGACACCATTTTGGATCGGCAAAATCCCACGATACTCAAAATGGCGTCGCCGCAAGAACATGTCGCCGGCGAGGACGACGTCGGGATCCAAAATGGTGCCGGCGGAAGAAGACGTCGGGGATCGTGGAGCAGCGGCGATGACGGCGTGAGTATGAGAGACGGAGTGCTGGGCGCACTTTTCACAGGTGCAGCGTCTGCGCTTTTCACAGGTGCAGCGTCTGCGCATTTCACAGGTGCAGCGTCTGCGCATTTCACAGGTGCAGCGTCTGCGCATTTCACAGGTGCAGCGTCTGCGCTTTTCACAGGTGCTGGGCGCGCTTTTCACAGGTGCAGCGTCTGCGCTTTTCACAGGTGCAGCGTCTGCGCTTTTCACAGGTGCAGCGTCTGCGCTTTTCACCAGTGCAGCGTCTGCGCATTTCACAGGTGCAGCGTCTGCGCTTTTCACAGGTGCTGGGCGCGCTTTTCACAGGTGCAGCATCTGCGCTTTTCACCGGTGCAGCGTCTGCGCATTTCACCGGTGCAGCGTCTGCGCATTTCACAGGTGCAGCGTCTGCGCTTTTCACAGGTGCAGCGTCTGCGCTTTTCACAGGTGCAGCGTCTGCGCTTTTCACAGGTGCAGCATCTGCGCTTTTCACAGGTGCTGGGCGCGCTTTTCACAGGTGCAGCGTCTGCGCTTTTCACAGGTGCAGCGTCTGCGCTTTTCACCGGTGCAGCGTCTGCGCATTTCACCGTTGCAGCGTCTGTGCATTTCACAGGTGCAGTGTCTGCGCATTTCACAGGTGCAGCGTCTGCGCTTTTCACAGGTGCAGCATCTGCGCATTTCACAGGTGCAGCGTCTGCGCTTTTCACAGGTGCTGGGCGCGCTTTTCACCGGTGCAGCGTCTGCGCTTTTCACAGGTGCAGCGTCTGCGCATTTCACAGGTGCAGCGTCTGCGCTTTTCACAGGTGCTGGGCGCGCTTTTCACAGGTGCAGCGTCTGCGCTTTTCACAGGTGCAGCGTCTGCGCTTTTCACAGGTGCAGCGTCTGCGCTTTTCACCAGTGCAGCGTCTGCGCATTTCACAGGTGCAGCGTCTGCGCTTTTCACAGGTGCTGGGCGCGCTTTTCACAGGTGCAGCATCTGCGCTTTTCACCGGTGCAGCGTCTGCGCATTTCACCGGTGCAGCGTCTGCGCATTTCACAGGTGCAGCGTCTGCGCTTTTCACAGGTGCAGCGTCTGCGCTTTTCACAGGTGCAGCGTCTGCGCTTTTCACAGGTGCAGCATCTGCGCTTTTCACAGGTGCTGGGCGCGCTTTTCACAGGTGCAGCGTCTGCGCTTTTCACAGGTGCAGCGTCTGCGCTTTTCACCGGTGCAGCGTCTGCGCATTTCACCGTTGCAGCGTCTGCGCATTTCACAGGTGCAGCGTCTGCGCATTTCACAGGTGCAGCGTCTGCGCTTTTCACAGGTGCAGCGTCTGCGCATTTCACAGGTGCAGCGTCTGCGCTTTTCACAGGTGCTGGGCGCGCTTTTCACCGGTGCAGCGTCTGCGCTTTTCACAGGTGCAGCGTCTGCGCATTTCACCGTTGCAACATCTGCGCATTTCACAGGTGCAGCGTCTGCGCATTTCACAGGTGCAGCGTCTGCGCTTTTCACCGCTGCAGCGTCTGCGCATTTCACCGGTGCAGCGTCTGCGCATTTCACAGGTGCAGCGTCTGCGTTTTTCACAGGTGCAGTGTCTGCGCTTTTCACAGGTGCAGCGTCTGCGCTTTTCACAGGTGCTGGGCGCGCTTTTCACAGGTGCAGTGTCTGCGCTTTTCACAGGTGCAGCGTCTGCGCTTTTCACCGGTGCAGCTTCTGCGCATTTCACCGTTGCAGCGTCTGCGCATTTCACAGGTGCAGCGTCTGCGCATTTCACAGGTGCAGCGTCTGCGCTTTTCACAGGTGCAGCGTCTGCGCTTTTCACAGGTGCAGCGTCTGCGCATTTCACAGGTGCAGCGTCTGCGCTTTTCACAGGTGCTGGGCGCGCTTTTCACAGGTGCAGCGTCTGCGCTTTTCACAGGTGCAGCGTCTGCACATTTCACCATTGCAGCATCTGCGCATTTCACAGGTGCAGCGTCTGCGCATTTCACAGGTGCAGCATCTGCGCTTTTCACCGGTGCAGCGTCTGCGCATTTCACCGCTGCAGCGTCTGCGCATTTCATCGCTGCAGCGTCTGCGCATTTCACAGGTGCAGCGTCTGCGCATTTCACCGGTGCAGCGTCTGTGCTTTTCACCGGTGCAGCGTCTGCGCATTACACTGGTGCAGCGTCTGCGCATTTCACAGGTGCTTTGCGTGCTTTTCACCGGTGCAGCGTCTGCGCATTTCACTGGTGCAGCGTCTGCGCATTTCACCGGTGCAGCGTCTGCGCATTTCACAGGTGCTGGGCGTGCTTTTCACCGGTGCAGCGTCTGCGCATTTCACCGATGCAGCGTCTGCACATTTCACCGGTGCAGCGTCTGTGCATTTCACCGATGCAGCGTCTGCACACTTCACCGGTGCAGCATCTGCGCATTTCACCGGTGCAGCGTCTGCGCATTTCACAGGTGCTGGGCGCGCTTTTCACAGGTGCAGTGTCTGCTCTTTTCACAGGTGCAGCGTCTGCGCATTTCACAGGTACAGCGTCTGCACATTTCACAGGTGCTGGGCTCGCTTTTCACAGGTGCAGCGTCTGCGCATTTCACAGGTGCAGCGTCTGCGCATTTCACAGGTGCTGGGCTCGCTTTTCACAGGTGCAGCGTCTGCGCTTTTCACAGGTGCAGCGTCTGCGCATTTCACAGGTGCAGCGTCTGCGCATTTCACAGGTGCTGGGCGCGCTTTTCACAGGTGCAATGTCTGCGCATTTCACAGGTGCTGGGCGCGCTTTTCACAGGTGCAGCGTCTGCGCTTTTCACAGGTGCAGCGTCTGCGCATTTCACAGGTGCTGGGCTCGCTTTTCACAGGTGCAGCGTCTGCGCATTTCACAGGTGCAGCGTCTGCGCATTTCACAGGTGCAGGGCTCGCTTTTCACTGGTGCAGTGTCTGTGCTTTTCACAGGTGCAGCGTCTGCGCATTTCACAGGTGCAGCGTCTGCGCATTTCACAGGTGCTGGGCGCGCTGTTCACAGGTGCAGCGTCTGCGCTTTTCACAGGTGCAGCATCTGCGCATTTCACCGGTGCAGCGTCTGCGCATTTCACAGGTGCAGCGTCTGCGCATTTCACAAGTGCAGCATCTGCCCATTTCACAGGTGCAGCGTCTGCGCATTTCACCGGTGCAGCGTCTGCCCATTTCACAGGTGCTGGGCGTGCTTTTCACAGGTGCAGTGCCTGTGCATTTCACCGGTGCAGCATCTGCGTATTTCACAGGTGCTGGGCGTGCTTTTCACAGGTGCAGCGTCTGCGCATTTCACAGGTGCAGGGCGCGCTTTTCACAGGTGCAGCGTCTGCGCTTTTCACAGGTGCAGCGTCTGCGCATTTCACAGGTACAGCGTCTGCGCATTTCGCAGGTGCTGGGCTCGCTTTTCACAGGTGCAGCGTCTGCGCTTTTCACAGGTGCAGCGTCTGCGCATTTCACAGGTGCAGCGTCTGCGCTTTTCACAGGTGCAGCGTCTGCGCATTTCACAGGTTCAGCGTCTGCGCTTTTCACCGGTGCAGCATCTGCGCTTTTCACAAGTGCAGCGTCTGCGCATTTCACAGGTACAGCATCTGCGCATTTCACAGGTGCTGGGCTCGCTTTTCACAGGTGCAGCGTCTGCGCATTTCAAAGGTGCAGCGTCTGCGCATTTCACAGGTGCTGGGCACGCTTTTCACAGGTGCAGCATCTGCGCTTTTCACAGGTGCAGCGTCTGCACATTTCACCAGTGCAGCATCTGCGCATTTCACAGGTGCAGCGTCTGCGCATTTCACAGGTGCAGCGTCTGCGCTTTTTACAGGTGCAGCGTCTGTGCATTTCACCGGTGCAGCGTCTGTGCATTTCAAAGGTGCAGCGTCTGCGCATTTCACAGGTGCTGGGCACGCTTTCCACAGGTGCAGCATCTGCGCTTTTCACAGGTGCAGCGTCTGCACATTTCACCAGTGCAGCGTCTGCGCATTTCACAGGTGCAGCATCTGCGCATTTCACAGGTGCAGCGTCTGCGCTTTTTACAGGTGCAGCGTCTGTGCATTTCACCGGTGCAGCGTCTGCGCATTTCACCGCTGCAGCGTCTGCGCTTTTCACCGGTGCAGCGTCTGCACACTTCACCGGTGCAGCGTCTGCGCATTTCACCGGTGCAGCGTCTGCGCATTTCACCGGTGCAGCGTCTGTGCATTTCACCGGTGCAGCGTCTGCGCATTTCACTGGTGCAGCGTCTGCGCTTTTCACAGGTGCAGCGTCTGCGCATTTCACCGGTGCAGCGTCTGCGCATTTCACAGGTGCTGGGCGTGCTTTTCACAGGTGCAGCGTCTGCGCATTTCACAGGTGCTGGGCGCGCTTTTCACAGGTGCAGCGTCTGCGCATTTCACAGGTGCAGTGTCTGCGCATTTCACAGGTGTTCCCAAAATGGCGTCGGCGAAAACGCACGAGATATCGCCGACGCCATTTTGGATCCTGACATCGTCCACGCCGGCGACATGTTCTTCCGGCGACGCCATCTTGAGTATCGCGGGATTTCACGATACTCAAGATGGCGTCGCCGCAAGAACATGTCGCCGGCGTGGACAACGCCTGGATCCAGGATGGCGCCGGCGGAAGAAGATGTCGGGGATCGTGGAGCAGCGGCGATGACGGCGTGAGTATGAGAGACGGAGTGAGAGAAGGGTTCGTATGTGGAGTGAAAGAGTGAGTGGAGATGGTGAAAGGTGAGAGGAGTGTGTGTGCTGAGGGTTAACATGGCAAGAGGTGTGATGATATCGCATCCTCCCGATGCAATACCATCGGGCCATAATCTAGTGTAGTATATAAGTAGCATGTATGTAGTATGTATGTTGTATGAATGTAGTATACATGTATGTATGTAGTATATACAGTATGTATGTTGTATGAATGTAGTATACATGTATGTATGTAGTATGTATGTATGTTGTATCAATGTAGTATATATGTAGTATGTATGTATGTATGTTGTATGAATGTAGTATGTATGTATGTTGTGTGAATGTAGTATATATGTAGTATGTAGTATGCATGTTGTATGAATGTAGTATATATGTAGTATGTATGTATGTATGTTGTATGAATGTAGTATATATGTAGTATGTAGTATGCATGTTGTATGAATGTAGTATATATGCAGTATGTATGTAGCATGTATGTAGTATGTATATATGTAGTATGCATGTAGTATGTATGTAGTATGTTTTTTTTTTTTTTTACATTCAACACATTAGCCGGATGATGGGACTACTACTGTCCCATCATTGGCTAATGTGTCAATCACTGTCAGTGTAGCAGGCATCGCCCAATGGGACATGTAGTCCCATCGGACGATGCCTGCACACACACAAGACCCCCGGCAGGCCCGCACAGACCACCGACAGCCGGCACAGGCAACCGGCTGGCCCGTACAGACCACCGGCAGCCGGCACAGGCCCCCGGCAGGCCGGCACAGGCCCCCAAGAGGCCCATACAGACCACCGACAGCCGGCACAGGCCCCCGAGAGGCCCATACAGACCACCGACAGCCGCACAGGCCCCCGAGAGGCCCCTACAGACCCCGGAGAGGCCCGTGAAGACCACCGACAGTTGACACAGGGCCCCGAGAGGCCCGCACAGACCACTGAGAGGCCCGTAAGACCCCGCCCACACACACAGACATGCACAGTGTCTGCCCACGCACCGCCCACACTCTTCCCCCCTCCTGAACAGGCTGTACAAGGCAAGAAAGGGTTTTTTTAATTCCGATATTTCTGTCCCATTGACTTGAACGGGACTTCCGTGATTGGAATCGGCGATACCCGATACTTTTTTTTAGATCGGCCGATCCATTCCGATCCAATATTTTTCAGTATCGGGTGGTATCGCTCAACACTAGTGGTGGGACAATACACATGATTGGAATACAAGACTAGAAGGATACAACTTATTTGCAAGAAACAGACTTGATAAACGAGGAGGAGGTGTCGCATTGTATGTTAGAAACGCGTATATCTGCACAGAGATTGAAGCTTCAGAGACTGGGAGTTCTGTGGAAACTGTTTGGGTAAGAATACAAGGACAGAACAATGGAAAGGACACCATTGTAGGCATTTACTACAGGCCGCCTGTGCAACCTGAAGATATGGATGAACTCTTTATGCATCAAATGGCCAAGTTCTCCAAAAAATATGACATAGTTGTCATGGGAGATTTCAACTATCCAGACATTTGTTGGGAATCTCTCTCAGGCAAAACTAACAGGTCAAGGAAATTCTTATCCTCTCTTGCTGACAACTTTATCTTCAAAAGGTAAGGGAGAAAACAAGGGGAACGGCTACCTTGGATCTAATCCTTATAAATAGGGAGGAAATGGTTGAGGAGGTAAAAGTGGCTGGGACCCTAGGAGGTAGCGACCATGCTATTTTAGAATTTTGGATAACTAGAGGAGGAAGACCTGTGAAGACTCAGACGTCAAGGTTAGATTTCAGAAAGGCAGATTTTAAGGGATTCAGAAAGCACAATTGTTAACAATTCCGAAAAGAGGGAAGAATAGGAAGCATTTAAGGAAACCAGGATGGATGAACACAGAACTTAAGCACATGCTAAAAAGGAAGAAAAAAATGTTTATAAAATGGAAAGAGGGAGGCATATCTAAAGAAGAATATAATGCTGTCTGCAGAACCTGCAGGGCACAAATCAGATTATCTAAAGCTGACAATGAATTGAGGCTTGCAAGAGATGTCAAAAGCAATAATAAAAGATTTTGGGGATATGTCAAAAGTAAAAGAAAAGTCAAAGATGTTATAGGATTTTTACAGGATGAAAATGATGAAATGGTAAGACAGGATGTTGAGAAGGCCGAACTTTTAAATTCCTATTTTGCATCTGTTTTCTCTCAGAAAGGAAATGTAACATCAACTGTTCTTCACCGTCCTATTAAGGGAATAGAAGAATCCAGGATATGTATAAACAGAAAGATAGTGAGGAAGCTCTTAGCTAACCTAAATGAATTCAAGTCTCCAGGTCCAGATGAATTACACCCCAGAGTACTGAAGGAGATAGCAGAAGAAATTTTTGAACCCCTCTCCATAATCTTTGAAAATTCTTGGAGAACAGGAGAAGTCCCAGAAGACTGAAGAAGAGCAAATGTTGTTCCTATCTTCAAAAAGGGGAAGAAGGTGGACCCAGGCAACTATAGGCTGGTGAGTCTGACATCTATACCAGGAAAGATCTTTGAACAAATTATTAAACAACATGTATGTCAGTACCTGGATAAGAATGAAGTGATTAAACAGAGTCAGCATGGGTTTGTAACTAATAAGTCATGTCAGACTAACTTAATTTCCTTCTATGACGGTATCACTGATTGGGTGGATCAAGGAAATGCTGTGGATATAGTATATCTTGACTTCAGCAAAGCATTTGACAAAGTATCTCATACAATCCTTATTGAAAAAATGACTATGGAATGGACAAGGCAACTGTAAGGTGGATTCATAACTGGCTTTGTGATCGGACCCAAAGAGTGGTCGTAAATGGCTGCACATCCAGTAGGAAGAATGTCTCAAGTGGGGTACCACAGGGCTCTGTCCTGGGCCCTGCATTGTTCAAGATCTTTATCAACGATTTAGATGAAGGAATTGAGGGTAAACTGATTAAATTTGCTGATGACACAAAGCTAGGAGGGATAGCTAATACTAGAGAAGAGAGAGAGGATTCAAAAAGATATAAATAAACTGGAGAAGTGGGCAGCAACTAACAGAATGGTTTTTAAGAGGGAAAAATGCAAAGTACTACATCTGGGCAATAAAAATAAAAAAGGCATATACAGAATGGGAGGAATAGGGCTAAGCAACAGCACATGTGAAAAAGACTTGGGTATACTAATAGATCACAGACTGAATATGAGTCAACAGTGTGATGCAGCAGCAAAAAAGGCAAATGCAATTCTAGGATGTATTAACAGAAGCCTACAGTGTAGATCACGTGAAGTCATTATTTCCCTCTACTTCTCTTTGGTCAGACCTCATCTGGAATATTGTGTCCAGTTTTGGGCACCACATTTTAAAAAGACATCTACAAACTGGAGCAAGTTCAGAAAAGAGCGACCAGAATGGTGACCGATCTGCAAACCCTGTCTTATGAGGAAAGGTTGCAGGATTTGGGAATGTTTAGCTTGCAGAAGAGAAGACTGAGAGGAGACTTAATAGCTGTCTCCAAATATCTGAAGGGCTGTCACATTGTAGAAGGATCATCTTTATTCTCATTTGCACAAGGAAAGATTAGAAGCAATGGGATGAAGCTGAATGGGAGGAGACACAGATTAGATATTAGAAAAAACTTTTTGACAGTTAGAGTGATCAATGAGTGGAACAGGCTGCCACGAGAACTTGTGAGTTCTCCTTCAATGGAAGTCTTCAAACAGAGGCTGGACAGACATCTGACTGGGATGATTTAGCGAATCCTGCTTTGAGCAGGGGGTTGGACCAGATGGCCCAGGAGGTCCCTTCCAACTCTACGATTCTATGATTCTATTCTATGTAGGAGAGTAGGAAGAGATGCAAGAGATCAGATTCAAGGAGGTGAGATCAGAAGTAGGTACAATAGATCAGGTACAAGGAGGAGAGAGCAGGAGCAGGTAAGAGATGGTAAGAGGGGGCCAGGATGGAATTTGCAGCCGAGGAAACCGGGGCTCTGGTGTCCTGACCTCCTTCCACAGAAATACCTTCAGCATCTACCGGTGTACCTGTCCTTGTTGCTGTTCCATGGTCAGGGATTCCACTGCGGTGCGACCCAGCTCCTGCACACTTGATTCCAGTGCATGAAGATAAAATAACGGACACAGATACCGGTTCTGATGCAAAATCAACGTTTTTACTTTCTTCTTAAATGGTCCCGGACACTTCAGGTGCATTACAGTCCACACAGCATTCCTCCTGCTCTTTCCTTTTCTTGCTTTCTTCGCCCTCATGTACATTACGGGGTAGTAGCGCCCTTGGCGGTACCATAGCTTCCCTACTGTAGGACCTCAGTACATAAGGGATCCCGCTTATCTGTTTCACCCTGGACTTGCCAGCTTCAGCCCTATTGAGGATCTGCCACATCAGAAACATTCTGCGCCCTGTACGACTTTTGGGACCACGTTTCCTTCTTTGTTCCTGCTGCTGACGTGAACTGTAACTTCCCCGAGTGCTTCGGTCTTATCCAGCTCCCGTCTGACTGTGCCCGTGCTTCTTCACTTAAACATTGCGTAGCTGCTATATTGTCTTGGGCTTAGAGCCCTTGTGGACCTGTTGGGCATGCTCGCCCTTCTGACTAAATCCTAAAGCCTACACTTGCTTAACCCATAGCAGCTCCTCCTACAGTGAACTATGTGTGTGCTCTTACAAAACCATCTAGAAACTTCCTACAGCTATATCTAACAAGGCCCACTAGTGTACCCCCATCTAGTGGCCCTTTGCAAAACTACACTTACCCAGTCTATAAACTCTATACTATAAGTGCCCTCCTCTAATATTTATAAAGGAAGCACTATCTTACCCTAATCTGTACAGAAATACAATACAAAAGGCATAATAAAGCATAATATCAGTACCAGTACTGCAGAATAACAGTATATTTACATTAAAGCTCTTAAAAGGGAGGAGGCAATAAAGGGATGTTCTATCCCAATCCCCTACAAGATAACAGGCAGTCAGAGGAGATTGCAGTGAGTAGTAGGTACAATAGTACACATGCAGGGAGGAGAGTCTGTTCAGGGCAGAGTGATGTGACACCTTCTCTTCCTCCTTGTCCTCCAGGCAAGCGTTGGTGGTATAGTGGTGAGCATAGCTGCCCTCCAAGCAGTTGACCCGGGTTTGATTCCCGGCCAACGCACATCCTTTATAGGTAAACCTGAATAGATTTTTCCATATGACTAATCTTTATTAACCCCTTTCTTCTTTATTAACCTCTTTCTTCCCTGAGCTAATCTTTATTAACCCCTTTCTTCCCTGCACAGGGTCGTGGGGGAAGGCACCTCAGCAGATACAAAAATGGAATATATGAGGATTTTTTTTACTCATTCTGAGGGATTAACCCATTATATGAAGGATGAAAAAAATTACCAAAGTGAAAGAAAAAACCCAAACAAATAAGATAATAATCCCCGTTACCTGCAATGAACCCATTATGACTGGCACAATCTTTACTTTTACGCATTTTTTTTTCACAAGGCTCATTTTTTGCAGGACAAGTTATGATTTTAGGGTAAATCATTCATTGTGACATATACAGTAATTTACTGAAGAAAGGGGAAAAATTCCAGGCATGGTGAAATTGTGGCAAAAAACAATTCAGCCATTGTTTTGGATTTTATTGTTACATCATGTATTGTGCAAAAAACACGAGTGGGGAACTTGGTTCTCCGGTCAGAATAAAGAGGTTAAAGAGGATCTTTCATTTGCCATAAACGGGTCATTTTAGTATTTACCTGGAGTAAACGCCGCTGTTCTCCTGAATCCAAAGATGTTTTTCTTTTGTTCCTGTGCCCCTCTGTTCCTGATATATGGCCTCCTATTCCCTGTATAGAAATGTAGCCTTGTTAGCCAAGAGGGTGTGTCAGCTTAGGAACACACCCACAAGGGTAGCTTTATTTACTGGGAAGAGGAGTCCATGTCTCAAGAACGGAGCGCCGCAGGAACAAAAGAAAAACGCAGCTGGATTCAGGAGAACAACAGCGTTTACACCAGAGAGAAATAAAAATAATATACACTGCTCAAAAAAGTAAAGGGAATATTAAAATACCACATCCTAGATATCTCTGAATGAAATATTCCAGTTGCAAATTTCTATTCATTGCATAGTGGAATGTTCAGAACAATAAAACATAACAATTATAAATGTAAATCAAAATCAATATCCCATGGAGGTCTGGATTTGGAAGGATACTCAAAATCAAAGTGGAAAATCAAATTACAGGCTGATCCAACTTCAGTGGAAATGCCTCATGACAAGGAAAAGATGCTCAGCATTGTGTGTGGCCTTCATGTGCCTGTATGACCTCCTTACAACACCTGGGCATGTTCCAGATGAGACGGCGGATGGTTTCCTGAGGGATCTCCTCAATGACTTGGACTAAAGCATCTGCCAACTCCTGGACAGTCTGTGGTGCAATGTGACCTTGCTGGATGGAGCGAGACATGATGTCCCAGATGTGCTCAATCGGATTCAGGTCTGGGGAACGGCCAGTCCACAGCTTCAGTGCTTTCATCTTGCAGGAACGACTGACACACTCCAGCCACATGAGGTCTGGCATTGACCTGCATTAGGAGGAACCCAGGGCCAACCGCACCAGCATATGGTCTCACAAGGGGTCTGAGGATCTCATCTCGGTACCTAATGGCAGTCAGGCTACTTCTGGCGAGCAGATGGAGAGCTGTTTCGGCCCTCCAAAGAAATGCTACCCCACACCATTACTGACTCACTGCCAAACCGGTCATGCTGAAAGATGTTGCAGGCATCAGATCGCTCTTCACGGCGTCCCCAGACTCTGTCATGTCTGTCACATTTGCTCAGTGTGAACCTGCTTTCAACTGTGAAGAGCACAAGGCGCCAGTGGCGAACTTGCCAATCCTGGTTTTCTGTAGCAAATGCCAAGCATCCTAAACGGTGTTGGGCTGTGAGCACAATCCCCATCTGTGGACATCGGGCCCTCAGACCATCCTCATGGAGTCGGTTTCTAGCCGTTTGTGCAGACACATGCACATTTGTGGCCTGCTGGAGGTCATTTTGCAGGGCTCTGGCAGTGCTCCTTCTGTTCCTCCTTGCACAAAGGCAGAGGTAGTGGTCCTGCTGCTGGGTTGTTGCCCTCCTACGGCCCCCTCCACATCTCCTGGTGCACTGGCCTGTCTCCTGGTAGCGCCTCCAGCCTCTGGACACTATGCTGACAGACACAGCAAACCTTCTTGCCACAGTTCGCATTGATGTGCCATCCTGTATGAGCTGCACTACCTGAGCCACTTGTGTGGGTTGTAGAGTTCGTCTCATGCTACCACGAGTGTGAAAGCACAACCAACATTCAAAAGTGACCAAAACATCAGCCAGAAAGCATTGGTACTGAGATGTGGTCTGTGGTCCCAACCTGCAGAACCACTCCTTTATTGAGGGTGACTTGATAATTGCCAATAATTTCCAATTGTTGTCTATTCCATTTGCACAACAGCATGTGAAATTGATCATCAATCCGTGTTGCTTCCTAAGTGGACAGTTTGATTTCACAGAAGTTTGATTTACTTGGAGTTATATTCTGTTGTTTAAGTATTTTTGGAGCAGTGTACAGCCCCAGAGCTGTATCTAATAGACCAGAATGTATCCCAGCCCCAGAGCTGTATCCAATAGACCAGAATATATCCCAGCCCCAGAGCTGTATCCAATAGACCAGAATGTATCCCAGCCCCAGAGCTGTATCCAATAGACCAGAATGTATCCCAGCCCCAGAGCTGTATCCAATAGACCAGAATGTATCCCAGCCCCAGAGCTGTATACAATGGACCAGAATGTATCCCAGCTCCAGAGCTGTATCCAGTAGACTAGAATGTATCCCAGCCCCAGAGCTGTATCCAACAGACCAGAATGTATCCCAGCCCCACAGCTGTATACAATGGACCAGAATGTATCCTAGCTCCAGAGCTGTATCTGTGGATCCCCTGAGGATTCAGTCACCACAGAGGTACTGCACCTCCTCCTGAGGTGTGGTACCCCACCATTCAGGTAAGGTGGAGACACCCAACCACACTCCAACACCTACACCCCACACAACATAGTAGTGTAGCAAAGCACCTTCAGCGGCTCCCTGCTTGGAACATGAAAAGTGCTGGGAGGTGGGTGGAGTTTAGTTTTACACTCAAAAGAGTGGGAAGAGTTGAGGCTGGAGTCAGTCAGTCAGTCTGACAGGGAAGTGAGAGAGGGAAGATCCCCGGAGAGGGATGGATGAAGGAAGTGCTGCAGCCGACATCAGTGATCTGTGTCCGTTGGCACAGGGAAGAGACATTAGAAAGAAAGCCTGATTCTCCATATGAAAGAAAGGATTGTATGGAACGTAAGGAGAAGAAGAGGACTAAGGATTAGGGTTAGAGCAGAGCCCTTCAAGGGGTCCGGTCCCCGAGGTTGTATGGATACTAATGGTCCTGCAGCAGACACCGGAGGAATAGAAGTTGTCACCACTTTATTCCCACACAAGACTTGGGGGCACAACAGCAACGTGAGTGAGCCGGGACTTAGTAGCAAGGAGTCCCCGAAGCAGGCTACAGCTGTCTGCCGTACAAGTAGAGTTCATAGGAACATTTGTCAGGAGGAACCCCAGTGTAACTCAGTGCTGGAGTACTTCATTTTTAAGGCGCTATACGAGGAGACGTTCAGAAAAGGCACATATGTTGGCAGAGAGTTGGAAGGGAGTACTTCATCTTGCCTGGAGGTTGACTGAACTCCTGACCCCGAGGACACGGCACGGAGGCGGGCCCCTGTACCACCACAGACTGTGAGTAAAGCTTTGGAACTACATGCCCTGGTGTCCTCCACTTATTCCTGCGTCAATCTCCTCAGCACTGCTGCATCCCCTACGCCTGACACTACACCATCTACATGTCCCTTCTCCTACACTGCCCTGGGACTCCAGCCCTGCCTGTGGAGGGCTAGAACATCACTGCTGCACCCCACCATCTGTCCCAGAGAATCTGTCTGCAGCGTCGGCTTAACATCTTCATTGCCGAACACCACAGGTGGCGTCACGAATCACTTATAAACTTTCATCACCATAAGCACACTGAAACAACCCCTTATACAATGGAGCCCCAGGGCCATGGACCGGGTCACTACTGCCGTGACAACTCCCGTTGAGAAGATCAACCGGCCCGGTACCCAGTACCCCACTGGCCTGGCGTGTGAGGGCGCTCCATATCCAATAGACCAGAATGTATCACAGCGCCAGAGCTGTATCCAATAGACCAGAATGTATCCCAGCCCCAGTGCTGTATACTAGAGATGAGCGACTTTGCCTTTTTTCGGGTCGAGTCGGGTTTCATGAAACCCGACTTTCTCAAAAGTCGGGTCGAACGAAATCGGCTGATTATCATGAAAAGTCAAAGGCCGACTGAAACACGAAACCCAATGCAAGTCAATGCGGAAGAAAAGTCGGCAGGGAGTGGAGGACAGGAAACACACCTACAGTGCCCTTTTTAAAGCCAAAAACATCAATTCTTATTACTGAAGCTTACCAACCTTAATTTACTTTATAATAATAGTTACGCATTGAAAACTGGGGGTTATTTGCCTAAAGTTGTGGGGGGGTAGGGCTGGCTCCAGATTTTCGTAGGCCCAGGGCCGAAGAGTGTCACTGGGCTCTTTTATCACATGCCACAACTCATGATCCTCTGATACGGCAGAGAAATAGTGGTATAGCACAATGAAAAATACTTCACTTCTTACATCTCATGACTGATATCCATTTTCAATTCTCCAATAGCTCCAAAAACGGACAGTATATAACTCCATACAGTATTATGGCCACCGCATAGTGCGCCATACAGAGTAATGAGGCCCATATATTTCTCCATACAGGATCATTGTCCCATATAATGTTCAATACAGTATATGATGAGCTCCACATAATGCTACAGTATATGTTGGTCCCAATGGATGAAGCTCCACTGCCTTATGGGCCCAAATAATGCTCCAAACATAATGGGCCCCATTTCTAATGCTCCAGTGCATAATGGGCCCTGTAAATAGTAACATAGTAACATAGTTTTGAAGGCTGAAGGAAGACCTTATGTCCATCTAGTTCAGCCTATTTTTAGTGCAGCTGTTCTGCATTGTTGATCCTGGGGAAAGCAAAAAACCCACAGAGTAGAAGCCAATTTTCTCCATAGGGAAAAAAATTCCTTCCCCTAAGCTGGGTCAACCATCTACCTATAATATTCTGTTATTCGTAACCTTCTATACTGTTACTCACAAGAAAAGCCTCCATTCCTTTCTTACATTCATTCAGTGAGTTGGCCATCACCACTTCCTCAGGAAGAGAATTCCAGAGCCTCACTGCTCTTACCGTGAAGAACCCTCTTCTATGCTGGTGCAGAAATTGTCTTTCCTCCAAGAGAATGCCCCCTTGTTCTTGTCACAGTCCTTGGTACAAACAGTTCATTGGAGAGATCTCTGTATTGCCCTCTGATATACTTGTACATATATATTAAGTCTCCCCTAAGTCTTCTCTTTTCTAGAGTAAATAGACCTAATTTTGATAACCTTTCTGGGTATTGTAGTGAACCAACTCCATTTATCATTTTAGTAGCCCGCCTATGAACCCTTTCAAGTTCAGTAATGTCTTTCTTGAGCACCGGCGTCCAAAATTGCACACAATCCTCCAAGTGTTGTCTGACGAGTGATTTGTACAAAGGGAGAATTATGTTTTCATCTCGTGTCCCCAGACCTCTTCTAATGCATCCCATGACCCTATTTGCTTTGGTGGCAGCTGCCTGACACTGGGCACTCCAATTAAGCTTCTTATTGACTAAGACGCCGAAGTCTTTTTCCATGTCTGATTTCCCCAGCAGTGTCCCATTTAGTAAGTAATTGTAGCCTCTGTTTCTCCTTCCCATGGGCATAACCTTACACTTATCTGTGTTATATAGTAGGTGTGTTATATAGTAGGTGGCCCAATACAGACCCTTGTGGTCCCCCACTAGTAACCCTGGCCCAATCTGAGGATGCCCCATTAATAACCACTCTTTGTTTTCTATCACTAAGCCAGCTCCCTACCCATCTACACACATTTTCCCCTAGCCCAAGCTTTCTCCTCTTACTGACCAATCTTTTATGTGGGACAGTGTCAAATGCTTTAGAGAAGTCGAGATAAATGACATCCAATGATTCTCCTGGGTCCATTTGAGAGCTTACATCCTCATAAAAGCTGATCAGGTTAGTCTGACAGGAGCGATCCTTCATAAATCCATGTTGATATGGAGTTAAACATTTATTAACAGTGAGATATTCCATAATGGTATCCCTTAGAAACTCTTCAAAAATTTTACCCACCACAGATGTTAAGCTTACCGTCCTATAGTTTCCAGGTTCCCTTTTACACCCCTTTTTGAATATTGGTACCACATTTGTTTGCCGCCAATCAAAAGGAACAGACCCTGTTTCTATAGAGTCTTTAAATATAAGGAATAGAGGCCTGTCTATCACATTACTTAACTCCCTTAATACCCGAGGGTGAATGCCATCAGGGCCTGGTGATTTGTCCATTTTCATCTTACTGAGGCGGTTCTGCACTTCTTCCTGGGTTAGGCAGGTAATACTTAATGGGGAGTTTACATTATCACTCTGCATTTTCCCTGGCAAATCCTTTTCCTGTGTGAATACTGTTGAGAAAAAGTATTTAAAACATTTGCTTTTCCCACATCGCTCTCTATGATTTCACCCTCATTGCTCTTTAAAGGGCCGGCACCATCAATTTTAATCTTTTTACTGTTTATATAATTAAAGAATAGTTTGGGGTTTGTTTTACTTTCCTTAGCAATGAGTCTCTCAGTTTCCACTTTTGTTAAATGTATTTGTTTTTTACATATTTTATTTTTTCTCTATAACTTTTTAATGCTTCTTCATTGCCTTCTTGTTTTAGCTTCCTAAATGCCTTGTTCTTGTTATTTATTGCCCTTTTTACATCCTTATTTAGCCACATTTGTTCTCCTGTTCCTAGCCCTTTTATTTCTGTACGGTATGGCTAGCTCGCAGTGGGTGTGGAAAACTGATTTAAATATTTCCCATTTATTTTCTGTGCTCCTATTTTTGAGGACATTGTCCCAATCAATTCGGCGAAGGTCCTCTCTAAGCTGATCAAACTTTGCTTTCCTGAAATTCAGCGTTTTCGTAAACGAAAACCTTAGCCTGTCAGCCTGTCTGCAAGTCGCAAATCATATAGATAAGACAACGAAAACAAAATCTCCGAGCACATCAAAATACTTGGAGGACACCCGAGCAACAAGTATACTCGCTCATCACTAGTGGTAATCTGTAGTCTGGTCATGGTGTGGTGGTATTTGTCCCTTGTATATGATATTATTCGGTCACTGTGGTTTTAATATGTGGTCTGGACATGGTGCGGCGGTATTTGTTCTTTGTATGTGGTATTATAGGTCACTATGTGGTGGTAATATGGTGTCTGGTCATGGTACGGTGGTATTTGTCCCGTGTGTGATATTATTGGTCGCTTTAAAAATGTGAAAATATACCTAAATTGTATTGCATATTTTAACAAATGTTTAGTAGATCAAGAAATTTTATACTATGAGGATTTGTACTGTGTTTTTATGATACCTGATGAAGGATATATCCTGTATCCGAAACGTGTTGTATCTCTTTTTTAACCTATCAAATAAAAAAATATGAAATATCATCTTTGTATGTGAGTCCTGGGAAGCGCTGCCATTCATGGGCTGGATGTGCCTTTCTTGATTAAAGGTACTGTCACACTTAGCGATGTACCAGCGATCCCGACCAGCGATATGACGCGGTCAGGATCACTAGTACATCGCTAAGTGGTCGCTAGTGAGCTGCCACACAGGCAGATCTCACCAGCGACATCGCAGGGGTCGGGGATCGCTACTTACCTGTCACACCAGGCGATCCTGCGTCCTCCCGCCCGGCTCCACGCTCGTCGCTCGTCTCTTCACAGGAAGCGCCGCAGGAAGCTGACGACGAGAAGCGGTCCTGAACATTCTCGCGCGATCAGCGATAACCAGCGGGGCAGCGGGTCGTAGGTAAGTATCAGACACAGCGATATCGCTATAACGTCACAAGTTATAGCAATATTGCTAGCGATATCGCTTAGTGTGACAGGCCCTTTACTCATCCTGTGTGAGCCTGAATCTGGCTCTTTCACTTGGATCCACCCGAGGCAAGCTGCAAGCCCTATCTATTGAGAAGTATCCCAGAAGGACGGATTTTTGAGGATACACAATCAAAGTCATATTAGTCTTCTGTCAGGTGAGTGCATAAAACTGTGCACCCTTTAAAGACTACAATATTGTGCTTACGCACTTAGGGTGCCGCGATTTGTCTGTTCTTCTCTCCCAAACAGGATTTTTTTTGCAAATGTTTAATAGGTTAGAGTAGAGTAGGGCCCGGCCAAAAGAGTCTACTGTGTCGTGGTGGTGGCTTAAAAAATCTTTTGTCCAAAACAAAGGCTGCTGGTTATATGTGTGATCTAGTAATGGGAACCGTTAATGTGTGATTGGTGAGAAGTGGAGTTTTTCCAAGAGAGAGCGGTGGGGCTGTGGACAGTTCGAGGGGTTGGAGGGGGGGCTGGAGTGGAGCCTGGGCGGAGTCTCAAGGGGGCCCCAAAAATGTTGCCAGTATGGGTCTTTGAAATTCCTAGTACCAGCCCTGCTGATAATAGAGGCAATGGGCAGCCACCAGATATTGATGATGGAGGCGACAGGTGGACACCATATACTGGTGAGATTTGCATTTCTTTGGGTTCATTCACTTTGCATTTTATTATTTGATAAAAAAAAATAAATTATTAACCAACTTTTCTACCTGAGGTAGAAACAGGGGATCTGAAATGAGCCCACAAATGACCAGTCAGCAATTTCAGGTAAAAGACAGTCATCAGCTGAGGTGACAGCCGCATCGTCAGGAGAGCGTCAGCATCTCTTCTAATCCCCTGGTATCAATTATTGAAGAGATTCCATCACCACCTTGTATCACATATTATTACACCGAACCATGAGGGACACAGAGCCTGTAATCAGGAGGCACAACCTGTAATCACTCAGGAGGAGCCTGGGGAACGTGTAACCACTAATTTTACGATTGTCCGGTCCGCTGAGTCCTAGGTCCAGATGTTTCCTTATGGGACCTGACACATAGAGAAGACAGCAATCATGGCATCCCATGTATGTATATATTATATATACCCGGAAACACTTTAGGTCTGTCGATGAGAGCGTGTAAGTCCATGATAAACTCATCTAACTAGTGGAGGCGAGTGATAGCGATAGTCATCAGAGACCGTGACCATTGTCTTGTATCAGGTGAGTAGAAGACCTCGTCTGAGGGACATGGCAGGAGCAGACGTGTGAGTAGATGACACACACAGGACACACGGCAGATGATGTCTCCATGGTTGGGCTTTTGGTAAGATGTAAACCATCGTGTGAGGTTGTAAGAAAAACCTAAACTTTACCAAAAGACTTCAGTCACAGGCTACAAACTTTTACCCTTTAATGACTGGAATATTTTTTTCATCTTTTTTTCTTCTCTACATCTCATTAGCCGTAACTATTTATTTCTTCCCTCACTCGGCCGGATGAAGACATTGCATTCCGATTCGCACCTCTGGGGTTCATAGACACTTACTGAGTCACTTGTAGGGATCAGTTTTTTCTTGTGTTTGGGATTTTTAGTTTTCTTTTTCTACTTTTTATGTTTCACATTAATTGACTGATTATTTATTTCACTTATTTTTCTTAGACATTTTTTTTTTATTATATTTTAGATTAACATATAAAGTATTTGTTACACAATGTCCCCCAAGAAGTGAAATATTACATGTCAAGGACATTCGGTCACGTGGCTATTGCAACAGAGAGCAGCCAGAAAACCGCAACATCTGATTGCTCCTACTCCTGTGCTAAAAGCACTTCACCTTCTTTTTACAGTGTTAATTTATTTTGGCAGAACAGGGGTTAATCAGCCATGTTGGGAGCTCTGGGAGTCTGAGCTCTCTCAGCCACGCCCATCCCCTATATAAATCGGGTCCTGGCTGAAACTCCTGTCAGAGCTAGCTTACGCTACATGGCTGGGAGGAGAGGTGTTTAGGAGATCTCTCATATTGCACGAAAATTTAGACATATCAAGGAAATATTTGACTGCCCTTAGGCCGTCACTGTGTATAATGTAATATTTTTGCGTATTTTGGGGAGGAGAAACAACGTTGAGATGGTTGGTTCTGTGACAGTTAGTGCTGAAGCACGATCTCATTCTCAAAGGCCCTACTGAGGTATGGATATATGTACACACATATATAAGGCTGGTGGGCACATGCTTGACCCTTCTATGATGTGATGGGTCAGCTGATATTTTGTATAGACACTCCCTGGTGCTCACACCTTTTTGGATTTATATTTCTGTGGTGGTAGGTTATACCTACAAATTACTGTAAGTTCTTTTCCATTGGTATATATAAGGGTGCACCCTTCCAACTCATACTTACCCCTGATGAAGCACGTTATGCGAAACACGTGTCAGGAGGGCTGCGCAACACACTGATTCCCTATTTTTGATTGGTATGAGGTTATTATCCTATGATGTGGATTACTATTAGTATGGCTGGTATTAGTGGTGCTTATATGATGAATGGTAACACTGAAATGGAACATTAGTATCGGGAATGGATAACTCATTACTTTATTATCTAAAGCTATGATGGGAATCTTCTGCATGATATGTTCTGATTTGTGTTGCCACTCCAAAATGCCCACTAGCCTTATATACAGTGCTCAGCATACAAGAGGACACCTCCTTTGCCTACAGTGAGATCTGTTGGTGGCAGTGTCCGTATGTGGGGCTGCGGGTGTCGGGGGCTACATGTCATTGATGGAATCATGAAGTCACAGATGTACTGCTCTACAGTGACAGAACATGCAAAAAAGGTAGTGCAAAATAATGTAAACGTCATCTGGGACAATATAATAAACAATATGTCATCAATGGCCGTGATTAATATCCCAGTACATTTGTAACATTGGACTGTAATTGACCAGTTGCCAAAATTCTTATAGAAAAAGGGGGAGGAGAACGAATCCAAAAACGGCAACTAAAGGTCATAGTGAAAGATATATTTTACTATATGGTAATGCAAAGAACAAATGACTAAAAAACATGCAGGTACTAGTTCATCATTAATAAAACATGATCAGGACCCAGGGTGCCATATTGCCAATAATATAAGAATATTGTCATAAAGAACATAAGAACATTATTTCATCAGGATGAGAGCGACAGAGACCAACAAAATCTCCTATAGGCATATATTGCTAGCCTTACCCCTAAATACAGGCAGATATTATTTATAATATATAGTCAGTCGCAATCACACCAATAAATGGTGATTTACCTGAGAGCGGACAGTGCTGACAAAAGGGAATCCCCGGGCCCACCCCAACGCGCGTTTCGGACACACCTTCTTCAGGGGCGCTCTAATAGCATGCATGCTCAGTTTAAAATAGCCGAAAAACCGGAAATGAACGCTGGATCCAAGACCGGAAGTCGTCATCCGATGCTATGACACCAGCTACGCTATAGACTCCCACAGTTGCGCAGAGAGTGCGGGCGGGTAACGTGAGGCCGTTGCCTGGGAGATGACCAGGCATCTTCAGCGCAGCAGATGAGGAGGTGTGACGCTGGAATCACGTGGGGCCCCACATGATCAAACGCCCATAGCTCCACAGTGCTAACGCGAGATGCCTGGACAACGCGCAGGCGCAGGAAGGAAAAAGAGGAACAGCCTGACATTTTGTTAATGGGCGGCCGAATAAATATCTAGAAGGCTATAATAGCAGAAAAAACTTGTGCAAATACACGCACACCCAGTCAGACATAGACATGAGGCTAACAGATTAAAGTGAACAATCACAAATAGCAATGAATATTAAATATTAACACACTTGACATTAGGAAACAAAGAAAATTGACACCATAATGTTATGCTGATAATAATACGTGCACTAACTGCAGAAATTAGCAATATTGCCAGGTTGCCAAGGCATCAATATTCATCAAAATATATTCACATAAAAACTAAATATAGATATAAGTATAGAAATAAATCATATAAAACCAATACCCGGCAACCACATTCGACATAAACAGAATCAATGTCATAAACAGCAGAAAGAGTGCACATAAAAAAATCATATACATATATAAAGTATCACAGAAAAAATCTTCTTAAAGATCCTAATTATGTATAGAAACATAGTCCTCCACATAAGTGGTATAGCAAAAAGGTATTATGTGACCTCCACTTCATCTGTACCGCCACATGTCCTTCCAATATGGTCATATGTTGGACTTCTGTCATCCAGCAAATCAATCGGTTGGCCCAAAGAATATAATGGAATCTAAAAAATATTAAAAGAAAAATTAAAAACAAGAAATGACACCAGACTGCATGTGGGACTCCGAGTAACAATTATCCGAGGAAAGGAGCAAATGAGAGATTCTCATTCAACCCGAGAGGATGCACAGTTTTCAATGTCCAGCTCCATCTGGATTCAAGACGTGCAAGTCTAGTGGATAGTTTCCCTCCCCTTATACTAATGTCGATGGTATCAATACCCTTGAACCGTATCAAACTACTGTCACTACCATGATAGAGCCTAAAATGACGTGGGATAGTCTTCAGTGTGGATGCATCCTCGTGGCCTGCTGACGCCTCAATGCCCAAAACATGCGGTGGCGGTACAGATGAATTGGAGGTCACATAATACCTTTTATAATACCTGGTGTCATAGCAACGGATGACGACTTCCGGTCTTGGATCCAGCGTTCATTTCCGTTTTTTCTGCTATTTTAAACTGAGCATGCACGCTATTAGAGCGCCCCTGAAGAAGGTGTGTCCGAAACGCGCGTTGGGGTGGGCCCGGGGATTCCCTTTTGCCAGCACTGTCCGCTCTCAGGTAAATCACCATTTATTGGTGTGATTGCGACTGACTATATATTATAAATATCTGCCTGTATTTAGGGAAAAGGTTAGCAATATATGCCTATAGGAGATTTTGTTGGTCTCTGTCGCTCTCATCCTGATGAAATAATGTTCTTATGTTCTTTATGACAATATTCTTATATTATTGGCAATATGGCACCCTGGGTCCTGATCATGTTTTATTAATGATGAACTAGTACCTGCATGTTTTTTAGTCATTTGTTCTTTGCATTACCATATAATAAAATATATCTTTCACTATGACCTTTAGTTGCCGTTTTTGGATTCGTCCTCCTCCCCCTTTTTCTACAGTGACAGAGAAGATGTCGTCATCACTCCACGTCCTTGGTAGACGACCACTTTTCCAACATGACAATGATACAAATCACACATCTTTTGCATTTTGTTAACAGGGTGTACGTGATTCAGTGTCTCCTTTCTTACAGTACTGAGCTCCACAGTGTGAACCCACCTGTAGGGTACATCTTCTCATCTTCTCTGTGTGGCTTACAATAGAGAACCCCTTATTTTGGGCTGTCTGCCCTTCTTTCCTCTAGATGTAGTGATCATATTGGTGTAAGGATTACAGTCTAGGGTTCATATGACCTCTCTCCAGTCTTCTTGAAAGAACATTACTATATCTCTGCGATAAATAAGAAGACATTTTATGGTGAAGAAGTCAGTGAACCCAACTTTTCATCGCGGTCCATCCATTACTTCCTTTCCTAAGCCTATGCCTTGGTATCTATGGCTGCTACCTCCTGACTTTGGCATTAGCTGGTATGTGAGATCACCAGTGTTTGTACGAAGCAATAGTTATAATCACTCAACAGAATTAGATGTGGACTTTTTTCATCACAGGTAGAGGAATGGAGAGAATAAAACATCAATGACAGATGTTCCTCGACATCTTCCCACGAGGACTTCATGTTGTCAAAATGATGATGTACAGAGACAAGTGCCAATGACCAGACTCCTCCTTTTCCTTCTGTCCTTACTCCTCACCATGGAGCAGGTCTTTGGTTGCAGACTGCGAGGGTGGGAGATGGATCCCTTTACTCAGCCTGGAGATGTCCTCATTGGGGGACTCTTCCTGGTCTACTCTGGATATGACTTCTCCCAGCCGAGCTTCCATGATTGGCCGCAACCTGTGTCCTGTAAAGGGTAAGAGATTATATAGATTCATGGACTCAACCATGTAACTTCAATGACCTTAAATCCTGGTCTTTCTTTGGGCCAACTAATATATGAATTAGGCTGGGGCAATTATCTTGAATGTATTTGGTGCAAGAATTAGGAGGTTATCCCAGATTCAGTCATAGCAAATGCTATACACTAACAAGCAAAAGGGTAATAATGTTTTGACCTTCTGACTTTCAGGCCCCATATCTCTCCATCCACTGCTGCTTTGAACATGAGACCACCATCATCTATTTATAGAATTGCCTTGTAATGTTTTCATTTCCTGTTTTACCCAGATGTCACCGTATCCAAGAATTCCAAGTGGAGGAAGTTCATAGACCACCATATTGGGACACCCAAGTGATGGATGTCTCAATATGGAAACTGCTGCTGGTACCAACCTATTGCGTGGTACCACCACCGCAACACCGTCACACCACACACACACTCACACACACAGTCACACTCACACACTCACACAGCCTCTTGCGCGGTACCACCAGCGGAACACCGTCGCACTGTGCCTGCGCGAATTCCACGCAGGTGCAGTGAATCATTTGTCTGATCCCGGCAGAAGATGCGCGACGTACTGTATCTACAGGCAGAGGAAGGCAATCACATTGAAGGGCTTTTCCCATGAATGAAAGTTTATTTTAAAAACTGTCTGTGTCTGAACGTGTACGGAGCATACCGCATCTCCTGGGCAGGGGAAGAAGCAAAAGACAATACTGACATTACAGCAGGGGATCACAGAGGATTCATTTTGTGAGGTAAAATATTTCACTGACTCTTTTTAAACAATATTTTACCTCACAAAATGTATCCTCTGCCATCTCCTGCTGTAATGTCAGTATTGTCTTTTGCTTCCTCCCCTGCCCAGGAGCTGTGGTATGTTCTGTACAGGGTCAGACACAGGGGTGAGAGAGCCAGAGCACAGGAGGGAGACAACTCAAACAGGACAGCACATGAGGGGAGAACACAGCACAGGAAGGAGAGAGACAGCAGACAAGAGGGATAGCACATGGGGTAGACAGGTCAAAGAAGAGCGCAGACGGGAGAAGTCAGCACATGGGGAAAGAGAGAGTGGATAGGTGGGTGAGCACATGGGGGGGAGATTCGTAACGATTCAAACTCGAGCTGATGCTTCTTATGACAACATTGAAGTCGAGGCTTCTTCTTTTTTTGAGCCACCATTCCAGACTTGCGTAAAGTGTGTTGCACGGTACTTGAATGGACGTCTGTGATTTCAGTATTATGAAGCATACGAACCTCCTCCACTGCCGAGTTTGTGACCTTGTGATGAGCCGACTTGTTGACTCTGATGTTTTGTCTTGACATCCACCTCTTGACTTTTGAATTGATGGATGAACTTCATTTCATATTCTTCTGACTATCTTGGCACTCACATGATGCAGTTTGGCAATTTTCTTGGCTGAGGAACCACTTTTGATGAGCTGGATGAGGCGCTTTCTCTTTTCTTGGGAAATCTTAATGGCTGCTCCTCGTTTTGAAACAATGACCTTTCACTTGGGAATCATCGTAATAACATACAGATCTATTAGGAAATGTGAGAACAGGTTGTATTTTGTAGTATAAAATATTTTTCCACCACCTGGAGCAGAACTGGAACAATGCAGCGACGTGACAAGAATCTGCATAACTGATCATATGCTAAGTAGTTGCAAGTCAAATTTATGTATGAGATACAAAAGATGGTTGTCTATAAAATTATGATGGTCTCACGTCAAAGCAGTAGTGGATGGAGAGATATGGAGTCTGAGAGTCAAATGTTCTAAATATTGTTACCCTTTTGCTCATCTGTGTATTTAGTAATCAATAGATTCTGATCAAGAGAGGGTTAAACAATAAAGATCTAAAACTAACACGATATCTTGTTACATCATCAATTTGTTTTAGACCTTTAGGCTATTACAGTGGTTCAAACTGGGCAAGTAGGATGAAACACCTTTCTGGGAATGTTCTTAAGATGCCTACACACAGGGGACACTCCTACAGCCGCAAGGCTCTCTCCTGACTCCTCCATACACCAGAACATTTGGCTCATGAATTATCAGAGTGGAAGAAACCTGCTTCCACTCACCTGTCCTCTCCAGACTTCTCTGTACCCTGTACTTCCTCATTCCCAATATTATCTGTCAGGAAAGAGAAAGGAGTCCTCTGTGCACATGAAATGGTGGACCAATCCTAGCGATATTAGTGGGCCTGGAAATCATGTATGGGTTCTTATAATTATTCAGTGAACTTTTCACAGATAATTTGTGGACCAATGATCAGATTCATCAGATAAAAAAACTCAAATGACTACTTTCCAGATGATAAGAGTCAGTGATAAGCGGTCATAGAGGAGCGCTTAGGAAGCAACCCAGGGGAAGACAAAAATGTCAGGTCTCCACCGCATCTCCAGCCGAAAACCTCCAATGGAGGATAGGAGCAATGAGAAAATGGAAACGGTCTTAGGAGCGCAGGAAAGAGACTTCGACGAGAGATGGGGTTAAACCACAACGCTTTTTCGACGGATCCGTCAAAACGCGTTGTGGTTTAACCCCATCTCTTGTCTGAGTCTCTTTCCTGCGCTCCTAAGACCGTTTCCATTTTCTCCTTACTTTCCAGATTATGACAGACAATTGTTTTATCTGACAACCGACTGTCAAGTTACACCGTCAATCGTTTGGTTAAACTTTTTTGCTTTTGATCAACTTTAGACAACTTCACAGCCCCCTTTAAATACGTTTCACCATCTTCTATTCATCTCATTGCTTATGGAATGGCAAGTTCTGTGCTCATCAAGTTCTTTCTCATATATTTTGTGTTTCAACCCAACATTTTCGAGATATAACTTTACTGTCAGTGACTACAAACATATTGCTTAAGGATGACTTCTCCTGCTCTGCTTGGCTCTCTAAGCCAAACGAGACCAGTCCTGTTAATAGTAGAAATGGCCAAATGATTTCTGCTTGCATAAAGATGCTTGGCACATCCTTAACTCAAACAATATTGTTCCTGTTCACAAGCAGAGGAGATCTTAAAATCCCAGGATGAATAAATAAAAAAGTCTAAAAATGCTCAGATAATTGTAAAAATCTTCTTAACAGGCAGGGGAGCTTCCCAGTGATACCTTTCCGGACATTATATCTGTAGAGTCTATAGGTAATGACACCAAGGACCTGATACTTCTCCTTTCTGGGGCATCTGAGGAATGCTGTTGAATGCTAGAAAAATATTAAGATTTGAGCATCCTCAGTGGTTGATACCTTTTAATGCCTAACGGAAAAGATGGTAACACATTGCAGCTTTCGAGATTACTCAGGTCTCTTCATCAGGCAAAGACTAATACAACATCTGAAGAATCACATATATATGTACATAACACAGCAGAGAAATAATGCTCTAGATAAAACAAGTGACATGAAGCAGAACTATCATTATGGGAGAGGGATAAACTGGTGTGTCCATAAGTATTCAAAGAGGTCATAGATATTGAGTGTGAAAGTTTTATTGTCCTGTAATTGAGGTCTGGTCCATGGTCCTGAAGCCCCCAAATGGTTTGAAGAGCACATTCCGTGGTTGATGTAGAAAGACATAAATCCATGCGATACGTTCATTTCTGCACTGAGAGTGTCAAAGGTTGTCATTAGTTTATATTCCCAGACTCTTCTGTCTCTCTGAGACTTGAAGTTACCTTTTAATACAAGAAATTTCATGTCCAAGGTGCTGTGATCAGGGAGACAAAGTTGGAGTCTACAAAGTTTAATTCTGTGTCTTGGTGCCATCTACAGGTTCCACATCAGATATTACAGGGATGTTCTTGGCTTTATATTTGCAATCAATGAAATTAACAATTCTACGGACTTTCTACCTAACATCTCGATTGGCTTCAGCCTTCTTCACTCTTGCATGTCTGAGCTCCGGGCCATCGGAGGAGCAATGTCCCTCATGTCTGGTGCTAGAAATCCCATCCCCGGTTATGACTGTCACATGACCTCCATAATGGTTGGGATAATTGGAGATATGGCGTCAGCTCTGTCTCTTCCTATAGCTCGGATATTGGGAGTTTACAATTACCCACAGGTACAATAATTAATAATGTAAAGTCTATTTGTTGCAAATTTTGGTCCGTTCCTTCACTTCTATCTTGATATTCTGTATAACTGAAGACTTAACATTGCACATACAGAAATTAAAAAACAAAAGCTTACATGAGGGAAAGTTGTGTCTTCACATGACTTTCAGATACCAATTTTCCCCAACCACGCATATTTCTGAGTAGTAAGGTATAAAGGTTATTATGGTTGCCAGGTTTTTATACTGTCACTTGACCTTGAGCTTCTGCATAACTTCCAAAAGCCAATGCCAATCCACAAACAAGCTTTACCTACCATCTAGATTACACTCTACAATGAGGTGGGGGAGATACAGAGGACAGGTGTGTATTTACAATGGTGTATTTACAATGAAGGTCCAGCCATCTGGAGGGAGTGAGGGATGGATGGAGATAGTGAATGGGCTACACACGCACTTACACATAGAATGACTTTGATTAGTGAACGTGATAGGCCGCTCTGAACAAATGTGTTTTGAGGGAGCGCCTGAAACTATGCAAATTGTGGATAGTCCTGATTTCTTGGGGTAGAGCATTCCAAAGGATTGACACAGCGCGGGAGAAGTCTTGGAGTCCGGAGTGGGAGGTATGGATTAGTGCAGAGGTTAGTCGAAAGTCCTTTGCAGAGCGCAGCGGTCGGTTAGGCCGAAGACAGAACTGAGGGAGATGTAGGGGGGTCCCGCACTGTGGAGAGCTTTGTGGGTGAGAACAAGTACTTTGAATTGGATCCTATAATGAATGGGCAGCCAGTGTAAGAACTGGCTGAAGAGCGGGCATGTCCGAGTACCGATTAGCCAGATGGATGACCCTGGCTGCTGCATTAAGGATGGACTGGAGAGGGGAAAGTCGAGTAACGGGGAGGCCAATTAATAAAGCATTGCTGTAGTCCAGGCGGGAGTGGATCAATGCTATAGTGAGGGTTTTCCTTATTTCCATGGTGAGAAAAGGGCGGATTCTAGAGACGTTCTTTAGGTTTAAGCGGAAGAGCGGGCAAGAGATTGTATATGGGATGTGAAGGAGAGGCTGGTGTCAAACATAACAACCAGACAGCGCGCCTGCTGCCGGGGTGTTATAGTGGTGCTGCCCACAGAGAGGAAAGACTTTAGTCTAAGAGAGGATTCACATTAGATAGGTTCCCAGCAACGACAATCGCCTTATTACGGCTGCCGAGTACACATGAATTGGCCAATTTATGCGCTAAGTATACTCAATTTTTCATATTTTCTAGTGAAGTAACGCTATTAAAATTTCATATATTTCATATTTCCATGCCATAGAGCTACAGCATGCGATTTTATTTGTTAGTTATTTATGGAGATGGCTACTCTTAGTAAGCACCTGTTCACACCTGATTTCTGTTTGGATGTGACGGTCAGTCTTTTGATATGAGAGAGAAGGGGAAAAAAAACCTTATACTCACTCTTCCTAAAAACATAACTCTCCGCTGACTCACTCAGATCTTCCAGCTCTGACAAAGCCCGCATGGAGTGCAACATACGCCATTGATTTTGCAGAAAAATTGAGGCTTATACAACGATGGAAGGTCTGAGTTGTGGTGGAAGCACATTGCTTGAATAACTCAAACCTACCACTGAATTGTAATGTTTCTTCCAGATCAGTCATGGAGCCTCCTCGTCAGCACTGAGTGATAAGGTGAACTTCCCGTCCTTCCTCCGCACGGTGCCAAGTAACATGTACCAGAACATCGCTCTCTCCCAACTTATTGGTCGGTTTGGTTGGGCATGGATCGGGATGATAATTGTAGACAATGATGTTGGAGAGCAGGGTGGGAGAGTGATAAGAGCTGAGATAGAGAAAAGTGGAAGCTGTGTGGCTTTTGCTGAAAAGATCCATCTTAGCTACTCAAAAACACAAGTCCTAAGGGTGGTGGATGTGATACGCAAAAGCTCTGTGAACATCATCATCCTTCACAGTACCGAATCTCACATGAAGTTTCTCCTTGATGTTATGTATGACGAGGAAGTTACAGGGAAGATTTTCATTGCCTCAGCATCATTTACAATAACACCAGGGCTTTTCTCCAAAAAAGCTTGGAAAGTCCTCAATGGGACCATTGGGTTAATGCCTAATACTAGGGCAATGCCAGGATTTGAGATATTTTTACAAAACTTGAATCCTTCTTTATTTGACACACATCCATATATTAAGCCATTTTGGGAAACTGCTTTTAACTGTGCATGGAGTAATGGAGAATTCATGAAAAATGTAACCAATTTTGGGTCTCGGGGACCAGTCTGTGCCCCGGATGAAGATCTTAAGGTGATGGTACCTTCTTTATTTGAGACATTTGACCTTAGCTATACTTACCATGCCTACTTGGCTGTATATGCCTATGCTCATGCACTGCGTACATTACTCCAAAGCCCATGTGGAAGAATTCACCAACCATGCGGTAACGTCAGCAATATCCAACCTTGGAAGGTAACATCTTAAATGTTGATGGGGAATCTTTGACGAGTCATTTACAGAACCAGAGTGTAATCACAGATTAAAGGGAATGTAAAGGTGAGAAGAATACACAGAGGGTATCTTCTAAAACCAGTGCCACGTGTCTATGGGTTGGGTCGTGTTATCATAGCTCAGCTACATTAATGTGAACGAGGTTGAACTGCGGTTCCAGACACAGTGGTGGCATCGTTTTTGGAACAAAGCAGCCACATTTCATTTTTACTTCCTGGACTACTTTAAGTCTAGGTGCTTAAAGGAAGCTCAAATGAATGGGAGAAAATAACAAACAAACGCGACAAAATATTAGTGTCCAAGAAATGATAAAGGAGCCTTCACTAAGTTTGCCTAAGTACAATATTTAATTATTCTCATGATGAAAATATTTTAGAATGACTATTGACCTTAATCAACAATAGGGCCCTACCGACCCACTCTTAAAGTGCACCTGTCACCTCTTTTGGCCGATATAAGAAGCAGCTACCGCCTTTCAGGGCTGATATACACCATTCTATAATGCTGTAGATAAGCCCCCGGTCCGACCTGCAACATAAGAAAAATAAGTTTTATTATACTCATCCGGGGGGGTGATCCGGTCCAATGGGTGTCGCAGGTCCGGGTCCAGCGCCTCCCATGTTCTTGCGACGCCATCCTCCTGCTTGCATCGTCACTCCCCGGCATCCCGCTCCTGCGCAGGCCTACTTCTCTGCCCTGTAGAGGGCAGAGGAAAGTACTGCAGTGCCAAGGCACTTTGAAAGGTCAGAGAGGCCCAGCGCCTGGCGCACTGCAGGAATCTGCTCTGCCCTCAACAGGGAAGAGAAGTACGCCTGTGCAGGAACATGACGCCAGGAGCGATGGAGCAAGCAGGAGGGCGGTATCGCAAGAAGATGGGAGGCCCCTGACCCGCACCAGCGACACCCATCGGATCGGAGCGCCCCACGGGTGAGTATAATGAAACTTATTTTTCTTATCTTGCAGTTCGGATCGGGGGCAGATATACGGTATTATTGAATGCTGTAGATAAGCCCCAAAAGGCAGCGGCCATATCTTATAGCGGCCAAAACAGGTGACAGGTGCACTTTAAAAAGATGAGATGACTGCTAACCTCACCCCCCTCTAATGAGTTGACTCTGATAAGCCCACTCGCTAATGATGACTGCTGACTCAATCTTTTAATATTAAGGTGATCTGAATCCACCCTTTCTTGATACACTGAATATGTTAACTGAAAAAAGAGAAGAAACAGATTCGATATTAGGAGACACTTTTTGACGAGGGTGATCAATGAGTGCAACAGGCTGCTACAAGAGATAGTGAGTTCTTCCACTCAGAGGCTGTGCAGACATCTGTCTTAGGGCTCATACTCACTTGCGAGAGAATCGCCCAAGTCTCTCGCATGAAAACCTAGCACTGCCTCATGCGAGTCTCTCGGAAGTGAGTTTGAGCCCTTAGATGGTTTAGTGACTCCTGCATTGAGCAAGGGATTGGACGGGACGACCCCAGAAGTCCTTTCCAATTCTTAACATTCCATGAACTCTATGAACTGCACCCTAATGATGAGATCACTTTTTGGACCCAATACACTAATGATGGCTGCTGACCTTGCCCTCTAGTGATGGCTGCTGACCTTCCCCTCTAATGATAGATTCCGATTCCAATCTCTAATGACGAATTGACTCTAGCGAGATGTGCTCCTATACACAGAAAATCTGTCAAGCCTGTTGCAGTAAACATGAGATTCATGCTCCTGTGAAAATGAAAAAAGGTAATTTTGGCTGTTTTCTCTTGAGATGAGACCCACAGTTAAGACTATAAACTCCTTGAATGCTTTGCCACCAAAAATACTAGCAGTTATCTTTAGGCCATATACATACATTGAGCATTTTAATATTTTTTTCTGCAGCAAAAACTAAAGCAGTGGATGGAAAACCGATGGGTAAAACCTGCTCTTTTTAGCGGGGGCTTTTTCTCCCAATTTATTTCAGCAGGTGAAAAACACAAAGATTTAACATGCTGCAGATTATTAAAAAAAAAACATCTAGATTGGTCAAATCTGCAAGGAAAAAATAATCACCATGTACATAAGATTTCGAAAGTCTCATTAACTTTGCTGGTACGGTAAAATGCTGCGTTTTTCTGTGGCAAATACTCGGCATATCTAAACAAGTCCTTACTGTCAGTGTACATGGTAGGCAAATGGCCTCTTCAGGTAGGAAGATAACTTGAATTCTAGCGCCTCCTATTGGTTGTAGCAATTCTAAGTCAATATCAAGCCTTTAGGCTAGTTTCACACTAACTTATTTTCCACGCAGCGCTCGGCGCCGCTAAGCCCCGCCCCCTGCAGACTCCCTGCCCGCCCCATCCGGTCATCGCCGCCTACTATCGCACACGGCTGCATGCGATCTGCGCACCCTATCTTTAGCATAGGGTGCGCAGACCGTGCGCTAGTAGGATTTTAGCGTGCGCTGCGCACGTTTGAAGGTGCGCCAGTGTGTGCCGAACGCACCATGTTGCATTTTGGCGCGCTCGGCGCACCTTCAAAAGTGCGCAGCGCATGCTATAATCCTACTAGCGCACGGCCAGTGCACCCTATGCTAAAGATAGGGTGCGCAGATCGCATTCAGCCGTGTGCGATAGTAGGCGGCGATGACCGGATGGGGCGGGCAGGGAGCCGGCAGGGGGCGGGGCTTAGCGGCGCCGAGCGCTGCATGGAAAATAAGCTAGTGTGAAACTAGCCTTAGGCTATGTGCCCACAGTAGCGTTTTTGAACGCTCAGGAAACGGGTCTCCTTCCCAGAAAATGCGCATTTTTTGCCACGATTTCCGCATGTCTTTTGGACTATAGGAAATAGCCAAAAACGCAGACCTAAGCAGAAATTAATGAACATGCTGCGTTTTTTACCGCTAAGGAAACGCTTAGCGGTAAAAAACGCATCCATTGGCACAAAAAGGCCAAAATGCATTAAAATGAATGGGATGCTTCTTTTAAGCGTTTTTGATGCGGTTTGACCCCGAAAAACGCATCAAAAACGCTTACGAAAACGCAACGTGGGCATACAGCCTTAATGTGCTTTTCCACATGACTAAGAAGCTAAACCAGAAACTCCATTTGCCGACACGTGTTTGGGGGTATTTGCACCTCATAAGTGCAAAGCTAATATGGCTAGGTGCATGCAGTGACGTTTTTCTGCAGCTCTTACATTCAGAGGTCGAGTAACTGTATTGGAATATTAGCCAAGGTCAGGAGATATGATGTTTGAATGCAAGTGGGACGCTCCTACTTGAAAACGGTAACTTTTCTTTTCTTGGATTTACATTACAGGTTCTACGATCCCTAAAGAAGACGCCGTTTCAGGCCCCATCAGGAGACCTTATCACTTTTGATAACAATGGCGATATTTCTTCTTCATATGACATTGTGACCATTCAGATCCTCGGTGGACAGTTCCAGCTTGTGACTGTTGGGTCATTTACTCCCTCGGGTGCTTCAGGTCATAAGATAGTCATAAACAGCAGCCTGATTCTTTGGAATGATAAGTTCTCCCAGGTAAGGTGTATGGACAAGATTACGAAAAAACTATTTTTTTTGTGGCTCAGGATCTAGGAAATGTTCCTATTATAGCGCCATTTATTCCATGGCACTTTACATGTGAGGAGGGGTATACATAATAAAAACTAGTACAGTAATCCTACACAATACAAGTCACGACTGGTCCAGGAGGAGAGAGGACCCTGCCTGCGAGGGCTCACAGTCTACAAGGGATGGGTGAGGATACAATAGGCGAGGGTAGAGTGGGTTGTGCAGTGGTTTGGTGGTTACTGCAGTTTGTAGGCTTGTCGGAAGAGGTTGGTCTTCAGACTCTTTTTGAAGGTTTCCATGGTAGGTGAGAGTCTGATATGTTGTGGTAGAGTTCCAGAGTAGGGGGGATGCGCGAGAGAAATCTTGTATGCGATTGTGGGAAGAGGAGATAGGAGCGTAGAGAAGATCTTGTGAGGATCGGAGGTAGCATGTAGGTAAGTACCGGGAGACGAGGTGACAGATGTATGGAAGACACAGGTTGTGGATGGCTTTGTATTCCATTTGTGGCCCCATATTCCATTTTGGTAACTTGTTAATGAATGGACCTCAAACACAAATGCCAAGAACAATTCAGTGTGACTCATGGATAATGCTGCTGCCTTTGCTAAGATCTTGTGATGTCGGGAGAAAGTTTATTTCAAAAAGCATTGAGGTAGTTATTGTGCTACATTTGTGAGCCTCACTTGCTTAGTAGATGTGGATCCCCCTTGGCCAGACATTGAATGTACAAGTAGCTTTCCTCCTACCATTAAAATTCTAGAGGTTCTATGACTATGGTAGGATAAATAAGGCCTACTACAGAGATCATCAAACTCTCAGAGGATACTTGTGACCAGAGCTGTGGAGTCATTAAGCCTAACCTCACGACTCCAAAATTACCGACTTCTGATTCCACCAAAAAAAATAGACACCAACTCCACAGCCCAGCTTGTGACACAGCTCCTTCTCTACATAGGTCCCGGAGTCGGCATGCAGTAGAAGCTGTGTCCCTGGATCCAGGAGGGTCACCAGACTAGAACAACCTCCCTGCTGTTTTGACTGTGTGTCATGTTCTGCTGGAGAAATTTCTAACAGCACAGGTAAAGCCTTGAAGACTGGACACAAGTCATGATAAATTGGACACAAGGCAGGGTACACGTTTCTTATTATGATACTTTATGGCTATGGTACAAGTACAGATAAAAAGCCGTTCTCTAGTAAATTGCATATTTTATGAGGCCTCGGAGCCAAGCACGCTTTTGCCAACTTCATATTTGCTGCAAATTTCACCATGAAAATTTTCTATTCAACTCCCTTCTCAAAGACGAATTTCCACCTTACTACATCTATAGCAAAAAAAACTAAATCCATATGCTGTCAATTACATAGGTATCACTGATCTTTAGATTACTGATGAGTGAACGTGCTCGCATAAGGTGTTATTCGAGCATGCTCTTGTGCTGAGTGTCCTTGGCGTGCTCGAAAAATATATTCGAGTCTCCGCGGCTGCATGTCTCTCAACTGTCGGGCAAATCCCTGTGTGTTCTATGGCTAACATCTGCTAGACATGCAGTCACGGAGACTAACACATTTTTCAAGCATGTCAAATACACTTGGTTAGCACACGAGCACGATAACACCTTACCTGAGAACACACGCTCATCACTAATGTAGGTACAAGGAGCCAGGTCAGAAGGGCCTTTCATACCAAAACGTAAGTGAAAAATTCCTTTACAAGTTGGATAAGAAATCAAAGACGAGAGAAAAAGCCAATGCATGAATTATGAGTCAGTGGTAAGCGTCATGAAGGAGCGCTTAGGAAGCAACCCAGGGGTGGACAGGATGTTGGGTCTCCACCACAGCTCCAGCCGAGAACCTCCGATGGAGGATGGGAGCAATGAGAAAATGGAAAACGGTCTTAGAAGTGCAGGAAAGAGACTCAGACGAGATTATGGGGTTAAACCACAATGCATTTCGACGGAGGATCCATCTTCATCAGGTGGAGGTTTCCTATATCAATACATGAATTATGAGCACACCTAATTTAAGAATGAAAGCATGTCTTTATTAACACTAAAACAAACTATACAGGATAAAAACATCTAAAGCCACATGAGAAAACTGCATAAATTTAACACCTGTGAGTCCACAATAGACGAGGAAATCATCTACTATATAATCGTCTAATTCTGTCTCTAACGGAAATCCCACGTCGCTGATTGGTCGCGCCCGGCCGGGCACGACCAGAGAGACAGCATTAGACGATTATATAGTAGACTAGATGCAGGCCCGATGCTATCACATCAGGAGGGCACAGAGATATACCGGTACTCACCTTCCGACTGCCCCCAATCTCCTCTCCACGCTCCCGTCATCTTCCTGTCCCAGTAATGCTTTGTGCGAAAGACCGCTGATGACGTAGCGCTCTCGTGAGTGACGTCATCTCCGGTCCTTCACGCTAAGCATTACTGGGACTGGAACATGGCGGGAGCGTGGAGAGATCGGGGGCCGTTGGAAGGCGAGTATATCTGTGTGCCCTCCCGATGCAATAGCACTGGGCCTCCATCTAGTTAGATGAGAATAGTCAATCTCCCAGTTACTCCGAACAGGCAACATGCCAAAGACAAAATAGAGGAGCATGAAAAACACTAATTATAAATATCGCTATTCTTCAAGCTCACAGTGCTGCTGATGGGTGTCCACATGGAAAGTGCAAGGAATGCGATGTGCAATAGATGTAATGTTACCAAGATATTACATCTATTGCACATATACCTTGCACTTTCCATGGGGGCGTCATTTGGTCTGCAGGACTGTGAGATTGAGGAGGAATAGTGATATTTATAACTATAGGTTGTGTTTTTCACGCTCATTCTCTATATTGTCTTTGGCATGTTGCCTGTTCGGAGTAACTGTGGGAGATTGACTTTTCATCTAATGGTTGTCTCGTCTATTATGGTCTCACGGGTGTTGAATTCATGCACTTTTCTCGTGTGGCTTTAGATATTTTTATCATGTATGGTTTGCGTGTCTATTGGTGTTAATAAAGACGTGCTTTTATTCTTTAATTAGATGTGTGCATCATTATTGGCCTTTTCTCTCTTGGCATTGTTTCCATACGTGATGTAGCACACTTATGTTTGCATTTCTCATTTGGGCTCATGTTTTTCTGCACCCTACTCATTATATACAACAGATAAGAACTCAATGTGAGATATCTAGATCCTAATCAGCTCTAATGTCCTTCAAGCGCAAAACTATTGTATTATAACATGAACTTCCGTGCTTAGATGCAGTTGAATGCTTCAGATGTCCCCAAGACCAGTGGTCGAATGAAGAACGAAACAGATGTGTTCCAAAAATCATAGAATTTCTATCTCATGAAGAGCCTCTTGGACGTATTTTGATGTCAATGGTCACATTGTTTTCATTTTTGGGCTTGTCCATTTTACTAACTTTCATTAGATTCAAAAACACTCCAATGATCAAAGCCACCAACCGGGAGCTCAGCTACATCTTGTTGGTTTCTCTTATTCTTTGCTTCCTCTGCTGCTTGGTATTCATAGGCCAACCATCGAAGGTCACTTGCCTTCTGAGACAAACATTCTTTAGTGTGGCCTTCTCCATCAGCATCTCCTCAGTCCTGGCGAAGACCATCATGGTGATCTTGGCATTTAAAGCCACCAGACTTAACAGTCCTTTGAGGAAATGGTTAGGACCCGTAATCCCACGTCATGTTGTAGGACTTTGCTCCGGATTACAGATTGTAATTTGCTCTATTTGGCTTTACACGTCTCCTCCTTTCCCTTCACTGAACACTCAGATAGAAAATCATAAGATAATTATTGAGTGTAATGAAGGACATAAGTTATTCTTCTACATGACTTTGGGGTTTATGGGGTTTTTGGCCATGATAAGTTTCTTAGCAGCTTTTATGGCAAGGAACCTTCCCGGAACCTACAATGAGGCCAAACTAATCACTTTCAGCATGCTGGTCTTCTGCTGTGTCTGGATCTTGTTCATCCCGGCATACCTGAGCACCAGTGGAAAGTATACTGTAGCCGTGCAGGTATTTGCCATCTTGGCCTCCAGTGCTGGACTTCTGAGCTGCATCTTCCTCCCCAAATGTTATACCATACTTCTGAGGCCGGACATGAACAGACGAGAGATACTTGGACACAAGTAACACAAGTTTTGGACTTGTGATTAGTAAACATGGATATTCACCTAGGCTTCTTTTGGCTCGATATTTCAATTTCACAAAGTGAACTTCAGAGTTAATGGTTCAAGGAACCTGAATTCCGAGAATAATCTGAGGCTTCTTTCAGTTCCAATAATTTCCCAGTCGTTATCCAGCAAAAATATATACACGTGATCAAAATTGTTGGTACCCCTCATTTAATGACAGAGAAACCCTCAATGGTCACAGAAATAACTTGAATATGACAAAATAACTAAAAAATATATGAAAATGAACAAATGAAAGTCAGACATTGCTTTTCAACCATGCTGCCACAGAATTTTTACAAAAAGAAAACTCATGAAATAGGCCTGGATAGAAATGATGGTGCCCCTGAAAATAATGTGACAAAGTGGACTTCATGGGAGACGACCAAGGAGGACCCCCATTGTTGAAAAAAATCATAAAAAAAAAAAGACTGGAATTTGCCAAACTACATGTTGACAAGCCACAAAGCTTCTGGGAGAATGTCCTATGGACAGATGAGACAAAAATGGAACTTTGTGGCAAGGCACATCAGCTCTATGTTCACAGACAGAAAAATGAAGCTTATCAAGAAAAGAACACTGACCCTGTGAAACATGGAGGAAGCTCTGTTATGTTCTGGGGCTGCTTTGTTGCATCTGGCACAGGGTGTCTAGAATCTGTGCAGGGTACAATGAAATCTCAAGACTATCAAGGGATTCTAGAGCGAAATGTGCTGCCCAGTGCCAGAAAGCTTGGTCTCAGTCATGGGTCTTTCAACAGGATAATGACCCAGAACACGCAGCTAAAAACACCCAAGAATGGCTAAGAGGAAAACACTGGACTATTCTGATGTGGCCTTCTATGAGCCCTGACCTAAATCCTATTGAGCATCTTTGGAAAGAGCTGAAACATGCCGCATGGAAAAGGCAACCTTCACACACGAGACAACTGGAGCAGTTTGCTCTTGAGGAGTGGCCAAAATATCTGTCGAGAGGAGCAGAAGCCTCACTGACAGTTACAGGAATCGTTTGGTTGCAGTGATTGCCTCAAAAGGTTGTGCAACAAATTATTAAGTTATGGATCCATCATTTCTGTCCAGGCCGATTTCATGAGTTTTACTTTTTTAAAAATTCTGTGGAAGCATGGCTGAGAAGCAATGTCTGACTTTCATTTGTTCATTTTCATAGATTGTTGATTTATTATTACTTTGGTCAGATTCAAGTTATTTCTGTCACCATTGTGCGTTTTTCTGTCATTAAACGAGGGCTACCAACGATTTTGACCGTGTGTATAAAGACTGCTCCACTGTCAATATCATCGTCGCCTCTGGAAATCTCAGCATTGTTGGCTGGAGATTTACAAATGTTCTACTGTAAGACTAGAGGTCTGAAGATGAAGAGACCCTACCAAATTGGATGGTGCAGCTACAACACGAGTTTTGGGAGGAAACTAATTGTGGATGAGCGAAATGTATGACAGAAATAAACCATGTGATCTTCTGAAGTAATGTTATAACTGATCTATGGAGCGGCAGAAGGCGGCTCTGTAACGTAGACCTATCCCTAATGAAAGTCCTCAGATTACCTCTGCTGATAGCCTCACGCGTTTCACTCCGCGTTATACAGAACGCCTGGGAGTTATAGTGGAAGGAGCAGGCACTGAGTAGCACAAAGTATTTCAGGACAGGGATGTGTGTTACTCTTAGGTGTGCACAGGAACATAAGACTGTGATGATCTCCACATAAAAGGTACAAGGTAAGAATGTGACCAGTGATTGTTTAATGGTGTACAATAATGTAACACACACGCTAGCGAACTCCACCGATCGTCTTGTCTTCTCAACATCAATATCTGTGCTGAAGAGCAAAACTTCTGGAATGTGGAGGAAAGAATACACTCAGTCTCAACACAGGGATCACATACTTTATCAAAGCATGCCCCCGAAGGCTGAAATTTATGTGAGGAAGCGGGGGCTGTGGATTCCATTTTCTGTATAATTGCAACAGGAAAGGCAAAGATAGTCCTCCTCATGAAGTATAGCAGACGTGGGTAGCTACAGGATGTGCAGAAAACACTTGGCCAATCTTCTCGTAGAGCGCCTACGTCCCGGGGGGCATAGCCGGAAACATCGAACATGCGTGACCCAACACCATCCGGTCCTCGTCCGCCAGTCTGTTACTAACTTGTATTTTCTATGTCAGAGACTATAGGAGAACAGGTGACAGCTCAGACGGGTAGCTACTAATCGTGCGATGTGGGATCCCTACATCAGCAGAAGAGGGCGCTCCACACCTGTGTGGCACTGTAGAAAGGGGTGGTAGGGTGGCCATGCTCTCACCCGTTTACCATAAACTGCAATGGGGGAGTGCTGCTATGGTATCTCTGTTGTTATTCAGAAAGTAAAAGAGAGAAACCTCCAATCTCCTGCTAGAGTCGAGGAAGCAGAATAAGCACACATCATATACGCACAGTTTCACTATGATGCAAGAGTCTCAGATGGGAAAATCACCTTAAGCTCAATTCTGGCCCTTGAGACTGGTTCAATCCAACCGTGTGTCCCCTGCTCTGAACACAAAGAAGGGAACGAGATATTTGGAAATGGACAGATTTGGAGAAGTCTGCAAGCCTCACCGTATTATAGGGGGAACACCATTAATATTTTCATTATCCTCCAGGCAGGACAGGAATATTGTGTCATGGAATCAGGTTGTTGAGGAGATGAACGAGGCTCTCTAAATCTCTTTATGATGAGGAGGACGCTAATGATGGCTCGTTAGGCTCTGGCAGAGTGGAGAACACTGATGGTTCTTTCATTCTTAGTACAACCCCTGGCAAAAAATTATGGCATCACCGGCCTTGGAGGATGTTCATTCAGTTGTTTAATTTTGTAGCAGATCACAGACATGGCACAAAACTAAAGTCATTTCAAATGGCAACTTTCTGGCTTTAAGAAACACTAAAAGAAATCAAGAACAAATAATGTGGTAGTCAGTAATAGTTACTTTTTTAGACCAAACAGAGGGAAAAAATTATAGAATCACTCAATTCTGTGGGAAAAAATTATGGAATCACCCTGTAAATTTTCATTCCAAAAACTAATACTTTGCATCAAAATTAGATCTGCTCGTTAGTCTGCATCTAAAAAGGAGTGATCACACCTTGGAGAGCTGTTGCACCAAGTGGACTAACATGAATCATGGCTCCAACACGAGAGATGTCAATTGAAACAAAAGAGAGGATTATCAAACTCTTAAAAGAGGGTAAATCATCACGCAATGTTGCAAAAGATGTTGGTTGTTCACAGTCAGCTGTGTCTAAAATCTAGACCAAATACAAACAACATGGGAAGGTTGTTAAAGGCAAACATTCTGGTAGACCAAGGAAGACATCAAAGCGTCAAGACCGGAAACTTAAAGCAATATGTCTCCAAAACAGGAAAATCACAACAAAAGGAACGAATGGGAGGAAACTGGAGTCAACGTCTGTGAACGAACTGCAAGAAACCGCCTAAAGGAAATGGGATTTACATACAGAAAAGCTAAACAAAAGCCATCATTAACACCTAAACAAAAAAAAAAAAAAAGGTTACAATGGGCTAAGGAAAAGCAGTCGTGGCCTGTGGATGACTGGATAAAAGTGATATTGAGTGATGAATTGCAAATCTGCATTGGGCAAGGTGATGATGCTGAAACTTTTGTTTGGTGCCGTTCCAATGAGATTTATAAAGATGACTGCCTGAAGAGAACATGCAAATTTCTACAGTCATTGATGATATGGGGCTGCATGTCAGGTAAAGGCACTGGTGAGATGGCTGCCATTACATCTTCAATAAATGCACAAGTTTATGTTGATATTTTGGACACTTTTCTTATCCCATCAATTGAAAGGATGTTTGGGGATGATGAAATCATTTTTCAAGATAATGCATATAGAGCAAAAACTGTGAAAACATTCCTTGAAAAAAAAGACACATAAGGTCAATGTCACGGCCTGCAAACAGCCCGGATCTCAATCCAATTGAAAATCTTTGGTGGAAGTTGAAGAAAATGGTCCATGACAAGGCTCCAACCTGCAAAGCTGATCTGGCACCAGCAATCAGAGAAAGTTGGAGCCAGATTCATGAAGAGAACTGTGTGACACTCATTAAGTCCATGCCTCAGAGACTGCAAGCTGTTAGAAAAGCCAGAGGTGGTGCAACAAAATACTAGTGATGAGTTGGAGGTTTTTTTTTTTTATTATTCGTTTGTTTTTCATGATTCCATAATTTTTTCCCACAGAATTGAGTGATTCCATAATTTTTTCCCTCTGCTTGGTCTAAAAAAGTAACCATTACTGACTACCAATTTTTTGTTCTTGATTTCTTTTAGTGTTTCTTAAAGCCAGAAAGTCGCCATTTGAAATGACGTTAGTTTTGTGCAGTGTCTGTGATCTGCTTTATTTCTACAAAATTAAACAACTGAATGCACATCCTCCAAGACCGGTGATTCCATAATTTTTGCCAGGGGTTGGTTGTATGAAAGGGGCTTCCATCCTCTCCCCCTGCCCCCATATACTTCTTCCCTGAAAACGGCACGGCTAATTACCCATAATCTATAATAAGGGGCATAAAAATCTGTATTCAGAAGATCTGCTGAGATCCAGGCTGCACCATTCCTCACCACACACACCTCTGGCCCTGAACGTCATAAGACCCTTGTAAAGCAGCAGGACACCTCATGACTAGGGCTCGGCGGTGGTGGTGAGGACACTAACATACATGAGCAGTGACCGTGGTGATTGACAGCTCAGGCACAAGGGGTCACGGTGGCGGGCTAGCCCATGTCGGATCCTCTGCTCCAGCCCCTCTCTCAACCCCCTGCAGGATGTCCTCCACCACGTGGACACGGCTGTGCATCCGGAGCTGAGACTTGTATATGAATGTTCGGTGGCAGCGTGTGCACTGGTGTGGGCGGTCACCCGCCATGTGGGTGCGCTGGTGGCGGTTGAGGTCAGAGTTCTGACTGAAGCTCTTGGGGCACATGTTGCACTTGTGCGGTTTCTCACCGGTATGGGTCCTCCTGTGATGGATGAGGTTAGAGCTGTGTGTGAAGGTCTTGCCGCACTCTGTGCACTGGAATGGTCTTTCTCCGGTGTGGGTGCGCTGGTGGTCCTTTAACTGGGTGCTGCGGCTGAAACTTTTGGGGCACTTGAGACACTGGTATGGCCGCTCTCCTGTGTGAGTCCGCTCATGTTCCCTCAACTGAGTGCTGCGCAGAAAGCTTTTTTCACAGTAAGGGCATTTATACTGTTTGACCATAGTGGTCTGATCCCCTCGGAGACCCCAGTTAATGGTGAACAGTTGGGATCCCTCTTCGGGGACCCGTAGCGGCTGTGGCTGTACTGGGAGGCCTGAAAAAGCTCCGTTGAGACGAGCATGCTTTTCCCTCTCCTCATCAAAATACCGCAACAGGTTCCCCACCAGCATCTCGGGTAGAGGCTGCCCAGTTTCTGAGGACTTTACGGGACCTGTGGGATGTTGCTCGATGGTGACATCTGTGAGAAGGAAGAATGAGAAACATTATACAAAACAATGCATCATCCACTATTTAATGTAGCAGACAGCGAATATGGCCATACAAATAACACTGGTTTACTGTCACTTTATGGTCCAGTCACACCCAAGGCTGCAAACAATCGTGAGAACATGGTGCTCACGCAAACGCATTGCTGCACGCTTAACCCGGTAATGCACGGCGGCCTGAAGCTGATAATTCAACTCCTACAATACTGAAAAGCAGGCGATTCCTGAGGGTCACCAGGAAAGCAGCCGGCGTCTAAGTGCAGCTTTGGAAGTGACTGGAGTATAAGACATGTACCGGGAACTGGACATCATCACATTTTAATTTTGCTCACCTACACCCGCAAGCCGCCAAACTTCTCCTTCGCACACAATAAGACACGACCATCCAGCAAGGCATATCCACAAACAGAGGGGGCCGACAGGTCATCCTTAGTCCTGACTTTGATATAGTGCCTTGTAGGTATATACAGCACCCCCCCTAAAGCTGAGCTGTGACAAACGCCGGGGTAATAAACTAATCTAACAAAATAAATACATTCTGAAAGTAAATACACTAGAAGTGTCCAGCAGTCTTATGTTGGGGACACCTGCTATCTGTCATCCGGGGCACCTATACTGGACAGCCAGTCGTCCACCCCATCCTGCGCTGCCATGGAGAAGGGGAGAGAGCTACGATGGATGTTGTGGGCCTTTTTGAAGCTGTCCAACCATCCGTTCGAGGCTTTGAAGTCCTGGATACCCATGTCTTGGGCGATCTGCAGAGCCTTTTCCCGGATGATGCGGCCAGATAATGTAACATCTGTGTCCCGTGTGGAGAGCAGCCAATCCCACACAGCAGAGTTCAGCTTGTCATTGGTGGTCCTCCGCCGCCGTCGGACACGATCTCCGCTAACGTTGTTCTGCAGGGCGTCCAGCAGCTCCTCTCGCCGTTTGATGATCTGAACGATCTGCGCTCTGCTGACTCCGAACTGAGAAGCCAATGAGCCGACCGACTGGTTATTCTCATAGGCGCAGAGGACCACAATCTTGTCTCGCAACTTCAACCCGTTTCGTTTGTGCGATGCTGACTTGTCGCAGGGGGGCCGATGTGGTGGTTGTTTTCTTGTGGATGGCGGCTGCGATTGCTTCCCTTCGGAGCTGAGGGGTAGAGTCGATGCTGGAAGGGACAGGAATGAACGAGGTTACACGTCTGTGAGCCGGAGAGGAATCTGTATCCATCCCTTCCACAGCTGAGTGCATGAACTTAACACTAATGTCTGAATGCGAGTCATCACTAGCAGCACTTAGGCATTACACGCTATACTACAGAATACCAGCCATGGATGGAAACCGGGAGGATGTAAATGAGCTGGAGACTCAGATCAAGGCCCATCGGGCCAAGCATCATCCAGGTCACCTATACAACACACAGAGTCTGGATCAAGGTTTTCACAAGTACTGAAAATCCTGTAAATGAGGAGTTAAGTTAACTTATCACTGCCTACCGCTTAGAGGCGCCAATTAACAATACTAATAAGTGAAATTAGTAATCCAACAAGAGCGAATGTGGATCCTGGATTCACCACATACAGAGATTGAACCCAGAACAATCCGCTCAAGTGCTACCCATCAACTAGGCTTCGTGCTCCTCTTCTACCTCCGCTGTTTTTCCCTTTACTCCTTCCATCACCCAGCTCTCTTCTTGAGTCACTTCTCTTGGGCTTCGATCTTTTCTCATCCTAATCTAATAATGACCTCTCCGCAAACACTTCATTTCATCACACCCAACAATCTCTTAACATTTCTCCTTTTTGACTCGGACCAAATCCTTTTGGACTCTGCTCTCCCATCTCCTCAGTCCTCTTTCCCTTTTCTTGGGCTGAGCACCCTTCCTCTCTTAAAGTGAACAGTTTTCTTTTCGGAAGGCAATGTCACACTTAGCGATGCACCAGCGATCCCGACCAGCGATATGACGCGGTCAGGATCACAGGTACATCGCTAAGTGGTCGCTAGTGAGCTGCCACACAGGCAGATCTCACCAGCCACATCACAGGGGTCGGGGGTCGCTACTTACCTGTCAGACGAGGCGATCCTGACGTCCTCCCGCCCGCATCCACAGCAGGAAGCCCAGCAGGAAGCCGATGACGAGAAACGGTCCAGGACGTTCTCGCGCGATCAGCGATAACCAGCGGGGGAGCGGTCGGAGGTAAGTTTCAGACATAGCGATATCGCTAGCAATATCGCTATAACGTCACAAAAACCAGTGAGGTTATAGCGATATCGCTTAGTGTGACAGGCCCTTAAGTCTTTTTACGTCAAGATCTTTCAATTCATACTCCTCGCCCGACTCTTTTCTCTATGTTCTTCAATTAGGACAAGCGCTCATCATCATCCTCCACTCGAGACGCCATGGCCTCTGCCCAGTCTCCTGCACTCTAGTTCTCTTCCCCAACTAAGGCTATGCTCTCAACTGCTCTTGGGATGCAATCTACTCTTCATCTTTTAGCAAATTTCACTATCCTTCCTCCGCCAAAGTTGAGTTCACTTCTCCTTCCTTCATCTTGGGCTGAGCTTACTTTCCTGTATAGCCACGCTCACTCACACTCCTCTTCTTGCTCCGCTCAGGCAGTGATCCTTCGTTAGATTTCTCTCTGCCCCCTTTTCAGGCTGTCTTCTCTCCTCTTAGGATGAGGTCTGTTCTCTAACACAAAGCACTCCCTTACTCTTCCTCCTTACCAGCTGAGCTCTCTATTCCAAGTATTTCTTTTATGAAGGATGATGTGGAATGCAGAAAGAGCAGTGATGATCTTGTGAGACTTTTGGCTATTTGTATGCGCTTTATGCCACTGTCTTCTCATCTCAGACACATACTACCTTCATAGAATATCACTGGTCTGATGTCTTTAGACTTGTATCCATGTTGCATTTGTAGCTGTGTTGTCCTAGTGCATATTATATATACACATGATATATATGCACTAGTAAAATATACCCAATGGGACTTTACTAGGCAGCAGGAGGGTTAACACCTTATTATGAGCACACCCTATATTACATTCTGCCAAGGGGCATTTTTTAGCGGTTTTAACCTTTCTGTATGTGAACTATGAATTATTTTTTCTATTTCTGGAGATCCTTTACCCTGTACATACTTCTTTTGGCTCATTCTACCAGTATGCGGTGAGCTGATCCCATCGTGATCGCTGGTGCCTGCCTTTTAATGTTTGCTATCTAAGATGAAAGTTGCTGGATTTTAATAAAGCCATTTTTCTTCAGAGGATAAAAGAATCTTTGGTTTGTTGAGGTGTTTCCAGATCGTACAGATCTCCTCAACAGTTCATGCAGCCATCTTGCATTTCTTGTCTTTGTTTAGAGGTGATCGCGGTCTTGAGTGTCCGAGAAGCACGGGCCGTGATTAAGAGGCTAAGAGCACAGTGAAAGGCACACAAAGGTGATGTATTCTCAGCAGAACACAACAGATGGTTAATCCAAACACAAGAAACTTTTGCGGGAACCATTATTTGGGCCGACGCCATTCAGCACAGAGTTGAGACCCCCAGTAGACTTTTCTTCTAGCTTCTCATTTGCTCCCTAGCCCTCGCAATTCTTTTCGAGTAAGCTCTCGCCCTCCTCCATGTAGGCTGATCACTTTCCTCAACTTCTTTTGATTCTTAGGATGACTTCTACCCTTGAAGCACTGTCCTCTCCATCCAGTCAGGCCAATAATGGAGGAACTTGACAAGCCCAGCACCTGCCTTCCTTCACACAGATGCAGAACAGAAGCCCCTACTGGGCAGTGGTAGGACTTGCAGTCTTGTGCTTCCATATGGCTGCAGACATTACATCAGAGTAGTAACCCTCTAGCCTTCTGTAACCGGCATCTAATCATCTGCTCTAGTGAAGGATCGGTCTTTATAATATAGAGATGATGATGTTACAGACCAGTTATATCCTACAGAATCTTTATCCGTGTAACCCGCCTTCTTACCCTCCATGGCTGGGAGCGCGCTGTCCTGCTTCAGGGTAGAGCTAGACTCTCCGATCATTACTCCTTCCTCTTGCTTGATCCACAAAGCCAGCTCGGGGTTAAACACCGCACTGCCTGTAAATATTAAAGTAAATGTTCAAGTAAAAAAATAGAAATAAAAAAATGTGAGGCTAGTAAGACTTTTGCGCCAGCTGGTGCCCAGTGAAGCCCAAAGTCTCAGAGGTGCCCAGGGTGTCCCACAGAAGCATGTTGTGAAGTCGGTAAGCTCTGTTCTTCTCTCCCCATACAAGTTATATAACTGATAGGATATGTATATTTGGACTGACTCTGGATTATACAGGCTGAGACCGTCACACATTGTGGCAGCCACTGAATGGACGGGGCAAGGACCACATACAATAACCTAGAATGTCATTTACTGACAGGTTCATCAGTTGCATTTGTTTCTGGCATTCTGTTAGCTCTCAGGCAGCAAACTCACTGCTTCCCCAGGAAATATCTGTATAAGGCCGGGATCACACATGCGAGAAACTTGGACGAGCCTCGCATCTTAATACCTGGCACCGCCGCCGGCACTTGGGAGCGGAGCATGCGGCTACATAAAAATACATGCACCTGCACACTCCACTCCCAAGTGCCGACGGCAGTGCCGGGTGTTAAGACGCAAGACTCGTCCAAGATTCTCGCATGTGTGATCCCGGCCTAAAAAAGATGAACGCTGGTAAAGTGTGATACACAAAAAAAGTCCCATAATGCAATACAAGTGCAGCGCATTACAGGGTGTCCTAACATTCACTCACTAGAGTCTTCCTCTTCTGCCTCCATCTTGGGGGCAGCTGTCTGGCAGCTATGCTCATTGCTCACGTTCTCCATTTTCACTCGTAGTAAGAGGTCAGGTTTGACAGACGGGAGCTCGGGTGCAGACTCTGCACAGTCCGCCATGTTTTCTTCTAACTTGTGTGAAAGCGGCTTCCAAGCTGTGGACAAAGAACAAAGATAAGAAAGTCCATGCCACATAGCTAAGTAAGAGGAGAGTAGGAATCACTTACTATGAGCTGAGACCTCTGAGGCATCATGGGACCCATAGTAAGGGTCGTCTGACTGCTGGATCCGCACCAAGATACTGGGATTTGCAATCTCATAACCTACAGAGAAAAGATGACAAGAACTTCAGTTGTTACCACAAATACCAACTCCCCTTCCCCATGTGGACTCCTCACCCTCCAGCACACCAACCAACAACCTGTGTCTACCCCTCAATCACACAACCCATTGTGCCGATTCCTTCCCCCACACACACACAGACTCCTCCTTCAGACTACCTATAGAACCTCCTCCCCTCTTACGACACAACCTTTTCCACCTCCCCAGGGTAGCTCACCTAGTGCAGTGAGGGCCCCATGGATCTCTTTCATGACGTTGCGATACAGCTTCCTCTGCCAGTCCGCCAGCATCTCCCACTCCCGCAAGGAGAAGTAGACCGCCACATCGTTAAATGTCACCGTGCCCTGTGAATGGAGAGCAATTGTTGGCCAAGTTGTCCGACCATGAAGAGCTTGAATCTACACAGGCAGAAATGACCAAAAAGCAGTCTGTTGGGGGCTTGAAAAAACCTACTGGACACCACCTCAGGATAACACACACTATAGTGTCCAGAGAGGGGCCACCAGCTCAGGGAGGATAACACACTATATAGTGTCCAGAGAAGGCCACCAGCTCAAGAAGGATAACACACAGTATATAGTGTCCAGAGAGGGGTCACCAGCTCAGGTAGGATAACACACACCATATAGTGTCCAGAGAGGGGTCACCAGCTCAAGGAGGATAACACAATATGTAGTGTCCAGAGAGGGGCCACCAGCTCAAGGAGGATAACACACAATATATAGTGTCCAGAGAGGGGCCACCAGCTCAAGGAGGCTAAAACACACCATAAAGTGTCCAGAAAAGGGTCACCAGCTCAAGGAGGATAACACACACCATATAGTGTCCAGAGAGGGGTCACCAGCTCAAGGAGGATAACACACACCATATAGTGTCCAGAGAGGGGTCACCAGCTCAAGGAGGATAACACACACCATATAGTGTCCAGAGAGGGGTCACCAGCTCAAGGAGGATAACACACACCATATAGTGTCCAGAGAGGGGCCACCAGCTCAAGGAGGATAACACACACCATATAGTGTCCAGAGAGGGGCCACCAGCTCAAGGAGGATAACACACACCATATAGTGTCCAGAGAGGGGCCACCAGCTCAAGGAGGATAACACACACCATATAGTGTCCAGAGAGGGGTCACCAGCTCAAGGAGGATAACACACACCATATAGTGTCCAGAGAGTGGTCACCAGCTCAAGGAGGATAACACACACCATATAGTGTCCAGAGAGGGGCCACCAGCTCAAGGAGGATAACACACACCATATAGTGTCCAGAGAGGGGTCACCAGCTCAAGGAGGATAACACACACCATATAGTGTCCAGAGAGGGGCCACCAGCTCAAGGAGGATAACACACACCATATAGTGTCCAGAGAGGGGTCACCAGCTCAAGGAGGATAACACACACCATATAGTGTCCAGAGAGGGGCCACCAGCTCAAGGAGGATAACACACACCATATAGTGTCCAGAGAGGGGCCACCAGCTCAAGGAGGATAAGCCGGATTACTTACCGGTAATGCTCTTTTAATGAGTCCACGACAGCACCCACTGAAGGTATCGGATCCGCCCAACAGGAAACCCTACAGGAAAGATAAAAGGGGCGGTCCGCCTTTCCTCCTCAGTTTTACGTTTCAGAGTACCAGAAGGACTGCCAAGGATTAGGCAATGTTCTCTTATTTTAACATCTTTCTTATCCATTATTTGGTTAATATACTTTAACTATTGATATCCTTAGGGGGGGAAGTGAGCGGGTGCTGTCGTGGACTCATTAAAAGAGCATTACCGGTAAGTAATCCGGCTTTTTACGCTTCGCCACGACAGCACCCACTGGAGAGATTCCAGAGACCATCACCTGGGTGGGACCACCGTGCCAAGGATAGTCCTGCCAAAGCTTAAGTCAGAGGTTGATGAAAGATCAAGTCTGTAGTGGTTATAGAAGGTAGAAGGGGGATGACCAAACTGCCGCCTTACATATAGTTTCAATCGGAACATCTCCCTTTTCCGCCCAAGAGGTTGCCATTGCCCTGGTGGAATGCGCCCTGATGTTCCCTGGAGGATCTTCGTTTTTTGCGGAGTAGGCTAAACGAATGGCCTCTCTGATCCACCGGGAAATGGTGCTCTTCGTGACTCCATACCCCTTCTTACAGCCCTGAAATGAAACAAATAGGGCCCTACTCTGCCTCCAACTGTTGGACCTCTCAATACATTTTAGGACAGTTCTTTTGACGTCCAGAGTATGGAACTTCTGCTCTTCCGGAGTAGAGGGATTTTTATAGAAGGTTGGGAGGAGTATCTCCTGAGATCTATGGTATTTTGTTGCCACTTTTGGCAGGTAGGCAGGGTCTGGTTTTAATACCAATCTGTCTTGGTATTCTTGGAAAAAAGGTGGATCTATTGACAAGGCCTGGATATCACCCACTCTTCTAGCTGAGGTCAGTGATACTAAGAGGGCCATTTTAAGTGCTAAGTATTTGAAGGGTATTGTGTCGATCGGCTCAAAGGGGTCTACCGTTAGGGCGTCTAAGACCAGATTTAGATCCCATGTAGGGACGGAAGGTATGTGGATTGGAGCTATTCGTTCACATGCTGTAATGAAACGAGTTATCCACTTGTTGCCTGCTATATTATGACCATATAGTGCTCCTAATGCCGATATTTGTACTCTCAGTGTATTTACTGCTAAGCCTAAGTCTTTCCCCTTCTGCAGAAATTCCAAGATTGGAATTATCGGAACTTCTGCTGTATGAGGTACTGTATGGAATTGAAGAAATTTTTTCCATATTCTAGTGTAAATTTGGGTTGTGGACTGTTTTCTACTTTGTAGTAGTGTAGTAATTAAGGACTCCGAGAATCCTCTTGTCCTCAATAACTGCCTCTCAAATTCCACGCCGTCAAGTGCAAGCTGAGCACTTGAGGGTGGAAAAAGGGGCCTTGGGAGAGTAGATTGGCAGTCGGAAGGATCCAAGGATCTGTTATTGACATAATCTGCAGCCACGAAAACCACGGTCTTTTTGGCCAGAACGGTGCTATTAAGATTATTCTTGCTTTGTCGTCTCTGATCTTCTGAATTACTTGAGGTAGGAGGATCAATGGAGGGAACGCATACGCCAGGTTGAAATTCCATGGAGCTAGAAAGGCGTCCAGTATGTCTGGGTGATCTGACGGAGATAGGGAGGCAAATGTTTTTATCTGCCTGTTCTCCTTTGTGGCGAAAAGGTCCACCTCGGGTTGTCCCCATGAGGCTACTATGTCCCTGAAGACCTTCCGATTGAGGCACCACTCTCCTTGTCGTAGAGTGTGTCGGCTTAGGAAGTCTGCCTTTTGATTGCTCTCGCCTCTGATATGAAGGGCCGAGAGGGACAAAAAATAGCTTTCTGCTAAGTTTAAAATTCTTGCCGCTGAAGACATCAGAGTCTCTGATCGAGTTCCTCCTTGTCTGTTTATATATGCCACTGTGGTGGTGTTGTCCGATAGGATCCTTACATGCTTCTGTTGGAGCTGCGGAAGGAAGTTGTATAGAGCATAGAACACTGCAGTCAGTTCTTTTAAATTAGATGAGTAATCGCATTCCTCTTTACTCCACCTTCCCTGATGAAACCCATTCTCCATGTGGGCTCCCCAGCCCTGGGGACTGGCATCGGTGGTTACGATACAGGATGGAACTATAACCCATGGAACTCCTGAACATAAATGGTCATCGTCTAACCACCACTCTAGGGAAGTCAAGACTTCTTGTGACAGGGTTATTTTGCTCTGCAAATGACCACGTCGCTTATCCTCTTGGAGGATCTGGTGTTGTAGCGTACGGACATGGTACTGGGTCCACCAGACTGCCGGGGTGCAAGAATTTAGTGATCCTAATAGTGACATTGCTCCTCTCAAGGATACACGTGGTTTATCTATAGCTGCTTGTATTTTTTGTTTTGTGAGGGTGATTTTTACCTGAGGTAGTAGACATCTCTGGGTCAAGGAATCTAGTTGAAATCCTAGAAATGTCTGGAGAGATTGCGGATCGAGTCTGGACTTTTGGATATTGATGATCCAGCCAAGGCTCTGAAAAGAGGAGATTGCGTCAGTCACGCGTTCAGTACATTGTTTGACTGAATTCCCAATTATTAGGAAGTCGTCTAGATATGGCACAATTAGTGTGTCCTTTTGGCGAAGGTAGGCCATCACTTCTGCCATCACCTTGGTAAATATTCTTGGTGCCGTGGAAAGCCCAAAGGGCATTGCCGCGTATTGGAAATGACGAATCCTTCCCTCGACTTCCACTGCGACTCTTAGGCATTTCTGGAATCTGTTGTGTATAGGGAGATGATAATAAGCATCTTTTAAATCAATCCCTGCCATTACGCAATTTGGGAAAAGAAGCTTTATAGTGGATCTAATTGATTCCATTTTGAAATTATAATTTTTTATAAATGAATTTAGCTTCTTTAAATTAATAATGGTTCTAAACGTACCGTCTGGTTTAGGCACCAAAAACAGGGGAGAGTAAAAGCCTCTACCCTGTTGTTCCTCAGGGACGTCAACTAAAACTTTTTTAGCTAGTAGGACTCGAATCTCGTCTTCGAGAGCCTTTTGCTGAAGTGAGGAATTAAGGCGAGTTATAACAAAGAACTCATAGGGGATCCGAAGGAATTCAATCTTTATTCCTTCCTTGATTATGTTCAAAATCCATGGGTTTAACGTAATTTGTTCCCACTTGGTAAAAAAAAATTTTAATCTACCCCCAACTGGTGGGTCTAAACTCTTAATTTTTATCTCTCCTATATGTTGGCCCTCTGAAGATGGTACCCTTCTGCTTTTCGTCTTTCGTGGCCCATCTACTCGTTCTGTCCGATTGTCTTCTTCTCCCGAATGGCCGTCTCTTAAAGGTTTTCCTATAAAACGGAATGGGAGAATCACTGAAGGCCTTTTTCCTTTCTTTTGCCTTGGCGAGAATTTCGTCTAAGGCTTTTCCAAAGAGGAACTCACCCTCGCATGGGGTTGCACTAATTTTGGATTTTGATTGTGCATCCCCTTTCCAGCTCTTTATCCACAGCGCGCGTCTGGCGTTATTCACCAGGGCTGCCGACCTCGCTGCCAGTCTTAGGGTGTCCGCTGAAGCGTCTGCCATAAAGGCAGCTGCACCTCTTATCAACGGGATGGCTGCACGCAGTTTCTCCCTTGACACTCTTTGCTCAATCTGCTGGTCTAATTGATCTAGCCATACCAGCATTGATCTAGCAGTACATGTGCTGGCTATTGCGGGTTTGAATACCCCGGTGGTGGATTCCCAGGACCTTTTGAGCGAAGATTCAGCCTTTCGGTCTAATGGGTCTGCTAACAATCCTGCGTCCTCGACCGGGATCGAGGTCTGTTTGGAAGTGGAGGATATGACGGCATCCACCTTTGGTACTTTAGTCCATTTTAATAGATCTTCATCAGTGAACGGGTATTTCCGTTTTAAAGCTGATGGGAGAAAACCCCTCTGGTCGTGTTTTTCCCACTCTTTTGATGAGGTCCTTAATTGCCGGTATCACCGGAAATGATCTCCTCTTTTTCTCTGCCAATCCCGCAAACAATGTCCTGCGCGGTTTGGGCTCTCCTTTCCTCTTCACACCCCATAGTATTTCTAACCGCTTTTACAAGGTTATCTACGCTGTCCAGTGGAAAACATGCGCGTCCTTCCATCTCCGAGGATGACGATGAGGACGTGGATGCGGAGCCTGAGTTTAACTCCTGTTCTTCCTCTGACTCTGAACTAACAATGACCTGTTTCTTATGACTGGACTCTGCGGGAGTGCTGGCGCGGTTGATGGCTTGTATTTCCTCCCTAATTATGGCTCGGATATCTTTGGAAGATATCGTTGACCCCTGCCTGGTCTCTTTCATGCATTGTTTGCAGAGTTTTTTGGGGTAGGAGTCAGGGAGAGGATCTGAACATAATGCGCATTCTTTATGTTTAGTTTTTTCTTTTTTCTTTGACTGAAGTGAGAGGTCAAAGGTAAAGAGAGGGGGGGGGGGAGGGAGGAGGTTAGCTTAATAGGTAGAGTATATACTTTGCACACTCACCCAGTGAAGCTTAATACCGGGTCGGATGGCTGAGACGGTCTGGATCGGGTTTCTGCTGCCTCGCTCCTGTGGGCAGTCTCTGTCCTGGCGCTGCGGTCCCTGGTGGAGTTGCCCCCAGCTGAATCCCCTGCTGGGGTTTGCGACTCTGCGGGGGACGACATGGTTCCAACGATGTAGCGCTGTTTTATCTTTATTCTTGTCGTGCCTCCGGAAGTCGCCCTGTCACAGGGTGCATGCGCCGCGTCATCGCCATCCTACCCCGGAAGTTCAACCATTACTTCCGGGGTATAGGAGCGTCGGGCGGCTCCCGCGCCACCGCTACTCACACGCGCGGCTCGCGCGCTCATGGCCTCACCTCCACGCTATATCCCCACCGATGGGGGGGGGGGGGGGAGATCCCCCGGATGCCGGACCGGCCCGCTCCCTGGTAAGACCGGGCGGCCCTCCCCGGACCCGGTCATTACCACTATGCCACCAGACGAGGGGGGAGCCGTCAAACGGAATCTCCCCCGACGCTGCTTCCGGACCGCAGCCCCTGCCGTTCCCGAGGAGACCGCACAGGCGGATGCATGGCCCAGGTAAGATCCTGCAGGATCCTGCTCCATTTGGAACAGGAAACCAAAAACTGAGGAGGAAAGGCGGACCGCCCCTTTTATCTTTCCTGTAGGGTTTCCTGTTCCAAATGGGCGGATCCGATACCTCCAGTGGGTGCTGTCGTGGCGAAGAGTAAAAACACACAATATATAGTGTCCAGAGGGGCCACCAGCTCAAGGAGGCTAAAACACACCATAAAGTGTCCAGAAAGGGGTCACCAGCTCAAGGAGGATAACACACACCATATAGTGTCCAGAGAGGGGCCACCAGCTCAGGTAGGATAATACACTATATAGTGTCCAGAGAGGGGCCACCAGCTCAGGGAGGATAACACACAATATACAGTGTCCAGAGAGGGGCCACCAGCTCAGGGAGGATAACACACAATATACAGTGTCCAGAGAGGGGCCACCAGCTCAGGGAGGATAACACACACTATATAGTGTCCAGAGAGGGGCCACCAGCTCAGGGAGGATAACACACAATATATAGCGCCCAGAGAGGGGCCACCAGCTCAGGGAGGATAACACAATATATAGTGTCCAGAGAGGGGCCACCAGCTCAGGGAGGATAACACACAATATATAGTGTCCAGAGAGGGGCCACCAGCTCAAGGATAACACACACTATACAGTGTCCAGAGAGGGGCCACCAACTCAAGGAGGATAACACACACTATACAGTGTCCAGAGAGGAGCCACCAGCTCAGGGAGGATAACACACACTATACAGTGTCCAGAGAGGGGCCACCAGCTCAAGGAGGATAACACACACTATACAGTGTCCAGAGAGAGGCCACCAGCTCAAGGAGGATAACACACACTATACAGTGTCCAGAGAGGGGCCACCAGCTCAAGGAGGATAACACACACTATATAGTGTCCACAGAGAGGGCCACCAGCTCAAGGAGGATAACACACACTATACAGTGTCCAGAGAGGGACCACCAGCTCCAAGAGGATAACACACTATATAGTCATAGAATCGTAGAGTTGGAAAGGACCTCCTGGGCCATCTGGTCCAACCCCCTGCTCAAAGCAGGATTCGCTAAATCATCCCAGTCAGATTCCAGAGAGGGGCCACCAGCTCAGGGAGGATAACACACAATATATAGTGTCCAGAGAGGGGCCACCAGCTCAGGGAGGATAACACACAATATATAGTGTCCAGAGAGGGGCCACCAGCTCAGGGAGGATAACACACAATATATAGTGTCCAGAGAGGGGCCACCAGCTCAGGGAGGATAACACACAATATATAGTGTCCAGAGAGGGGCCACCAGCTCAGGGAGGATAACACACAATATATAGTGTCCAGAGAGGGGCCACCAGCTCAAGGATAACACACACTATACAGTGTCCAGAGAGGGGCCACCAGCTCAAGGAGGATAACACACACTATACAGTGTCCAGAGAGGAGCCACCAGCTCAGGGAGGATAACACACACTATACAGTGTCCAGAGAGGGGCCACCAGCTCAAGGAGGATAACACACACTATACAGTGTCCAGAGAGGGGCCACCAGCTCCAAGAGGATAACACACCATACAGTGTCCAGAGAGGGGCCACCAGCTCAGGGAGGATAACACAATATATAGTGCCCAGAGAGGGGCCACCAGCTCAGGGAGGATAACACACAATATACAGTGTCCAGAGAGGGGTCACCAGCTCAAGGAGGATAACACACCATACAGTGTCCAGAGAGGGGTCACCAGCTCAGGGAGGATAACACACACTATACAGTGTCCAGAGAGGGGCCACCAGCTCAAGGAGGATAACACACACTATACAGTGTCCAGAGAGGGACCACCAGCTCAAGGAGGATAACACACACTATATCGTGTCCACAGAGAGGCCACCAGCTCAAGGAGGATAACACACACTATATCGTGTCCAGAGAGGGGCCACCAGCTCAAGGAGGATAACACACACTATATAGTGTCCACAGAGAGGGCCACCAGCTCAAGGAGGATAACACACACTATACAGTGTCCAGAGAGGGACCACCAGCTCCAAGAGGATAACACACTATATAGTCATAGAATCGTAGAGTTGGAAGGGACCTCCTGGGCCATCTGGTCCAACCCCCTGCTCAAAGCAGGATTCGCTAAATTATCCCAGTCAGATTCCAGAGAGGGGCCACCAGCTCAAGGAGGATAACACACCATACAGTGTCCAGAGAGGGGCCACCAGCTCAAGGAGGATAACACACACTATATCGTGTCCAGAGAGGGCCACCAGCTCAAGGAGGATAACACACACTATACAGTGTCCAGAGAGGGACCACCAGCTCCAAGAGGATAACACACTATATAGTCATAGAATCGTAGAGTTGGAAGGGACCTCCTGGGCCATCTGGTCCAACCCCCTGCTCAAAGCAGGATTCGCTAAATCATCCCAGTCAGATTCCAGAGAGGGGCCACCAGCTCAAGGAGGATAACACACCATACAGTGTCCAGAGAGGGGCCACCAGCTCAAGGAGGATAACACACACTATATCGTGTCCAGAGAGGGCCACCAGCTCAAGGAGGATAACACACACTATACAGTGTCCAGAGAGGGACCACCAGCTCCAAGAGGATAACACACTATATAGTCATAGAATCGTAGAGTTGGAAGGGACCTCCTGGGCCATCTGGTCCAACCCCCTGCTCAAAGCAGGATTCGCTAAATTATCCCAGTCAGATTCCAGAGAGGGGCCACCAGCTCAAGGAGGATAACACACCATACAGTGTCCAGAGAGGGGCCACCAGCTCAAGGAGGATAACACACACTATATCGTGTCCAGAGAGGGCCACCAGCTCAAGGAGGATAACACACACTATACAGTGTCCAGAGAGGGACCACCAGCTCCAAGAGGATAACACACTATATAGTCATAGAATCGTAGAGTTGGAAGGGACCTCCTGGGCCATCTGGTCCAACCCCCTGCTCAAAGCAGGATTCGCTAAATTATCCCAGTCAGATTCCAGAGAGGGGCCACCAGCTCAAGGAGGATAACACACCATACAGTGTCCAGAGAGGGGCCACCAGCTCAAGGAGGATAACACACACTATATCGTGTCCAGAGAGGGCCACCAGCTCAAGGAGGATAACACACACTATACAGTGTCCAGAGAGGGACCACCAGCTCCAAGAGGATAACACACTATATAGTCATAGAATCGTAGAGTTGGAAGGGACCTCCTGGGCCATCTGGTCCAACCCCCTGCTCAAAGCAGGATTCGCTAAATCATCCCAGTCAGATTCCAGAGAGGGGCCACCAGCTCAAGGAGGATAACACACCATACAGTGTCCAGAGAGGGGCCACCAGCTCAAGGAGGATAACACACTATATAGTGTCCAGAGAAGGACAAACAGCTCTTTTGAGGTGGGATTTCCATGATAAAGCTTTTGACTATACTTTTTGGAAGGGCCATATATAGTTCAGTAATGCTTGGACAATGATACAAATTTTAAAATTTTAGCCGTTTACCAAGACATACTCAAGAATAAGGTCTACAATCAATATGGGCTTAAAGTACCGTACTAATTCTTAGCTGTAATCTGAGAGGATTCACATTCTAATTGAAGAAAAGGTTTAAGAATTACAGCTCTTTAATATGGACCTTTTTCAAAGAAACAAAGGTAATTTGACAATTATCTCAAAAGTTTTTTTTATTGGCCTGCGTATGCTTTTCCCTCTTTAATCCACCATCAATTAAGCAGGTAAAAGGTCTGGGACTGATTTTAATTGTGGTGTTTGCATTTGCAAGCTGCTGCTGTGAACCCACAACATGCTGTTCCATGAGGAGCTCTCAATGGAAAAGAAACGAACCATCATTATGCTAAAAACAAAAACTAAAAAAAAAGAATAAAAAGAAGAAATCAGAAATGTTAAGAGTGGACAAATCAACAGTTTGGCACATTACTTGAAAAAAAATAAAGTGCACTGGTGAGTTTGGGATCTCAAAACGAACTGGACATCCACAGAAGACAACAGTGGTCAATGATCGCAGAATCCTTCCAATGGTGAAGAAAAAACCCTTCACAACCTCCTTCCAAGTGAAGAACATGACCCAGTAAGTCAGTGTCTCAATATCTAAGTCCATCATAAAGAGAAGACTTCACGAGAACACATACAGAGGATTCACCACAAGGAGCAAACCATTAATCAGGCTTAAAAATAGAAACCCTAGATTAGACTTTGCCAAAAAAACATTAAAAGATGCCGCCCAGTTCTGGAAAAGCAAAACCAAGATCAACCAGTACTAGTACGATGGGAAGAGGAAAGTCTGGAGAAGGCTTGGAGCGGCTCCTGAGCCTCGGCACATCCTCTGTAACACATGGTGAAGGCGGTGTGATGGTGCGGGCAAGCATGGCTTCTAATGGCAGCGGGAGCCATCAGAGCAGTCGCCATTCACCGCAACACTCTGGTAGATCTCGATAGCACATATGGGGGGTGCCACTTCAGGAGGATAGACAAAAGGTACAGCGCACAGCGAGGGGCAACACCTCAGGACAGAGACACAAGGTACAGCGCACAGCGATGGGCAACACCTCAGGAGAATTGACACACGGTACAGTGACAGAGGGGGGCACCTCATCAGGAGGATAGACACACAGGACAGCGCACAGCGAGGGGCGCCACCTCAGGAGGATAAACACAGGATAGCGCACAGAGGGGGGCGCCACCTCAGGATAGACACGGGACAGCAGAAAGCGAGGGGCGCCACCCTACAACGAGAGACACAAGGTACAGTGCACAGCGAGGGGCGCCACCTCAGGATAGACACACGGGACGGCGCACAGCAAGGTGCACCACCTCAGGAGGAGAGACACACGGTACAGCGCACAGAGGGGGGCGCCACCTCAGGAGGATAGACACAGCACAGTGCACAGAAAGGGGCGCCACCTCAGGATAGCCACACTGTACAGCGCACAGCGAGGGACGCTACCTCACGAGGATAGACACATGGTACAGCGCACAGCGAGGGGCACAAACTCAGGAGGACAGACACAAGGTACAGCGCAAAGCGAGGGGCGCCACCTCAGGAGGACAGACACAGCAAACGAGGGGCGCTACCTCAGGAGGAGAGACACACGGTACAGCGCACAGCGAGGGGCGCCACCTCAGGAGGATAGAGAAACAGCAAAGCGCACAGAGGGGGCGTCACAGGAGGATATAGACAAGGTACAGCGCACAGCGAGGGGCGCCACCTCAGGAGGAGACACACAGGATAGCGAACAGCGAGGGGCAACACCTAAGGAGGATAGATACACAGGATGGAGCACAGCGAGGGGCAAGACCTAAGGAGGATAGATACACAGGATGGAGCACAGCGAGGGGCGCCACCTCAGGAGGAGAGACACGGTACAGCGCACAGCGAGGGGCGTCACCTCAGGAGGAGGCACACACGGTACAGCGCACAGCGAGGGGCAACACCTCAGGAGGAGAGACACAGGATAGCGCATAGAGGGGGGAACCAGCTCAGGATAGACACACGGGACAGAGCACAGCGAGGGGCAACACCTCAGGAGGAGAGACACACGGTACAGCGCACAGAGGGGGGCGTCACCTCAGGAGGATAGAGACACGGTACAGCGCACAGCGAGGAGCGTCACCTCAGGAGGAGGCACACACGGTACAGCGCACAGTGAGGGGCAACACCTCAGGAGGAGAGACACACAGCACAGAGGGGGGCGTCACCTCTGGAGGAGAGACACACGGTACAGGGCACAGAGGGGGGCGCCACCTCAGGAGGATAGACACACAGGATAGCGCACAGAGGAGGCGCCACATCAGGAGGATAGACAAACGGGACAGCGCACAGCAAGGTGCACCACCTCAGGAGGATAGACACACAGTACAGGGCACAAAGGGGGGCACCACCTCAGGAGGAGAGACACCAGGTACAGCACACAGCGAGGGGCGTAACCTCAGGAGGATAAACACACAGCACAGGGCATAAAGGGGGGCACCACCTCAGGAGGATAGACACACGGTACAGCGCACAGCGAGGGGTACCACCTCAGGAGGATAGACACACGGTACAGCGCACAGCGAGGGGCACCACCTCAGGAGGATAGACACACGGTACAGCGCACAGAGGGGGCACCACCTCAGGAGGATAGCCACAAGGTACAGCGCACAGCGAGGGGCGCCAAATCAGGAGGAGAGACACACGGTACAGCGCACAGAGGGGGGCGCCACCTCAGGAGGATAGACACAGCACAGTGCACAGAGGGGGGCGCCACCTCAGGATAGCCACACGGTACAGCGCACAGCGAGGGGCGCTACTTCACAAGGATAGACACATGGTACTGAGAGGAGACTTAATAGCTGTCTACAAATATCTCAAGGGCTGTCACATTGTAGAAGGATCAACTTTATTCTCATTTGCACAAGGAAAGACTAGAAGCAATGGGATGAAACTGAATGGGAGGAGACACAGATTAGATATTAGAAAAAACTTTTTGACAGTTAGAGTGATCAATGAGTGGAACAGGCTGCCACGAGAAGTGGTGAGTTCTCCTTCAATGGAAGTCTTCAAACAGAGGCTGGACAGACTGGGATGATTTAGCGAATCCTGCTTTGAGCAGGGGGTTGGACCAGATGGCCCAGGAGGTCCCTTCCAACTCTACGATTCTATGATTCTACAGCGCACAGCGAGGGGCGCCACCTCAGGAGGAGAGACACACAGGATAGCGCATAGAGGGGGGAACCACCTCAGGATAGACACGGGACAGAGCACAGCGAGGGGCAACACCTCAGGAGGAGAGACACACGGTACAGAGCACAGCGAGGAGCGCCATCTCAGGAGGAAAGACACACGGTAGAGTGCACAGAGGGGGGGCGCCACCTCTGGAGGAGAGACACACGGCACAGAGGGGGCGCCACCTCTGGAGGAGAGACACACGGCACAGAGGGGGGCGCCACCTCTGGAGGAGAGACACACTGCACAGAGGGGGGGCGCCACCTCTGGAGGAGAGACACACGGCACAGAGGGGGGCGCCACCTCTGGAGGAGAGACACACTGCACAGAGGGGGGCGCCACCTCTGGAGGAGGCCGCCTGCGCTCACACTCGGGGCTCTCACCGGGTCTCTGATCTCCTCCTCGGCCATGGCCCCGCTCCGTGTTCTGCTTCTTCTCAGCGATGCCACCGTCAGTTTCCGCTTCGGAGAAATCAACTTCCGGTCCGAAAAGCCGTGCTATACGCATGCGCTGAATCCTCGGCGTTCAGTGCATGTGCGCGTGCGCATGCGCAGTAGTGCCGTGTGGCTGTATGCAGTAAAAATTCGTCACAGCGCCCCCTGGGGTGTGAGTGCGGGGCCTGACAGGAGCACAGTGCTGCACACCCGGAGGAGGAGGGGAAGAATAACCCCACAGTGTGTAATCCCTCACAATTATTAAATGTGACCCGTACAATGAATGGAGGGCTGCAGGTTCCGCGGGGCAGAGGCGCCGATAGCAAAGAGTCAGTGCATTATAGAAGGAAACCACATAGAAATCAGCAGCAAAAGACGGAAGTGCGGTAGCTACAAGGGCTGAAGAGCGGCACCGGATCCGCGATGTAAGCACCGTGCCCAGAGAGAAAGCTGACCGAGAGGAATGTGGGGACGTCCCCGCCGCCCCGACGCGCGTTTCATTAGACCTTCAGAGGGCACCAGCGCGCGTCGGGGCGGCGGAGACGTCCCCACATTCCTCTCGGTCAGCTTTCACAATCAGTCAAAGTGTGAAAAAAACGGATCCAGCAAATTATTTTAAATTCCAAAAGCTGCAGCTTCAACAGATCCGTCAAAAAAACGGATCCGATGCATCAGTTTTTTGCAATCTTCACTGGATCCGTTTTTTTCACACTTTGATTGTGACTGATGCAAAAAGACTGAAGTGTGAAACAGGCCGCGGATCCGGTGCCTGAGTGCAGGCGGCGGGCCGGACTGTGTGAGCGCCTGCACTTGTGGTTAGCGGCTGGAGTCGCGCGCTCTGCACTGACACAGTGATCTCTGTCTTCAGAGGCTTCTGTGTGGCTGGACTCTGGCTATGTTTTGTGCCTCTCTCTGCGGTCAGGCCTTTGTTTCCTGCCATCATTCCTGCAAGGCCACGTCTCCGCGCACTGCAGGTGTGGCTCCGCTCCTCCTCCTCCGCTCAGTCTGTGCAGGAGCCTTTCCGCCTTATTAAGGTGGGACCTGTGCGCTAGGAACACCAATCAACGCTTAGCAGTCATTCACCACATAACCAATCAGCTCTTAGCTTACATATACCAACGTAACCAATCAGCGCTCGGCTCTCATTTAATAGCAACCAATCAGAGCTTAGCTTTCGTTTACCCTACTTACCAGAGCTCAACTTGCATTAGCCGTGGCAACCAATCAGGGTTCAGCTTTCAGGTTACCTCAGCAGTGTGAGCGCTGACTGCGGGTGGTGTCCTGTCAGTCTGGTGGTCTGCTGTGGACGGCGGGGGTGATGTGTCTGACTTGTACTGTGATAGTGCAGGTGACGACGTTCACACGGGATCAGTCAGGTCACTATACATCATGTCGGATGAAGAACGGCTCCATGTAACCGGGCGCTACTCACAGAACAAGATGTGACGTGTGTAAGCAAGGCGGGGACCTCACACTCCTGTCTGTTCTCTTCATGCAGGGGATATACAAAAGTCTTCACACCCCTGAAAATGCTGGATTTCCATCATGCACAAACCTACAAAGAGGAATCATTTCAAAACTTTTTCCACCTTTAAAGGGTTTCCCAGGACGTAAGGTGTATTTCCTATTGGGCTAACACATTACAGGCAGGGCATGCTCACATCCTGCCTGTCCTGCCCGCATCCTGCCCACATCCGGCCTGTCCTGCCCGCATCCTGCCTGTCCTGCCCACATCCTGCCTGTCCTGCCGGCATTCTGCCTTTCCTGCCCGCATCCGGCCTGTCCTGCCCGCATCCTGCCTGTCCTGCCCGCATCCTGCCTGTCCTGCCGGCATTCTGCCTTTCCTGCCCGCATCCGGCCTGTCCTGCCCACATCCTGCCGACATCCTGCCAACATCCTACTTGTCCTGCCAACATCCTGCCTGTCCTTCTGACATCCTGTCTCTCCTGCCCACATCCTGCCTGTCCTGCCGACATCCTATCTGTCCTGCACATATCCTGTCCGCATCCTGTCTGTCCTGCCCACATCCTGCCTGTCCTGTCCACATCCTGCCTGTTCTGCCCAAATCCTGCCTGTCCTGTCCGTATCCTGCCTGTCCTGCCCACATCCTGCCTGTACTGCCCACATTCTACCAGTCCTGCTCACATCCTGCCTGTCCTGTCCACATCCTGCCTGTCCTGCCCACATCCTGCCTGTCCTGCCGACATCCTGCCTGTCCTGTCCACATCCTGCCTGTCCTGCCCACATCCTGCCTGTCCTGCCCACATCCTGCCTGTCCTGCCCACATCCTGTCCACATCCTGCCAGTCCAACCTACATCCTGCCTGTCCTGTCCACATCCTGCCTCTCCTGCCCACTTCCTGCCTGTCCTGTCCATATCCTGCCTGTCCTGCCCACATCGTGCCTGTCCTGCCCACATCCTGCCTGTCCTGCCCACATCCTGCCTGTCCTGTCCACATCCTGCCTGTCTTGTCCACATCCTGCCTGTCCTGCCCACATCCTGCCTGTCCTGCCGACATCCTGCCTGTCCTGCCCACATCCTGCCTGCTCTGTCTACATACTGCTTACGTCTTGCCTGTCCCGCTCACACACACACGGTCAAAATTGTTGGTCCCCCTCGTTTAATGACAGAAAAACCCACAATGTTCACAGAAATAACTTGAATCTGACAAAAGTAGTAATCAAAAATCTATGATAGTGAACACATGACAGTCAGACTTTGCTTTTCCTCCATGCTTCCACAGAATTTAAAAAAAAATAAAACTCATGAAATCGGCCTGGACAGAAATGATGGGACCCTTAACTTAATATTTAGTTGCACAACCTTTTGAGGCAATCACTGCAATCAAACGATTCCTGTAACTCAGTGAGACTTCTGCTCCTCTCGACAGGTATTTTGGCCCACTCCTTAATAGTAAACTGCTCCACTGGTCTCTTGCTTGAAGGTCGCCTTTTCCAGACGGCATGTTTCAGCTCTTTCCAAAGATGCTCAATAGGATTTAGGTCAGGGCTCATAGAAGGCCACATCAGAATGGTCCAATGTTTTCCACTTAGCCATTCTTGGGTGCTTTTAGTTGTGTGTTTTGGGTCATTATCCTGTTGCAAGACCCATGACCTGCGACTGAGACCAAGCTTTCTGACACTGGGCAGCACATTTCTCTCTAGAATCCCTTGATAGTCTTGAGATTTCATTGTACCCGGCACAGATTCTAGACACTCTGTGCCAGATGCAGGAAAACAGCCCCAGAACATAACAGAGACTCCTCCATGTGTCACAGTAGGGACAGTGTTCTTTTCTTGATATGATTCATTTTTCCATCTGTGAACATAGAGCTGATGTGCCTTGCCACAAAGTTCCATTTTTGTCTCATCTGTCCATAGGACATTCTCTCAGAAGCTTTGTGGCTTGTCAACATGAAGTTTGGCAAATTCCAGTCTGGCTTTTTATGATTTTTTTTCAACAATGGTGTCCTCCTTGGTCATCTCCCATAGAGTCCACTTTGGCTCACACAACGACGGATGGTGCGATCTGACACTGATGTTCCTGGAGCTTGAAGATCACCATTCATCTGTTTAGACGTTTTTCTGGGCTCTTTTGTTACCATTCGTATTATCCGTCTCTTTGATTTGTCATCAATTCTCCTCCTGCGGCCACGTCCAGGGAGGTCGGCTACAGTCCCATGGAGCTCACATTTCTGAATAATATGTGCAGCTGTAGTCACAGGAGCATCAAGCTGCTTGGAGATGGTCTTATAACTTTTACCTGTAACATGTTTGTCTATAATTTTCTTTCTAATCTCCTGAGACAACTCTTTCCTTCGCTTCCTCTGGTCCATGTTGAGTGTGATACACACCATGTCACCACACAGCACAGTGAGGATCTGTAGCCTCTATACAGGCCGATCACTGATTCCAAGATTGTAGACACCTGATGATAATTAGTGGACACACCGCGATGTAACATGTCCCTTCTGTCACATTATTTTCAGGGGAACCATCATTTCTCTCCAGGCCGATTTCATGAGGTTAATTTTTTATATTCTGTGGAAGCATGGCTGAAAAGCAATGTCTGACTTTCACTTGTTCATTTTCATAGATTTTTGATTATTACTTTTGTCAGATTCAAGTTATTTCTGTGACCATTGTGGGTTTTTCTGTCATTAAATGAGGGGTGCCAGCAATTTTGACCACGTGTATTAGGATATCCTAATCCTGCCTGTTCTGTCCACATCTTGCCTTCGTTCTCCCCACGTCCTGCCTCTTCGTTCCACATCTTGCCTGTCCTGCCCACATTCTGCTTGTTCTGCCCACGTCCTGCCTGTCCTGCCCACCACCTGCCTATCCTGCACAGCGCTCTCCTGCCAGCCGGTGACTCTGCTGCTTCTTTTGACCTCAAGTCAACAAAGCAGCATTCTTTTCCGCTCTGCTCTGTCGACGTGGCGTCACTGCTGATGTCATGCTGATCGACAGCCGGCTCCCACCAATAAGGCTGCAGGGAGCCAATCGGCACGACACCTGCAAGGACGCCACGTCGACAGAGCAGAACGGAAGAGAAGACGCTGCTTTGTTGACGTGACCTCACAATAAGCGACAGTATCGCCCTGTCCGTGACCCGTCTGAACTGAAGCAGATCATCATATGATAGAACAGGCAAGCAGGAACTACCTGCCGCTAAAGGCTCCGTCACACTAAACGATATCACTATAACGTCACTGGTTTTGTGACGTTATAGCGATATTGCTAGCGATATCGCTATGTCTGATACTTACCTCCGACCGGCTCCCCCGCTGGTTATCGCTGATCGCGCGAGAACGTCCTGGACCGTTTCTCGTCGTCAGCTTCCTGCTGGGCTACCTGTGGCGCTTCTCGTCGTCAGCTTCCTGCGGCGCTTCCTGTGGCGCCGTCGAGCGACGCGTGGACGCGGGCGGGAGGATGCAGGATCGCCTCGTCTGACAGGTAAGTAGCGACCCCCATCCCCTGCGATGTCGCTGGTGAGATCTGCCTGTGTGGCAGCTCACTAGCGATGCACCAGCGATCCTGACCGCCTCATATCACTGGTCGGGATCGCTGGTGCATCGCTAAGTGTGACAGTACCAGAAGGTCTTAGCCCAATAGGATAAAAAACATCCTTAAGTCCTGGATAACACCTTTAACGTCAGCCATAACCTGTAGAAATCAACTGAGAAATAAACTGAGGATTTTGAGGAGGAATCTAAAAAATAAAAGTACAGTCATGTGGTTACATAAGTGTGAGCGCCCTCTTAGAATTGGGAATTGTGTTCAGATCAGCCGATCACATTTCCCCTCATGTAACATACAGTCGTGACCGAAAGTGTTGGCATCTTGGAAATTGTTCTGGAACATGAAGCATTTCTCTCAGCAAATTATCACAATTACACCTTTATTTTCTTTGTGTTTATTAGAACAACACAATAAAAAAACAAAGTTAAAAAAAGAAAATTGGACATAATTTCACACAAAACCCCCAAAATGGGTCAGACAAAATTGTTAGTACCCGCCACTTAATATTTGGTCGCCCCTTTGCCATAAATAACTACAATCCATCGCTTCCTATAACCATCCACAAGCTTCTTACACCTCTCAACTGGAATTTTGTACGACTCTTCTTACAAACTGCTCTCCACAGGTCACGGGGATAAGTCCAAATCAACGGGATGTAGATCCGGAGTCATTGCTGCCACTTCAGAACTCTCCAGAGCTTTGTTTCCATCCATTATGGGGGATTCCTGAAGTAAGTTTGGGGTCATTGCCCTGCTGGAAGACCCATGACCTAGGACACAATCCTACCTTTCTGACACTGGGCACTACATTGCTACTCAATATCCTTTGGTAATTTTCAGATTTCATGATGTCTTTTGCACACAGTCAAGGCACCTAGTGCCAGAGGCAGGAAAACAATCCCAAAATATCTATGATCTCCACCATATTTGACTGTAGGTACTGTGTTCTTTTCTTTATAGGCCTAATTCTGTTTTTGGTAAACAGAATGATGTGCTTTACCAAAAAGCTTTCTTGGTCTCATCTGTCCACAAGACGCTTTCCCCGAAGAATTCTGGCTTACTTACGTTTTGGCAAACTGTCTCTTTTTATGTCTCTGTGCCAATAGTGGGATTCTCCTGAGTCTCCTGCCATAGGGTTTAATTTCAATCAAATGTCGACCGATAGTTTGCGCTGACATTGATGCCCCCTGAGCCTGCAGGACAGCTTGAATTTCTTTGGAACTTGATTGGGGTTGCTTATTCATCATCCCGACTATCCTGCATTGTAACCTTTCATCAATTTTTCTCTGCCGTCCACATCCAGGGAGATTAGCCACAGTGCCATAGGTTGTAAACTTCTTGATTATGTTGCGCACAGTGAACAGAGGAACATCAAGATCTCTGGAGATGGACTTATAACTTTGAGATTGTTGATATTTTTTTTCCCAATTTTGGTTCTCCAGTCCTCAGACCGTTCTCTTCTCCTCTTTCTGTTCTCCATGGTTAATGTAGCTCACACAGACAAATAATGCAAATATTGAGTAAACTTTTCCCCTTTTTATCTGGTTTCAGGTGTGATTGTCATATTTCCCACACCTGTTACTTGCCACAGGTGAGTGTGAACGAGCATCACATGCTTGAAATTAAGTTGTTTCCTGCATGTAACAAGAATCTTCTGTATTCTTCATATGCCCGGCCTGTGAGATCGGGGGGCAAAACAGAAGCCTTTCATTGAAAAAAAAAATACATCCAGGCTAGCAATGTTCTGCCAAAAAGCAATATCGAGCATACCGGAAGCAGGAAACGTGTTATGTCTGACGAGACTAAGGGGGGGGACATGGGAGACTCGGTCGTATTCCTTGCATGTGTGATCCCTGCCTAAGGGGAAGGAGAGCTGGCAGAAAGGTACAAGGAGAATCAAGAAAGAGTGTTGTCCGTGAGCCCAATGGAGCGCGGCCTAGTGAGGAGGAGCTGGTGATCCGTATTCGCCAGGAGAAACAGCATGGAGCAGTGACCAATATAGTGCAGACGTCTGTAGAAATTGGACCAAGATCCGACCGCAATGCTCTTACCTCCTGTGATCCACAACGAAGGAGATGAATTGACTCGGCACTCTCGTTGCGGGTCACACATTAAGAGGTCCGTGACCTGCAGTGGTGGTCAGCTTCAAAGCCCCCCGACGGGGGAAACATTCATATAAAATCACTTCTTAATAGAGTCCTTTTAAAACATATTGGCAGGGAGAGAGCGTGCGAGTGCGGCTGGTCAGACGACGGCCGTTTCGCGTATGGAGACTCTTGCACGGGTCTGGTTGCGAGTCTCCCGAACCGAGGGTGACCGCTACATAGACATTCATGAAGTTGTCACACTTGGGTCAGGAAAAGCCACCGGCCAGGCCAGGCATTGCCGTCTGATTCCTGCAGCGATCTGATAGAAAGACTGTAGCTGGCATGGGATGAGGCTAGGATGGGGTATAACTAAAGAAAGGGGAGCAGTCCCAATAACAGAGGAGCCAATGGAAAACTCAGCGGAGATTACACAAGGAATTCCTATCCACCATAAACCTGTTTAACTCATGAATGCCTGCGCAGATACCAAAGAGGAACTGTGATCGGCTAATCCAGAGGCACCACAGGTCCCAGCAGAGAGGAATACGGTATATTACATCACTTGAAGCTTGCAAGGGTTAATGGCAGAGAAAATAAACATACAGCGGATATAAAAAGTCTACACACCCTTGTTAAAATCCCAGGTTTTTGCCTTTTTCAAAAAAAATCCTATCAAGAAGAATCATTTTACATCTTGTTTCGTCTTTATTAATTCTGTGCAAACTCGTTAAGTAAAACTGAAATCCTTTTGGATAGAAAAGGAAAAACAAACAAACAGTGGTTGCATAAATCTGCACACCCTTCCGGCTTACTCATGAGTCCGTGCCGTTGGCTTTTCTGACCTGAGTGTGACAGCTTCACATTTTTCCATGAGGCTGTCGCGCTTCTTGGGGCAGGAGACCTGCGGCCAGTCTGGGCCTTGCGGTCCATGCTCAGATCTATTTGCATGGACGCCGTGATCGTATCCGCACTTGTTCGAGTTTTCTTTGTCCAACTATGTAGAAGAAGCCCATACACTGCATGCGGGGCAGACCAACACCAGACCGCCCACTGCCTTATCGTCTGGACACCTGAGTGGGTCTTCTCGATCCGCTCTGTTGCACTTCTCTAACAAAAGTCTTAGTTTTCAAAGCTTCAAAGAGGGATTGAGGACTCGTCTAGAACGTCTTCTCGGACTTTGTGACGCTCTCGGGGTTTTCTTCCGAAGCACTTTTCTTTTTTTTGATCCCTTTAGTGCCATACCTACTTTCTTACAGATTATCAGCTTGTGATCAGGGCGCTCGCTCTCTGGGGTAATTGTTGTGTGTCACGGTCATATTGTCTGTACATGCCGCCTCTGATTCATACACCGCTTCATCTCTTCACCTCAGGCCATTTTCTGTTTTCCGCTCCCCTTCTCCCCAGAGCCGTATTTTTTAAAAAAAAATTTTTTGTCAATCTGGCCCCATGTGACGGCTTGTTTTTTTGCGGGAAGAGTTGGACTTTTGAAACCGACACCATCGATTTTTCCCATATAAGGTACTGGCTGATGTTATTGATACCATTCTGGGGTGGATACGATGATTTGATCGCCCGTTATTGCACTGTTGCTCCGACCAAAAAAAAACCCGTAAAATTCTAGCGTTTTGATTTTTTTTTCGTGCTGCTTTGTTTACGGAATATTTTTATATTTTGATAATCGCCCGATCTGGGAATGCGACGATACCAAATATGTGAATTTTGGATATTTTTTATTGTTAGTTTTGAATGAGTTAAAAAGGAGGATGATTTGAAGTCATATTTTTAAAAATATTTTTTTCTTGCTTTAATGGTCTCCACAGGAATAGTAATCTTTATTTTTATATAGCGCTATCATATTCCGCAGTTCCGCAGCATGTCTTTGGAATGTGGGAGGAAATCCGGTTTCCTCCCACATTCCAAAGACATGCTGCGGAACCCGGAGGAAACCCACGCAAACACGGGGAGAACATACAAACTCCTTGCAGATGTTGTCCTTGGTGGGATTCGAACCCAGGACTCCAGTGCTGCACTTAACCACTGAGCCACCGTGCTGCCCACACAGGAGACTAGGTGTAGCAGAACTGATCATCTCCTATGAACACCGGCTACGGGGCGGCGCTCATAGCAGCTAGGCAATGACAACCACGGGGGTCTCTGCAGACCCTGGGATGTCATGCCAACCCAACAAAGCCACAACGCGTTCATGCGACAGGGCCGCCCGATGGGCGAAGCTAGTGACGCGCTTCCGGCGCGGCCATGTTAAGGCTATGTGCACACGTTGCGGATTCTGCTGCGGATCTGCACGTGATGTACAGTAACATTTTAGCCTATGTAAAAATAAAAAAAAAACCGCTGTGCACATGCTGCTGATTTTTCCGCGAAGATTTGTTGCGGATTCAGAACTGCAGCATGTCACTTCTTTTGTGCAGATGCGCTGCATTTTGACACCTGCTCCATTATAGGAATCTGCAGGTGTCAAACCGCACAAAAACTGCAGAAAATCTGCACTAAATTCGCGGGTCATTTTACCTGTGGATTTAGCAAAATCTGCGCGGAAAATTCCACAGCAGAATCTTCAACGTGTGCACATAGCCTAAATGTGGCTGAGATTGACAGCGGCATTTAACTTTAACAGCCGAGGGTGGATCGCGATTCCACCCGCGGCTGTTAAGGGCACGTCAACTGATGAAATCAGAGTACAAGGTCAGTCGCCCGGAACGTCCCCCCGTTTATAGCATCAGTCGAATGCTCTCACCACTTTGCATGACGATCACGCTCCAGGATAACGCGGACTCTAGCATATAAAACAGATTTATTGCTGGATAAGTCACTACAGGATCAGGACACGTTAGAAAAGGTGAAATTAGAAAACAATGTAATGTCGTACGTAAGACACAGCCTGCAATAACAGTTTGTGTAAAGGCAATTGTTACGGTTGCAGTAGCGGAGAGGAACGAAGAGGCAACCCGGAAGTGGACCCTCTGGGTCACGGCTCCAGGGCCCCCGAGGGCAAGCGCCCAGGTGAGGACCACCCCCTATACAGGGAGTGTTAGGGGCAGACCCCCAGGGGATGGAACCGCGACAGCCGGAACCAAAGGGACAACTGGGGCTTAAGACCGGAGTGGAGGCACAGGCGGGTCCGTAGAGAGAGCACAGAGGACCACAGAGACCGTGGATAATGGGCAGGATGCAGGACCAGAGCGCAGCGGGTGGCAAGAGCCGGAGACTGCAAAAGAGGAAGGCAAGGCAGACAAGCCGGGAAGATCAGAGGAAAGGACGGACGGAGCAGGACAGGGAGGATACCAGGACCCAAGGAAAGGCTGGAGCACAGGGGAAGAGTAATCAGAGGCAGCACTAGCAGCGGCAAGGCAGAGGACCAGGGACACAGAGGACAGCGCAGACAGAAGCGTTAGGATGGGAGGCCTGAGACACAGAGACCACTGCCAAGAGACAGCGTCACCGCAATCGTAGACAGGCGTCTTACCAGTCCAGACGCCGGCCATAAGTAGCAATGGGCACCGCCATGTTGGAGGCAGAGCCATGCACGTCACACTACCCAGGAGGCTGCGCGCCAGGAGGACGGCAGTGCGTCGGTGCCCGACGCCGAGGGAGCCGGAGGCCGGGTGCGGGGACGCGCCTGAGAGCAGGAGTAAGCCGGGAGGTGCGCACAGAGGAACGGGTAAGGGTCGGGGCCGTGACAGCAATGACGTTACAGCAGTCAGAGACCGTACCCCGTTATAGGAAAAAGCTCTGACCTCACTACTAAGAGTGCAAATCATCTACACGGCAGCGACTGGCGCCATCACCCTGTAAGTCCTACACCTGCCCTCTGTGCTCTACTGTCAGTGCAGCGAAGGCCGGGCGACCTCGCCTTGTGCTTGTCATGTACAGGACCATATCACAGCATGGCACAGCGCCCCTGTTGGACATACCTGGTCATACCCTAAATGTAATGTCTAAAACCAGCATAGCTATACTACAGGCAATGGCTGACTACAACTGGGAATCTCAGTGATCGCTCTGACTCCTCTACCGATCTTCTGAAAAGACAGGATAATGAAACTGAAGGACGATATCGTAACAGCTCGGTCAATAGTGATGAGCCACCATGCTTGCCACTCAATCGTGAATCGGGGTGCTCCGGTACGCATCGAGTATTGCGGGGTGCTCTAATGCCATGTTTGAGTCCCCCGTCAAACGTTTCGAGGCTGTTAGGACAGCCAATGGAGACTGCCTGTGTAATAAAATCACAGGGCAAAAATAAATGCCCCCCCCCCCCCCCCCCCCCCATGTCTAGAAGCAGAGGCTTTGATGGACTCGGGGTGCGTAGAATATGGGGATTGATGCACGGAATATGTGAAATGTGAGGGGAGCACTTATTTATCAGCACCTGATGTCCGAACGTCAATATATTAAAACCTGATGTAGTATACAAGCTAAGAAGGAGGAAGTGAAGTCACTAAAGGAGGAGGAACTTATTTTTCCCACGGCGCTTTTTATAACTTTCTCGTCACACCCGGAGCTGCAGGCACTATTCTGCCGGTACATCCCGAATTGTAGTGACTGTCACTTTTATACGTTCACGATGTCACATACAGTATTGTGAAAACAGTTTGAGGCAGGTGCGGGGAACAAAAAGCTGCAAAGTAAGAATGCTATAACGAAAGGGTCTATTCAAAAATGTAAATTACCGTAACAAAAGATAAGTCTAAGTCCCATCAACATCACGTGACCGCCTGTTCTTCTCAATCACTGGTGCAGAGGTTATTTATTTACTCGCTTCTACAGGGCTTTACAGACATCACTGTCCCCATTGGGGCTCACAATCTACATTCCCCATCAGTATGTCTTTGGAGTGTGGGAGGAAACTGGAGGGCCTGGAGGAAACCCACGCAAACACGGGGAGAACAAGCTGCTTGCAGATGTCCTTGGTTGAATTTGAACCCAGTGCTAACCACTGAGCCACCGTTGTGGTTATGTAGGAGAAACATTTAGGAGAACTGAGCTCTGTTCTTCTGTGGAATAAAAGAATCCACACTATCCATAAACAGACAGATGGTAAGATAACACTTAGCTAATTTAAATGAATTTAAATCTCCTGGTCCAAGTGAATTACATCCTACGGAACTGAAAGAATTAGCAGAGGAAATTACAGAACCGCTAGCCAGAAACTTTGAAAAGTCCCAGAAGATAGTGACAACATTTGCCCTTCTCCTATCTTCAGAAAATGAAAGAAGAGGAAGCCAGGAAATTACTGGCCAGTGAGCCTTACTTCTATACCAGGACAGACCTGTGAACAAATTATTATTTATGTAAGTACTTGGATAAGAATACAGTAATTAAACAGAGCCAGCATGGGTTTGCAGCAAACAAATCATGCCTGAGTAATCTAATTTCCTTCTATGATGGAATCACTGACTGGGTGGATCAGGGAAATGTGGTAGATATAGTATAGCTCGGCTTCAGCAAAGCATTTGCTAAAGTATCTCACACTACCCTTATTGAAAAAATGACCAAGTATGGGATTGATAAGGCTACGGTTTGGTGGATTCAAAACTGGCTCCGTGATCGTACTCAAAAGTTATTAATAAATGGTTGCACATCCAAGGGGAAGATTGTTTTAAGTGGGGTACCACAAGGCTCTGTCCTGGCTTCAGTGTTGGGCAACATTTTTCTAAATTATATAGAAAACGGAATTGAAGGTAAACTGATTAAATTTGCAGACAATGCAAAGCTAAGAGGAATAGCTAATACTAGAGATGACAGAGAAAGGATTCAGAAGGATCCAGATAAGCTTAAACAGTGGGCAGAAACTAATAGAATAGTATTTAACAGGGAGAAATGCAAGATTCTACATATGGGCAAGAAAAACAAAATAGACATCTATAGAATGGGAGGAATAGAAGTAAGCAACAGCACATGTGAATAAGACTTGGATATACTAATAGATCCCAGACTGCACATGAGTCAACAGTGTGATGCAGCAGCAATGAAGGCAAACAGTTCTAGGATGTATAAAGAGAAGAATTGAGTCTAGATCACGTGAAGTAATTCTCCCCTTCTACTCCTCCTTGGTCAGGCCTCTTCTGGAATCCTGGGTCCAGTTCTTTCACCACATTCTAAAAATACATCGAAAAGCTGAAGCAACTTCAGAGAATAGCGATCAGGATGGTGAGTGGACTGCAAAGTATGTGCTACGAGGAACGGTTAAAAGATCTGGGAATGTTTAGCTTGCAAAAAAGAAGGCCAAGAGAAGATTTAATAGCTGTCCACATATCTGAAGGGCTGTCACAGTGTAGAGTGATCATCATTATTCTCATTTGCACATGGAAACAGTTGAGTTGTAGTTGAGTTACATGGCCATCTTCCCATGTGGAAGCTCTGGTTTACAACCACAATTCTTCCAATAAGAACACTTCCCGCAAGAGGTCTCAGGATTGTAGATGGGCGTAGCTGTTCCCACTGGTCACTGACAGTTCTGAGCTGATGGCACGGCTGGACATCATCCAATTTAGAAGGGAAATAACATGAATCTGCTGCGCTACGTTTACTTGGCTGACCATCATGCTCAACATTGCCCATTTCTTAGTATTTTCAATGCTGAGAAATACATGCAAATACTTATGCATCATGAAAATCCATCAGGGAGGTGTCTGGCCCCAAATTTCTAATAGCCTCAAACATCCAGCCTACGTCATTAAGAACAAGAGATCCTAGAAGTGATGGTATGGCCCACGCAGAGCCCCGATCTCACATCATCCAGTCTGTCTGGGATCACATGAAGAGACAGAAGATCTGGGGTCAGTTCTCCAAGATGTTTGGCACAACCTCCTTCCGAGAGTCTCAATAACCTGTGTACAAGTGACGAGAAAAAGTGATGGGAGGCGACGGGCGGTCACCAGATACTGAGAATGAATGCGTCGGGCGGTCACCAGATACTGTTACATTAACTTTATTAATAAATGAGAAATTTAAATCCTATTAACACTTGAATTTTTGAAAGTTTCTTACTCTGTAGCAATTTTTTTTTCCCCACACCTACCTGAAACCTCTGCACAATACCTAACCCTCCATTTTCCATCCTACATCCAATGGTGTAATGTCAAGAAGGTATGGAGACTGGAGCGCTGCATGTGGCATACATCCTTGTTATCGGTGGTCCGGCACTGGAATGAAGGAACTGATGTAGGATATACACACGTGGTCAAAATTGTTGGTGCCCCTCGTTTAATGACAAAAAAACCCCACAATGTTCACAGAAATAACATGAATCTGACAAAAGTAATAATAAATAAAAAATCTATGAAAATGAACAAATGAAAGTCAGACATTGCTTTTCAGCCATGCTTCCACAGAGTTTAAAACGAAATCGGCCTGGACAGAAATGATGGTACCCCTGACAATAATGTGACAATAGGGACATGTTACATCACGGTGTGTCCACTAATTAGCATCACAGGTGTCTACAATCCTGGAGTCAGTGAGTGGCCTGTATAGAGGCTACAGATCCTCACTGTGCTGTTTGGTGACATGGTGGGTATCACACTCAACATGGACCAGAGGAAGCGAAGGAAAGAGCTGTCTCAGGAGATTAGAAAGAAAATTATAGACAAACATGTTACAGGTAAAAGTTATAAGACCATCTCCAAGAAGCTTGATGTTCCTGTGACTACAGCTGGACATATTATTCAGAAATGCAAGCTCCATGGGACTGTAGCCGACCTCCCTGGGCGTGGCTGCAGGAGGAGAATTGATGACAAATCAAAGAGACGGATAATACGAATGGTAACAAAAGAGCCCAGAAAAACGTCTAAACAGATTAAAGGTGATCTTCAAGCTCAAGGAACAGCAGTGTCAGATCGCACCATCCGTCACTGTGTAAGCCAAAGAGGACTTCATGGGAGACGACCAAGGAGGACACCAATGTTGAAACAAAATCATAAAAAATATCCAGACTGGAATTTGCAAAACTACATGTTGACAGGCCACAAAACGTCTGAGAGAATGTCCTATGGACAGATGAGACAAAAATGGAACTTTTTGGCAAGGCACATCAGCTCTATGTTCACAGATGGAAAAATGAAGCATATCAGGAAAAGAACACTGTCCCTACTGTGAAACATGGAGGAGGCTCTGTTATGTTCTGGGTCTGCTTTGCTGCATCCGGCACAGGGTGTCTAGAATCTGTGCAGGGTACAATGATATCTTAAGACTATCAAGGGATTCTAGAGAGAAATGTGCTGCCCAGTGTCAGAAAGCTTGGTCTCAGTCGCAGATCAAGGGTCTTGCAACAGGATAATGACCCAAAACACACAGCTACAAACACCCAAGAGTGGCCAAGAGGAAAACATTGGACTATTCTGAAGTGGCCTTCTATGAGCCCTGACCTAAATCCTACTGAGCATCTTTGGAAAGAGCGGAAACATGGAAAAGGCAACCTTCACACACGAGACAACTGGAGCAGTTTGCTCTTGAGGAGTGGGCGAAAATACCTGTCGAGAGGAGCAGAAGTCTCACTGACAGGTACAGGAATCGTGTGATTGCAGTGATTGCCTCAAAAGGTTGTGCAGCAAAATATTAAGTTAAGGAGCCATCATTTCTGTCCAGGCCAATTTCAGGAGTTTTATTTAAAAAAAAAAATTCTGTGGAAGCATGGCTGAGAAGCAATGTCTGTCATTTGTTCATTGATTTTTGATTATTATTCTTGGCAGATTCAAGTTATTTCTGTCACCATTGTGGGGTTTTCTGCCATTAAACGAGGGAGGGGTACCAACAATTATCACCACGTGTGTAATGGAATAACTGGGTTTTGCTACAGAGAGATGGGAGCATAACCAATGATACTGGATGCTGCAGCATAGATCTTAATTCTATCCACCAAGTGAAACGGTCCCCCCATAATTCTGGCCAGTGGTAAGAGGGGGTCAGGAGCCATGTTATGCAGTGGCCAATGTCTTCATTTCTTAGGGTACAGATATAAGAACCTCTATTTATATAATGGAAGTAATGGACAGCCACAGCCATGATCAGCCCGTTACTGGTTGAGGGGATCCATCGCCCCGGCCCATCCTTAGCTCCACCTCCACATTTCCGCCCCATCCTTAGCTCCGCCTCCACATTTATAACTAAGGTAAAAACAAACATTTAAACACATAAAAGTTAAAACCAAACGATAAAACGGTGTCGACGGCCCCACACATAATACTGTCTGACGCTTCCAATAATCGTGACGCCGTCCCACAAAAAAGATGCCCAAGTCTGTCCCAGTCTTCGAGCTGTGTCCAGCACGGCTCAGGGTGGTGGTAGAGGAGCAAAAACATCACCCTCTAAAAACAACAGACCAATCCCAGTCCCAAGGCAGCCGCTAGGGGTGATGCCGACATATCCAGGCTATAAAAGGAAGACTGGGATCTTACAATAAGGCACGGCTGTGGCACTCACACTGTCCTTGCCTCGCGCCTACCTGCGTTCATAGCGCTAGGCGACATGAAGGGTGGATCGCCGGCGGGAAGAACGTCTCTACAAAAATGAAGACTGCACACTCCTCGTAATAAATTATGATCCAGTGTAGACGATAGAGGGGAATCTCACCCCACCGGGCCCTGCAGCCGGCAGGAGAAGCTGGGGTTAGTGTCAGCAACCGGGTGGGTGGTGGTAGTCTGAAGGAAGCTGTTGGTGCCGTGCAGCGGGCTTAGCGTGCCCCCGCACTGAGGGCAGGACTGGTGCGTCTCTAGCACGTTGCTGCGCTTACTAAAGGTGCGCTCGCACAGGTCGCACTGCAGGATCTTCTCGCAGGGCATCCAGTCACCGCGCTCTTTGGGGGAAAGGTTACGACCCGGCAGCAGATGCTGCTGCTTGTGATCGTCTTCATTCAAGTGATCGTCTTCAGAGTCTGCGGTTTGCTCATAACTCCGTCTCTGAGGGGGACGCCTCTTTCTCTTGCCAGGACGAGGTCGAGTGGTTACGCAGAGGGTGGAGATACCCGGCAGTGGCTCTCGGTTACAGGCGAAGGTTGGCTGCGACAAAGAGATGATGTCTGCATCTGTGGAAGAACAAGACCATCAGTACAAGTCTGATGCGGAGGACACCATGGACACAGTATGAGAAAGTGACTCATGTGATGGAATATCTGCTCACATGGAGCCTGCCCAGTGGGGGGAAGGGCCGCTGACGGACGAAGGGCCGCTGACGGACGAAGGGCCGCTGACGGACGAAGGGCCGCTGACGGACGAAGGGCCGCTGACGGACGAAGGGCCGCTGACGGGGGGGGGGGGGGGGGGAGGTCCGCTGACGGACGAAGGGCCGCTGACGGGGGGGGGGGGGGGCGCTGACGGGGGGGGGAGGAAGGGACGCTGACGGGGGGGAGGAAGGGACGCTGACGGGGGGGAGGAAGGGACGCTGACGGGGGGGAGGAAGGGACGCTGACGGGGGGGGAGGAAGGGACGCTGACGGGGGGGGAGGAAGGGACGCTGACGGGGGGGGAGGAAGGGACGCTGACGGGGGGGGAGGAAGGGACGCTGACGGGGGGGGGAGGAAGGGACGCTGACGGGGGGGGAGGAAGGGACGCTGACGGGGGGGAGGAAGGGACGCTGACGGGGGGGGGAGGAAGGGACGCTGACGGGGGGGGAGGAAGGGACGCTGACGGGGGGGAGGAAGGGACGCTGACGGGGGGGAGGAAGGGACGCTGACGGGGGGGAGGAAGGGACGCTGACGGGGGGGGAGGAAGGGACGCTGACGGGGGGGGGGAGGAAGGGACGCTGACGGGGGGGGGGAGGAAGGGACGCTGACGGGGGGGGGGAGGAAGGGACGCTGACGGGGGGGGGGAGGAAGGGACGCTGACGGGGGGGGAGGAAGGGACGCTGACGGGGGGGGGAGGAAGGGACGCTGACGGGGGGGGGAGGAAGGGACGCTGACGGGGGGGGAGGAAGGGACGCTGACGGGGGGGGGAGGAAGGGACGCTGACGGGGGGGGGAGGAAGGGACGCTGACGGGGGGGGGGAGGAAGGGACGCTGACGGGGGAGGAAGGGACGCTGACGGGGGAGGAAGGGACGCTGACAGGGGGGAGGAAGGGACGCTGACAGGGGGGAGGAAGGGACGCTGACAGGGGGGAGGAAGGGACGCTGACAGGGGGGAGGAAGGGACGCTGACAGGGGGGAGGAAGGGACGCTGACAGGGGGGAGGAAGGGACGCTGACAGGGGGGAGGAAGGGACGCTGACAGGGGGGAGGAAGGGACGCTGACAGGGGGGAGGAAGGGACGCTGACAGGGGGGAGGAAGGGACGCTGACAGGGGGGAGGAAGGGACGCTGACAGGGGGGAGGAAGGGACGCTGACAGGGGGGAGGAAGGGGGGGGGAGGGCCGCTGACGGGGGGGGGGGGGGGAGGGCCGCTGACGGAGCACTTGGCGACCAGTAAATGCATCTAGGGCACTCAAGTGACATGTCGTTGACCCCACATAGGAGTTATCAATTTGGTGTAGAAGACCTGACAAGAACCTTAGGGGGCTTTACATATAGCGATATTGCTAGCAATATCACTAAAGTGTCACCGATTTTGTGACGCAGCAGCGATATTGCTGGCGATATCGCTATATGTGACACTTACCTCCGACCGGCTCCCCCGCTTGTCTGTCGCTGATCGTGCAGGTCCATTTCTCGTCGGGCGCTTCCTGCTGGCGCCGACGATCGACACGTGGGCGGAGGACGTCATGATCGCCGCGTCTGAAAGGTAAGTAACGACCGCTGCTGCGTCGCTAGTGAGATCTGACTGTTTGGCAGCTCACTAGCGACCAGCGATGCAGCAGCGATCCTGACCGGGTCGAATCGTTGTCGCGAACGCTGGTGCATCGCTAAATGTAAAAGGGGCCTTAAGCGTTGTGATCGCCTTGTAGCGACCATCTTACCCAATACGCTATGACATTTCTGTGAATGATCAGAAGTGGTGTGTACCAACGGCGATTAATGGTGGACAGATTTACACACCTGAGTCAGCATGTAGCGTCTGCTCTTTGCCGTCCTCTGGAGAAAATATGTCTTCTTTTAAGTTCCACAAGGAAAGATCAGGATCAAATCCCGGGATACCTGGAATCAGAGGTCAATCAGAGATACATCCGCCACTGTGCTGGTAATGCTGCTGCCCCCTCCACTGCGCCACACCGGTAGTACAGCCGCCCCCTCCACATTGCCACACTGGTAGTACAGCCACCCCCCTCCACGGCGCCATACCGGTAAGACGGATGCCCCCTCCACGGCGCCATACCGGTAATACAGCAGCCACCTCCATCGAGCTCTACCAGTAATACAGCCGCCATCTCCACCACGCTATACCAGTAATACAGCCGCCATCTCCACCACACTATACCAGTAATACAGCCGCCATCTCCACCACGCTATACCAGTAATACAGCCGCCATCTCCACCACACTATACCAGTAATACAGCCGCCATCTCCACCACGCTATACCAGTAATACAGCCGCCATCTCCACCACACTATACCAGTAATACAGCCGCCATCTCCACCACGCTATACCAGTAATACAGCCGCCATCTCCACCACACTATACCAGTAATACAGTCACCACCTCCACCGCGCTCTACCAGTTATACAGTCGCCACTTCCACCACGCTCTACCAGTAATACAGTCGCCACCTCCACCGCGCTCTATCAGTAATACAGTCGCCACCCCCACGCGCTATACCAGTAATACAGCCGCCATCTCCACCACGCTATTCCAGTAATACAGTCGCCACCCCCACCGCGCTATACCAGTAACATAGTCACCACCTCCACCGCGCTCTACCAGTAATACAGCCGCCATCTCCACCACGCTATACCAGTAATACAGTCGCCACCCCCACCGCGCTATACCAGTAATAGTCGCCACCCCCACGCGCTATACCAGTAATACAGCCGCCATCTCCACCACGCTATTCCAGTAATAGTCGCCACCCCCACCGCGCTATACCAGTAACATAGTCACCACCTCCACCGCGCTCTACCAGTAATACAGCCGCCATCTCCACCACGCTATACCAGTAATACAGTCGCCACCCCCACCGCGCTATACCAGTAATACAGCCGCCAACTCCTCCAAGTTACATCAGTAAGGCTACTTTCACAATTGAGTTTGTGTGCGTTTTTTTGCGGTTTTGCGCACGTTTTTAAAAAAAAAAAAAAACGCATGCTTTTTCTGCGTTGACGTGCGCATTACCATGGGCACGTCAGCGCACCCATAGTCTAAAATGGGTGTTTGGGTGAATTTTGTGCGCATTGCGTGCGCATGCGTTTTTTTGGGACAAGTTGGACGCACAAAAAATGCAACAGGATGCATTTTGTGCGCCAGAGCACACACTACAAAAATATGCATGCGCATACAAACGCATGTGTATGCGCACCCATGTAAAGTATAGGAAAAAAAACCGCAAGTGTGAAACCACCCTAATACAGTCGCCACCTCCACCGCGCTCTACCAGTAATACAGCCGCCACCTCCACCGCGCTCTACCAGTAATACAGCCGCCACCTCCACAGAGTTACACCAGAAATACAGCCACCTCCACCACACTCTACAAGGGATACAGCCGCCACATCCACCGAGATACAGCAGTAATACAGCCGCCACCTGCACCGCGCTCTACCAGTAATACAGCCGCCACCTGCACCGCGCTCTACCAGTAATACAGCCGCCACCTCCACCGAGTTACACCAGTAATACAGCCGCCACCTCCACCGCGCTCTACCAGTAATACAGCCGCCACATCCACCGAGTTACAGCAGTAATACAGCCGCCACCTGCACCGCGCTCTACCAGTAATACAGCCGCCACCTCCACCGAGTTACACCAGTAATAGAGCGCGGTGGAGGTGGCGGCTGTATTACTGGTGTAACTCGGTGGAGGTGGCGGCTGTATTACTGGTAGAGCGCGGTGGAGGTGGCGGCTGTACCAGTAATACAGCCGCCACCTCCACCGAGTTACACCAGAAATACAGCCACCACCTCCACCGCACTCTACCAGGAATACAGCAGTTACCTCCATCGCGCTCTACCAGTAATACAGCCGACACCTCCACCGAGTTACACCAGTAATACAGCCGCCAACTCCTCCAAGTTACATCAGTAATACAGCACCCAACTCTTCCAAGTTACATCAGTAAGGCTACTTCACAATTGAGTTTGTGTGCGGTTTTGCGCACATTTTTAAAAAAAAAAACGCATGCTTTTTCTGCGCTGACGTACACATTACCATGGGGACAGCAGCGCGCCCATAGACTATAATGGGTGTTTGGGTGAATTTTGTGCGCATTGCGTGCGCATGCGTTTTTTTGGGACAAGTCGGACGCACAAAAAACGCAATAGGATGCATTTTGTGCGCCCGAGCAAACACTACAAAAATACGCATGCGCATACAAAAGCATGTGTATGCGCACCCATGTAAAGTATAGGAAAAAAAACGTGAAATGTGAAACCACCCTAATACAGCCGCCACCTCCACCGCGCTCTACCAGTAATACAGCCGCCATCTCCACCGCGCTATACCAGGAATACAGCCGCCACCTCCACCGCGCTCTACAAGTAAGGCTATGTGCACACGCTGCGGTTTTTGCTGCGGTTCCGCTGCGGTTTTGGCCCTGCGGAACCGCAGCAGTTCCACAGACATGGTACTTTACCATGTTAGCCTATGGGTTTTCAAAACCGCAGTGCTCACGCTGCGTTTTTTTCCGCGCGGTTTTGCTGCGGTTTTTTTTCTGCAGCATTTCAATTATTTCTGCGGATTCTGCTGCAGTTTCACACCTTTAACATAGTAGAGGTGTGAAACCGCAGGGCAAAACCGCAGGCCAAAACGCAGCAAAACCGCAGGTCACTTTACCTGCGGTTTTACCTGCGTTTCCGTGCGGAAAAAACCGCAGCGTGTGCACATAGCCTAATACAGCCGCCACCTCCACCGAGTTACAGCAGTAATACAGCCGCCACCTGAACCGCGCTCTACCAGTAATACAGCTGCCACCTCCACTGCGCTCTACCAGTAATACAGGCGCCATCTGCATCGCACTCGACCAGTAATACAGCCGCAACCTGCACCGCGCTTTACCAGTAATACAGCCCCCACCTCCACCGCGCTCTACCAGTAATACAGCTGCCACCTGCACTGCGCTCTACCAGTAATACAGGCGCCATCTGCATCGCACTCGACCAGTAATACAGCCGCAACCTGCACCGCGCTTTACCAGTAATACAGCCCCCACCTCCACTGCGCTCTACCAGTAATACAGCTGCCACCTGCACTGCGCTCTACCAGTAATACAGGCGCCATCTGCATCACACTCGACCAGTAATACGGCCGCAACCTGCACCGCGCTTTACCAGTAATACAGCCGCCACTTCCACCGCGCTCTACCAGTAATACAGCCGCCACCTGCACCGCGCTCTACCAGTAATACAGCTGCCACCTGCACCGCGCTCTACCAGTAATACAGCTGCCACCTGCACCGCGCTCTACCAGTAATACAGCTGCCACCTCCACCGCGCTCTACCAGTAAAACAGCTGCCACCTCCACCGCGCTCTACCAGGAATACAGCTGCCACCTCCACTGCGCTCTACCAGTAATACAGGCGTCATCTGCATCGCACTCGACCAGTAATACAGCCGCCACCTCCACCGTGCTTTACCAGTAATACAGCCGCCACCTCCACCGCGCTCTACCAGTAATACAGGCGCCATCTGCATCGCACTCGACCAGTAATACAGCCGCAACCTGCACCTCGCTGTACCAGTAATACAGCCGCCACCTCCACCGCGCTCTACCAGTAATACAGCTGCCACCTCCACTGCGCTCTACCAGTAATACAGGCGCCACCTCCACTGCGCTCTACCAGTAATACAGGCGCCATCTGCATCGCACTCGACCAGTAATACAGCCGCCACCTCCACCGCGCTTTACCAGTAATACAGCCGCCACCTCCACCGCGCTCTACCAGTAATACAGGGGCCATCTGCATCACGCTCTACCAGTAATACAGCTGCCACCTCCACTGCGCTCTACCAGTAATACAGGCGCCATCTGCATCGCACTCGACCAGTAATACAGCCGCAACCTGCACCGCGCTGTACCAGTAATACAGCCGCCACCTCCACCGCGCTATACCAGTAATACAGCCGCCACCTCCACCGTGCTCTACCAGTAATACTGCCGCCACCTCCACCGCGATCTACCAGTAATACAGCCGCCACCTCCACTGCGCTCCACCAGTAATACAGGGGCCATCTGCATCACGCTCTACCAGTAATACTGCCGCCACCTCCACCGTGCTCCACCAGAAATACAGGGGCCATCTGCATCACGCTCTACCAGTAATACTGCCGCCACCTCCACCGCGATCTACCAGTAATACAGCCGTCACCTGCACCGTGCTATACCAGTAATATAGCCGCCACCTGAACCGCGCTCTACCGGTAACACAGCCGCCACCTCCACCGCGCTCTACCAGTAAAATAGCCGCCACCTCCACCGGCTATACCAGTAATACAGCTGCCACCTCCACCGCGCTATACCAGTAATACAGCCGCCACCGGCACCGCGCTCTACCAGTAATACAGCCGCCACCTCCACCGCGCTCTACCAGTAATACAGCCGCCACCTGCACCACGCTATACCAGTAATACAGCCGCCACCTCCACCGCGCTCTACCAGTAATACAGCCGTCACCTCCACCGCGCTCTACCAGTAATAAAGCCGCCACCTCCACCGCGCTCTACCAGTAATAAAGCCGCCACCTCCACCGCGCTCTACCAGTAATACAGCCGCCACCTCCACCGCGCTCTACCAGTAATACAGCCGCCACCTCCACCGCGCTCTACCAGTAATACAGCCGCCACCTCCACCGCGCTCTACCAGTAATACAGCCGCCACCTCCACCGCGCTTTACAGCAATACATCCGACACCTCCACCGCGCTCTACCAGTAATACAGCTGCCACCTCCACTGCGCTCTACCAGTAAAACAGTCGTCACCTCCACTGCGCTATACCAGTAATACAGCCGCCACCTCCACCGGCTATACCAGTAATACAGCCGCCACCTCCACCGCTCTATACCAGTAATACAGCCGCCACCTGCACCACGCTATACCAATAATACAGCCGCCACCGGCACCGCGCTCTAACAGTAATACAGCCGCCACCTCCACCGCGCTCTACCAGTAATACAGCCGCCACCTGCACCACGCTATACCAGTAATACAGCCGCCACCTGCACCACGCTATACCAGTAATACAGCCGCCACCTCCACCGCGCTCTACCAGTAATACAGCCGTCACCGGCACCGCGCTCTCCCAGTAATACAGCCGCCACCTGCACTGGGCTCTACCAGTAATACAGCCGCCAACTCCACCGCGCTTTACAGCAATACATCCGACACCTCCACCGCGCTCTACCAGTAATACAGCTGCCACCTCCACTGCGCTCTACCAGGAATACAGCCGCCACCTCCACTGCGCTATACCATTAATACAGCCGCCACCTCCACCGTGCTCTACCAGTAATACAGACGCCATCTGCACTGGGCTCTACCAGTAATACAGCCGCCACCTGCACCGTGCTATACCAGTAATACAGCTGCCACCTCCACCGCATTCTACCTGTAATACAGACGTCATCTGCATCACGCTCTACCGGTAATACAGCCGCCACCTGCACCGTGCTATACCAGTAATACAGCCGCCACCTCCACCGCGCTCTACCAGTAATACAGCTGCCACCTCCACCGCGCTCTACCAGTAATACAGCTGCCACCTCCACCGCTCTCTACCAGTAATACAGCCGCCACCTCCACTGCGCTATAACAGTAATACAGCCGCCACCTCCACCGCACTCTACCTGTAATACAGCCGCCACCTGCACTGGGCTCTACCAGTAATACAAAGGCCATCTCCACCGCGCTCTACCTGTAATACAGCCGCCACCTGCACCGGGCTCTACCAGTAATACAGAGGCCATCTCCACCGCGCTCTACCAGTAATATAGCCACCACATCCACCGCGCTCTACTAGTATTACAGTCGCCACCTCCACCGCACGCGCTCTACCAGTAATACAGCCGCCACCTGCACCGCGCTATACCAGTAATACAGTCACCTCCACCGCGCTATATCAGTAATACGGCCGCCAACTCCACCGCGGATCTACCAGTAATACAGCCGCCACCTGCACTGGGCTCTACCAGTAATACAGTCGCCACCTCCACCGTTCTCTACCAGTAATACAGCCGCCACCTCCACAGCGCTCTACCAGTAATACAGCCGCCACCTCCACAGCGCTCTACCAGTAATACAGGTGCCATCTGCATCGCGCTCTACCAGTAATACAGCTGGCACCTCCACCGTGCTCTACCAGTAATACAGCCGCCACCTGCACTGGGCTCTACCAGTAATACAGCCGTCACCTGCACTGGGCTCTACCAGTAATACAGCTGCCACCTGCACTGGGCTCTACCAGTAATACAGCCGCCACCTCCACCGCACTCTACCAGTAATACAGCCGCCACCTGCACCGCGCTCTACCAGTAATACAGCCGCCACCTCCACCGCGCTCTACCAGTAATACAGCCGCCACCTGCACCGCGCTATACTAGTAATTCAGCCGCCACCTCCACCGTGCTCTATCATTAATACAGCCGCCACCTCCCCCGAGTTAAACCAGTAATACAGCCGCCACCTCCACTGTGCTATACCAATAATACAGCCGCCACCTCCACTGTGCTATACCAGTAATACAGCCGCCACCTCACCCGAGTTACACCAGTAATAGCCGCCACCTCCACCGTGCTCTACCAGTAATACTTCTCGACCCTCTCCAATCCGGTTTCCGCTCTTTACACTCCACTGAAACTTCCCTCACTAAAGTCTCTAATGATCTGCTAACAGCTAAATCAAATGGTCATTACTCCATGCTAATTCTCCTGGATCTCTCTGCAGCATTCGACACTGTGGATCATCAGCTCCTCCTCACTATGCTCCGTTCCATTGGCCTCAAGGATACCGTTCTCTCCTGGTTCTCCTCCTATCTCTCCGACCGCTCCTTTACTGTATCTTTTGCAGGTTCCTCCTCCTCTCACCTTCCCCTTACTGTTGGGGTTCCTCAAGGATCGGTTCTAGGCCCCCTCCTCTTCTCCTTGTACACTGCCCCTATTGGTCAAACAATCAGTAGATTTGGTTTCCAGTACCATCTCTATGCTGATGACACCCAATTATACGCTTCTTCTCCTGACATCACGCCAGCCTTTCTAGAAAACACCGGCGATTGTCTAAACGCTGTGTCTAATATCATGTCCTCACTATATCTGAAACTGAACCTGTCAAAGACTGAACTCCTGGTGTTTCCTCCCTCTACTAATGTACCTATACCCGACATTGCCATTTCTGTGTGTGGTTCCACTATTACTCCCCAGCAACAGGCCCGCTGTCTTGGGGTCATACTTGATTCCGAGCTTTCCTTTGCCCCCCACATTCGATCACTGGCTCGCTCTTGTCATCTGCACCTCAAAAACATTTCTAGAATTCGACCTTTTCTTACCTTTGACTCTGCAAAAACTCTTACTGTTTCTCTTATTCATTCTCGTCTATTGTAACTCTCTTCTAATCGGTCTCCCTCTTACCAAACTCTCCCCTCTCCAATCTGTCTTGAATGCTGCAGCCAGGATCATATTCCTCACCAATCGTTACACCGATGCCTCTACCTTGTGCCAGTCATTACACTGGCTACCCATCCACTCCAGAATTCAGTATAAACTTATTACCCTCACCCACAGAGCCCTCCATGGCTCAGCACCACCCTACATCTCCTCCCTTGTTTCAGTATACCACCCTACCCGCGCCCTCCGTTCTGCTGATGACCTGAGGTTAGTATCCTCAATAGTCAGAACCTCCCACTTCCGTCTCCAAGACTTTACACGTGCCGCGCCAATTCTTTGGAATGCACTTCCCAGGTCAATACGATTAGTCCCCAATCCCCACAATTTTAAGCGTGTCCTGAAAACGCATTTATTCAGACTGGCCTATCGCCTCAACACATTAACCTAATCTATCCCTGTGTGGCAGAGCCAAAAGTCTTACCATAACCAGGTTCCCCGCATCATTCTCCCACATGCTTTATGCATCCATTAGCCCTCTGTGTCCGTACTGTCACACACCTAACATTATGGCTGGTCCATACAATCAGGGCAACTGTTACCACCCACCTTTCGTGTCTACCTCTTTCCTCATAGACTGTAAGCTTGCGAGCAGGGCCCTCACTCCTCTTGGTATTTGCTATAATCTACTGTATGTGATTATTGTTATGCTGTAATGTCTATTGTCTGTACAAATCCCCTCTGAAATGTAAAGTGCTGCGGAATATGTCGGCGCTATAAAAATAAAATTTATTATTATTATTATTAATACAGCCGCCACCTCCCCCGAGTTACACCAGTAATATAGTCGCCACCTGCACAGCGCTATACCAGTAATACATCCGCCACCTGCACCGCGATACACCAGTAAAACAGCCGCCACCTCCCCCGAGTTACACCAGTAATACAGCCGCCACCTCCCCCGAGTTACACCAGTAATACAGCCGCCACCTCCCTCAAGTTACACCAGTAATACAGCCGCCACCTCACCCGAGTTACACCAGTAATACAGCCGCCACCTCCCCCGAGTTACACCAGTAATACAGCCGCCACCTCCCTCAAGTTACACCAGTAATACAGCCGCTACCTGCACCACGCTATACCAGTAATACAGCCGCCACCTCCCCCGAGTTACACCAGTAATACAGCCGCCACCTCCCCCGAGTTACACCAGTAATACAGCCGCCACCTCCCCCGAGTTACACCAGTAATACAGCCGCCACCTCCCCCGAGTTACACCAGTAATACAGCCGCCACCTCCCCCGAGTTACACCAGTAATACAGCCGCCACCTCCCCCGAGTTACACCAGTAATACAGCCGCCACCTGCACCGCGCTATACCAGTAATACAGCCGCCACCTCCCCCGAGTTACACCAGTAATACGGCCGCCACCTCCCCCGAGTTACACCAGTAATACGGCCGCCACCTCCCCCGAGTTACACCAGTAATACGGCCGCCACCTCCCCCGAGTTACACCAGTAATACAGCCGCCACCTCCCCCGAGTTACACCAGTAATACAGCCGCCACCTGCACCGCGCTATACCAGTAATACAGCCGCCACCTCCCCCGAGTTACACCAGTAATACAGCCGCCACTGCGCTATTCCAGTGATAGAGATGAAAGTAGAAGACAACAGAACAGTGACTGCAGATCTGGCTGACTGGAACATTGCAGCAGACTCACTAGGGCTGGATGTCTCCTGCTCCTCCTCTAGATGCTCATGGGTTCCGCCATCGTGTCTTATTCTCAATAAGATGTCTGGAGCGATTCTGGAATCTTGTGCTGTCAGGAGAGAATAGAAGTGGACATATGAGCAAGCGGCCACATGTTCCTACCCTCTAACCCTATACAGCAGAGCGTCCCCCATACAAGGCCACATGTTCCTACCCTCCAGCTGAGCGTCCCCCATACAAGGCCACATGTTCCTACCCTCAACCCTACAGCTGAGCGTCCCCCATACAAAGCCACATGTTCCTACCCTCCAACCCTACAGCAGAGCGTCCTCCATACAAGGCCACATGCTCCTACCCTCAACCCTACAGCTGAGGGTCCCCCATACAAGGCCACATGTTCCTACCCTCCAACCCTACAGCAGAGCGTCCCCCATACAAGGCCACATGTTCCTACCCTCCAACCCTACAGCTGAGCGTCCTCCATACAAGGCCACATGTTCCTACCCTCCAACCCTACAGCAGAGCGTCCTCCATACAAGGCCACATGTTCCTACCCTCAACCCTACAGCTGAGGGTCCCCCATACAAGGCCACATGTTCCTACCCTCCAACCCTACAGCAGAGCGTCCCCCATACAAGGCCACATGTTCCTACCCTCCAACCCTACAGCAGAGCGTCCTCCATACAAGGCCACATGTTCCTACCCTCAACCCTACAGCTGAGGGTCCCCCATACAAGGCCACATGTTCCTACCCTCCAACCCTACAGCAGAGCGTCCTCCATACAAGGCCACATGTTCCTACCCTCCAACCCTACAGCAGAGCGTCCTCCATACAAGGCCACATGTTCCTACCCTCCAACCCTACAGCAGAGCGTCCTCCATACAAGGCCACATGTTCCTACCCTCCAACCCTATACAGCAGAGCGTCCCCCATACAAGGCCACATGTTACTACCCTCCAGCCCTATAGCTGAGCGTCCCCCATACAAGGCCACATGTTCCTACCCTCCAACCCTACAGCAGAGCGTCCCCCATACAAGGCCACATGTTCCTACCCTCCAACCCTACAGCAGAGCGTCCTCCATACAAGGCCACATGTTCCTACCCTCCAACCCTACAGCAGAGCGTCCTCCATACAAGGCCACATGTTCCTACCCTCCAACCCTATACAGCAGAGCGTCCCCCATACAAGGCCACATGTTACTACCCTCCAGCCCTATAGCTGAGCGTCCCCCATACAAGACCACATGTTCCTACCCTCCAACCCTACAGCAGAGCGTCCTCCATACAAGGCCACATGTTCCTACCCTCCAACCCTACAGCAGAGCGTCCTCCATACAAGGCCACATGTTCCTACCCTCCAACCCTACAGCTGAGCGTCCCCCATACAAGGCCACATGTTCCTACCCTTGAACCCTACAGCTGAGCGTCCTCCATACAAGGCCACATGTTCCTACCTTCCAACCCTACAGCTGAGCGTCCTCCATACAAGGCCACATGTTCCTACCCTCCAACCCTACAGCAGAGCATCCTCCATACAAGGCCACATGTTCCTACCCTCCAACCCAACAGCAGAGCGTCCTCCATACAAGGTCACATGTTCCTACCCTCCATCCCAACAGCAGAGCGTCCTCCATACAAGGCCACATGTTCCTACCCTCCAACCCTACAGCAGAGCGTCCTCCATACAAGGCCACAAGTTCCTACCCTCCAACCCTACAGCTGAGCGTCCCCCATACAAGGCCACATGTTCCTACCCTCCAACCCTACAGCAGAGCGTCCTCCATACAAGGCCACATGTTCCTACCCTCCAACCCTACAGCAGAGCGTCCTCCATACAAGGCCACATGTTCCTACCCTCCAACCCTACAGCTGAGCGTTCCCCATACAAGGCCACGTGTGGGCACTGGACTAGGAGAACATCAGGATCGCACTCACACTGCTCGGGCTCCGGACTCATGTTCTCCTGCTCCTCGTCCTTGATCTTCAGAAGGATATCTCCATTTATGATCTTATACCCTGTGGAGAAGAAGGAAATCATTAAATCTCTGCTCCGGAAATGGGGCAAATACGAAAAATCCATCAATGAGACTAACTGTGCGGAGATCCTTACATGAAACCATTGTGAAGACACCGATACCTCCCCACCATGCCCGAGCCCAAGCTGCACCCCTCACGCTGTGGGTCAGGACGCCCACACACAGAATAGTACGGTGCCTCATCTTACCCATGCCCTCCAGAGCAGCGTGGATCTCCCGCATCACGTTCTTGTACAACTCCTTCTGCCATTCCTCCAGTCTTAGCCATTCCTTAGCGGAGAAATAGGCTGCCACATCATGGAACGTGACCACACCCTGGAGACCGGCGGCCAAAAGAGAGAGAGACCAGCAGAATAGTGAGTGCAGCTCTGGGGTATAATACAGAATGTAACTCAGGGTCAGTAATGTAATGTATGTACACAGTGACTGCGCCAGCAGAATAGTGAGTGCAGCTCTGGGGTATAATACAGGAGGTAACTCAGGATCAGTAATGTAATGTATGTACACAGTGACTGCACCAGCCGAATAGTGAGTGCAGCTCTGGGGTATAATACAGGATGTAACTCAGGATCAGTAATGTAATGTATGTACACAGTGACTGCACCAGCAGAATAGTGAGTGCAGCTCTGGAGTATAATACAGGATGTAACTCAGGATCAGTAATGTAATGTATGTACACAGTGACTGCACCAGCAGAATAGTGAGTGCAGCTCTGGGGTATAATACTGGATGTAGTCCCTCTTGCACACAGTCAGTTGTTCTCTCACCCGCCCAGGTATGAGGCTCTTCTCATGCTCACTCAGCTCTGTCGGCTCTTCCCACTCTTCCTTGATGGCTGGGGAGCAGCGGTTCGGGTCGGTGTATGGCGGCTCCTCATCTATAATAGAGGGAAGATAAGAGTTAGCAGCAGCTCTCTTCCATCCCTTTGAGACTGCAGAACATGACGTAAGTGGTGACTGGGAGTATTCAGGAGCCGCTAGCCCTGGCCGGACCGCGCGTCTCCTAACACCGCAATGTGTCCCATGTGGCGGTGGGATCGGGTCAGGAGACTTGCGCTCGGGCTGCTGGATCCGGTTGTATGGAGCAGAGGACCCCTGGGGCCCGGGTCAGCCGGTGCATGGGTGCTCGCAGTTGCCATGGTTACGCACCATCTTTCTTTACGGTGTGGCCATTGCTCCCGCAGCCGTTCACGGTCTCGCTGTCCGCACCGACAATCTTGGGCTGGGGAGACAAGCCGGCAGCCATCTTCAGGTGCTTCATGATGCCTCTGATCCTGGCCTCGCCCACAGGCAGGTTCTTGAACCAGCGGGCATAGCCGGGGCGATGGTCAGGCTGGGGCGTGAGGTAGAAGGGCGAGTCTCTGGCCTTCATCTTGTCGGGCCGCTCCTGGGCGTACTTCTCGTAGGCCTTGACCACGTCGCGGTCGGGCTGCTCGGGGCTCTCGTAGATCTGCATGCGCATGGTGTGGCCGGGGTGCAGGCGGCCGCGGCCCGCGCTCAGCTTCTTGGTGTGCTCCAGGTACTTCCTGCCCTGAGGGTCGGACTTCAGGGCGATGTCTCCCCAGCGGAGGCCGTGCTGCTCCAGGGTGCGGAGGCTGAAGTGGAGGCCGATGTTGAAGAAGAGCATGTGCAGCAGGGCGGTGGGGCTGTGCAGGCCGATGGCGCCGGAGGCGTAGAGGCGCTCGATGTCGCGCTCGCTCAGCGGCTGGCTCTGGTGGCCGGGCTGCGGCCCGCGGCCCAGCGTCTTCAGGTAGGACTGCCGCTCCCGCATGGCGCCCACCGTCTTCTGGAACTTGGTCTCCTTGGAGCGGTAGATGGCGTGCGGGTAGCCGCTCCGCTCGAAGTGGCGGTCCAGGCTGCCCAGGATGCCGCGCAGCGTCCCCGCCTCGTACTCCGAGCCGTCCGGCTTGCGGTGGGTGCGGATGAAGGTGGCCAGGAGATCGTCCAGCTCCGCCACCGGGATGGACAGCAGCGGGCGCTCCTCCCGCGCCCGGCTCAGGAACGACTGCACGATGCGCAGGTCAAACTTGGTCTTCTTCAGGGTGTTCTTGTTGTCGGACAGGCCGCCCTCCGCCGCCATCTTCCTCTGTGATGACGTCATAGCCGGAGCCACAGGGTGGGGATGAGATCATCAGATGACGTCACAGCTGTCACACCGGGCCTCCCCGCAAGGTGCGCCTCACGCCGCTCCGGAGACAGATGACGGCGCCGGGCAGCACCGGACAATGACGGGACGGGGAACGGAAACCTGCACGAGCGGCGCGACCACACAGAGCATGCGCACTGCTGACACAGGCAACTGCGCATGCGCGGAGGGAGGAGCGACTGTGACGGCGGATGTGCGGGCGAGAGAGCATGCGCAGCAGAAGCCACCCGGCACCGAAGGGAAGTAGCGCGAGCTGTGCGGTGACTGACAGGACGGAACGAAGGGTGTGAGGAACGCGCGGGGTCATGGCGGCGGAGAGAGATGGACCGGAACACACACACCGACTGTACACAGGAGATATATATATACACACACCGACTGTACACCGGAGATATATACACACCGACTGTACACCGGAGATATATATACACACCGACTGTACACCGGAGATATATACACACCGACTGTACACAGGAGATATATACACACCGACTGTACACCGGAGATATATACACACCGACTGTACACCGGAGATATATACACACCGACTGTACACCGGAGATATATACACACACCGACTGTACACCGGAGATATATACACACACCGACTGTACACCGGAGATATATACACACCGACTGTACACAGGAGATATATACACACCGACTGTACACCGGAGATATATACACACCGACTGTACACAGGAGATATATACACACCGACTGTACACCGGAGATATATACACACCGACTGTACACCGGAGATATATATACACACCGACTGTACACAGGAGATATATATATATACACCGACTGTACACAGGAGATATATACACACCGACTGTACACCGGAGATATATATACACACCGACTGTACACAGGAGATATATACACACCGACTGTACACAGGAGATATATACACACACCGACTGTACACCGGAGATATATACACACACCGACTGTACACCGGAGATATATATACACACCGACTGTACACCGGAGATATATACACACACCGACTGTACACCGGAGATGTATATACACACCGACTGTACACCGGAGATATACACACACCGACTGTACACCGGAGATATATATACACACCGACTGTACACCGGAGATATATATACACACCGACTGTACACCGGAGATATATACACACACCGACTGTACACCGGAGATATATATACACACCGACTGTACACCGGAGATATATACACACCGACTGTACACCGGAGATATATACACACCGACTGTACACCGGAGATATATATACACACACCGAGTGTACACCGGAGATATATATACACACACCGACTGTACACCGGAGATATATATACACACACCGACTGTACACCGGAGATATATATATATATATATATATATATACACCGACTGTACACCGGAGATATATACACACCGACTGTACACCGGAGATATATACACACACCGACTGTACACCGGAGATATATACACACACCGACTGTACACCGGAGATATATATATACACCGACTGTACACCGGAGATATATACACACCGACTGTACACCGGAGATATATACACACCGACTGTACACCGGAGATATATACACACCGACTGTACACTGGAGATATATATATACACACACCGACTGTACACCGGAGATATATACACACACCGACTGTACACCGGAGATATATATATACACACACCGACTGTACACCGGAGATATATACACACACCGACTGTACACCGGAGATATATACACACCGACTGTACACCGGAGATATATACACACCGACTGTACACCGGAGATATATATACACACACCGACTGTACACCGGAGATATATATACACACCGACTGTACACCGGAGATATATATACACACCGACTGTACACCGGAGATATATACACACCGACTGTACACCGGAGATATACACACACCGACTGTACACCGGAGATATATATACACACACCGACTGTACACCGGAGATATATATATATACACCGACTGTACACCGGAGATATATACACACCGACTGTACACCGGAGATATATACACACCGACTGTACACCGGAGATATATACACACCGACTGTACACCGGAGATATATACACACACCGACTGTACACCGGAGATATATACACACACCGACTGTACACCGGAGATATATATATACACCGACTGTACACCGGAGATATATATATACACCGACTGTACACCGGAGATATATATATACACCGACTGTACACCGGAGATATATACACACCGACTGTACACCGGAGATATATACACACCGACTGTACACCGGAGATATATACACACCGACTGTACACCGGAGATATATATACACACCGACTGTACACCGGAGATATATACACACCGACTGTACACCGGAGATATATACACACCGACTGTACACCGGAGATATATACACACCGACTGTACACCGGAGATATATACACACCGACTGTACACCGGAGATATATACACACCGACTGTACACCGGAGATATATACACACCGACTGTACACCGGAGATATATATATATATATATACACCGACTGTACACCGGAGATATATACACACCGACTGTACACCGGAGATATATATATACACACACCGACTGTACACCGGAGATATATATATACACACACCGACTGTACACCGGAGATATATACACACCGACTGTACATCGGAGATGTATACACACCGACTGTACACCGGAGATATATATATATATACACCGACTGTACACCGGAGATATATACACACCGACTGTACACCGGAGATATATACACACCGACTGTACACCGGAGATATATATATATATACACCGACTGTACACCGGAGATATATACACACCGACTGTACACAGGAGATATATACACACCGACTACACAGGAGATATATATATATATATATATATACACCGACTGTACACCGGAGATATATACACACACCGACTGTACACCGGAGATATATATATATATACACCGACTGTACACCGGAGATATACACACACCGAATGTACACCGGAGATATATACACACACCGACTGTACACCGGAGATATATACACACCGACTGTACACCGGAGATATATACACACACCGACTGTACACCGGAGATATATTTATATATACACCGACTGTACACCGGAGATATATACACACCGACTGTACACCGGAGATATATACACACCGACTGTACACCGGAGATATATATATATATATACACACCGAATGTACACCGGAGATATACACACACCGAATGTACACTGGAGATATATACACACACCGAATGTACACCGGAGATATATACACACACCGACTGTACACCGGAGATATATACACACACCGACTGTACACCGGAGATATATACACACACCGACTGTACACCGGAGATATATATATATATACACCGACTGTACACCGGAGATATATACACACCGACTGTACACCGGAGATATATACACACCGACTGTACACCGGAGATATATACACACACCGACTGTACACCGGAGATATATATATATATACACCGACTGTATACCGGAGATATATACACACCGACTGTACACCGGAGATATATACACACCGACTGTACACCGGAGATATATACACACCGACTGTACACCGGAGATATATATATACACACACCGAATGTACACCGGAGATATACACACACCGAATGTACACCGGAGATATATACACACACCGACTGTACACCGGAGATATATACACACCGACTGTACACCGGAGATATATACACACACCGACTGTACACCGGAGATATATACACACACCGACTGTACACCGGAGATATATATATATATACACCGACTGTACACCGGAGATATATACACACCGACTGTACACCGGAGATATATACACACCGACTGTACACCGGAGATATATATACACACCGACTGTACACCGGAGATATATACACACCGACTGTACACCGGAGATATATACACACCGACTGTACACCGGAGATATATACACACCGACTGTACACCGGAGATATATATATATATATATATACACCGACTGTACACCGGAGATATATATATATATATACACCGACTGTACACCGGAGATATATACACACCGACTGTACACCGGAGATATATACACACACCGACTGTACACCGGAGATATATACACACACCGACTGTACACCGGAGATATATACACACCGACTGTACACCGGAGATATATACACACCGACTGTACACCGGAGATATATACACACCGACTGTACACCGGAGATATATACACACACCGAATGTACACCGGAGATATATACACACACCGACTGTACACCGGAGATATATACACACCGACTGTACACCGGAGATATATACACACCGACTGTACACCGGAGATATATATATATATATACACCGACTGTACACCGGAGATATATACACACCGACTGTACACCGGAGATATATATATACACACACCGACTGTACACCGGAGATATATATATACACACACCGACTGTACACCGGAGATATATACACACCGACTGTACACCGGAGATATATACACACCGACTGTACACCGGAGATATATATATATATATATATACACCGACTGTACACCGGAGATATATACACACCGACTGTACACCGGAGATATATATATACACCGACTGTACACCGGAGATATATACACACCGACTGTACACAGGAGATATATATATATATATACACACCGACTGTACACAGGAGATATATATATATATACACACCGACTGTACACAGGAGATATATATATATATATATATATACACACCGACTGTACACAGGAGATATATATACACACAGACTGTACACCGGAGATATATATATACACCAACTGTACACCGGAGATATATATATATATATATATATATATATATATACACCGACTGTACACCGGAGATATATACACACCGACTGTACACCGGAGATATATACACACCGACTGTAGACAGGAGATATATACACACCGACTGTACACAGGAGATATATACACACCAACTGTACACAGGAGATATATACACACCAACTGTACACCGGAGATATATATATATATATACACACCGACTGTACACCGGAGATATATATACACACCGACTGTACACCGGAGATATATATATATACACCGACTGTACACAGGAGAAATATATATATATATACACCGACTGTACACCGGAGATATATACACACCGACTGTACACAGGAGATATATACACACCGACTGTACACAGGAGATATATATACACACCGACTGTACACCGGAGATATATACACACCGACTGTACACAGGAGATATATACACACCGACTGTACACCGGAGATATATATACACACACCGACTGTACACAGGAGATATATATACACACACCGACTGTACACAGGAGATATATATATACACACCGACTGTACACAGGAGATATATATATACACACCGACTGTACACAGGAGATATATACACACCGACTGTACACAGGAGATAGATATATACACACACCGACTGTACACAGGAGATATATACACACACTGACTGTACACCGGATATATATATATATATATATATATATATATACACCGACTGTACACCGGATATATACACACACCGACTGTACACAGGAGATATACACACACACCGACTGTACACAGGAGATATATATATACACACCGACTATACACAGGAGATATATACACACACCGACTGTACACAGGAGATATATATATATACACACACCGACTACACAGGAGATATATGCACACACTGACTGTACACCGGAGATATATATACACACACCGACTGTACACAGGAGATATATATATATATACACACCGACTGTACACAGGAGATATATACACACACCGACTGTACACAGGAGATATATATATATACACACACCGACTGTACGCAGGAGATATATACACACCGACTGTACACAGGAGATATATATATACACCGACTGTACACAGGAGATATATACACACCGACTGTACACAGGAGATATATATATACACACACCGACTGTAAACAGGAGATATATACACACCGACTGTACACCGGAGATATATACACACCGACTACACAGGAGATATATATATATATATATATATACACACACCGACTGTACACAGGAGATATATATACACACCGACTTTACACAGGAGATATATACACACCGACTGTACACAGGAGATATATATATACACCGACTGTACACAGGAGATATATACACACCGACTGCACACAGGAGATATATATATACACACACTGACTGTACACAGGAGATATATACACACCGACTGTACACAGGAGATATACACACACTGACTGTACACAGGAGATATATATACACACCGACTGTACACAGGAGATATATATATATACACACACCGACTGTACATAGGAGATATATATACACCGACTGTACACCGGAGATATATACACACCGACTGTACACCGGAGATATATACACACCGACTGTACACCGGAGATATACACACACCGACTGTACACAGGAGATATATATACACACCGACTGTACACAGGAGATATATATACACACCGACTGTACACAGGAGATATATATATACACCGACTGTACACCGGAGATATATACACACCGACTGTACACCGGATATATATACACACACCGACTACACCGGAGATATACACACACTGACTATACACAGGAGATATATGTATACACACACCGACTGTACACAGGAGATATATATATACACACACCGACTGTACACAGGAGATATATATATATATACACACACCGACTGTACACAGGATATATATACACACACTGACTGTACACAGGAGATATATACACACCGACTGTACACAGGAGAGATATATACACACACAGACTGTACACAGGAGATATATACACACACCGACTGTACACAGGAGATATATATACACACCGACTGTACACCGGAGATATATACACACACCGACTGTACACCGGAGATATATATACACACCGACTGTACACCGGAGATATATACACACCGACTGTACACCGGAGATATATACACACCGACTGTACACCGGAGATATATATACACACACCGACTGTACACCGGAGATATATATACACACACCGACTGTACACCGGAGATATATATATATATATATATATATATATATATACACCGACTGTACACCGGAGATATATACACACCGACTGTACACCGGAGATATATACACACACCGACTGTACACCGGAGATATATACACACACCGACTGTACACCGGAGATATATACACCGACTGTACACCGGAGATATATACACACCGACTGTACACCGGAGATATATACACACCGACTGTACACCGGAGATATATACACACCGACTGTACACTGGAGATATATATATACACACACCGACTGTACACCGGAGATATATACACACACCGACTGTACACCGGAGATATATATATACACACACCGACTGTACACCGGAGATATATATATACACACACCGACTGTACACCGGAGATATATACACACACCGACTGTACACCGGAGATATATACACACCGACTGTACACCGGAGATATATACACACCGACTGTACACCGGAGATATATATACACACACCGACTGTACACCGGAGATATATATACACACCGACTGTACACCGGAGATATATACACACCGACTGTACACCGGAGATATACACACACCGACTGTACACCGGAGATATATATACACACACCGACTGTACACCGGAGATATATATATATACACCGACTGTACACCGGAGATATATACACACCGACTGTACACCGGAGATATATACACACCGACTGTACACCGGAGATATATACACACACCGACTGTACACCGGAGATATATACACACACCGACTGTACACCGGAGATATATATATACACCGACTGTACACCGGAGATATATATATACACCGACTGTACACCGGAGATATATATATACACCGACTGTACACCGGAGATATATATATACACCGACTGTACACCGGAGATATATACACACCGACTGTACACCGGAGATATATACACACCGACTGTACACCGGAGATATATATACACACCGACTGTACACCGGAGATATATACACACCGACTGTACACCGGAGATATATACACACCGACTGTACACCGGAGATATATACACACCGACTGTACACCGGAGATATATACACACCGACTGTACACCGGAGATATATACACACCGACTGTACACCGGAGATATATATATATATACACCGACTGTACACCGGAGATATATACACACCGACTGTACACCGGAGATATATATATACACACACCGACTGTACACCGGAGATATATATATACACACACCGACTGTACACCGGAGATATATACACACCGACTGTACATCGGAGATGTATACACACCGACTGTACACCGGAGATATATATATATATACACCGACTGTACACCGGAGATATATACACACCGACTGTACACCGGAGATATATACACACCGACTGTACACCGGAGATATATATATATATACACCGACTGTACACCGGAGATATATACACACCGACTGTACACAGGAGATATATACACACCGACTACACAGGAGATATATATATATATATATATACACCGACTGTACACCGGAGATATATACACACACCGACTGTACACCGGAGATATATATATATATACACCGACTGTACACCGGAGATATACACACACCGAATGTACACCGGAGATATATACACACACCGACTGTACACCGGAGATATATACACACCGACTGTACACCGGAGATATATACACACACCGACTGTACACCGGAGATATATTTATATATACACCGACTGTACACCGGAGATATATACACACCGACTGTACACCGGAGATATATACACACCGACTGTACACCGGAGATATATATATATATACACCGAATGTACACCGGAGATATACACACACCGAATGTACACTGGAGATATATACACACACCGAATGTACACCGGAGATATATACACACACCGACTGTACACCGGAGATATATACACACACCGACTGTACACCGGAGATATATACACACACCGACTGTACACCGGAGATATATATATATATACACCGACTGTACACCGGAGATATATACACACCGACTGTACACCGGAGATATATACACACCGACTGTACACCGGAGATATATACACACACCGACTGTACACCGGAGATATATATATATATACACCGACTGTATACCGGAGATATATACACACCGACTGTACACCGGAGATATATACACACCGACTGTACACCGGAGATATATACACACCGACTGTACACCGGAGATATATATATACACACACCGAATGTACACCGGAGATATACACACACCGAATGTACACCGGAGATATATACACACACCGACTGTACACCGGAGATATATACACACCGACTGTACACCGGAGATATATACACACACCGACTGTACACCGGAGATATATACACACACCGACTGTACACCGGAGATATATATATATATATACACCGACTGTACACCGGAGATATATACACACCGACTGTACACCGGAGATATATACACACCGACTGTACACCGGAGATATATATACACACCGACTGTACACCGGAGATATATACACACCGACTGTACACCGGAGATATATACACACCGACTACACCGGAGATATATACACACCGACTGTACACCGGAGATATATATATATATATATATACACCGACTGTACACCGGAGATATATATATATATATACACCGACTGTACACCGGAGATATATACACACCGACTGTACACCGGAGATATATACACACACCGACTGTACACCGGAGATATATACACACACCGACTGTACACCGGAGATATATACACACCGACTGTACACCGGAGATATATACACACCGACTGTACACCGGAGATATATACACACCGACTGTACACCGGAGATATATACACACACCGACTGTACACCGGAGATATATACACACACCGAATGTACACCGGAGATATATACACACACCGACTGTACACCGGAGATATATACACACCGACTGTACACCGGAGATATATATATATATATATACACCGACTGTACACCGGAGATATATACACACCGACTGTACACCGGAGATATATATATACACACACCGACTGTACACCGGAGATATATATATACACACACCGACTGTACACCGGAGATATATACACACCGACTGTACACCGGAGATATATACACACCGACTGTACACCGGAGATATATATATATATATATATACACCGACTGTACACCGGAGATATATACACACCGACTGTACACCGGAGATATATATATACACCGACTGTACACCGGAGATATATACACACCGACTGTACACAGGAGATATATATATATATACACACCGACTGTACACAGGAGATATATATATATATACACACCGACTGTACACAGGAGATATATATATATATATATATATATACACACCGACTGTACACAGGAGATATATATACACACAGACTGTACACCGGAGATATATATATACACCAACTGTACACCGGAGATATATATATATATATATATATATATATATATATATACACCGACTGTACACCGGAGATATATACACACCGACTGTACACCGGAGATATATACACACCGACTGTACACAGGAGATATATACACACCGGCTGTACACAGGAGATATATACACACCAACTGTACACAGGAGATATATACACACCAACTGTACACCGGAGATATATATATATATATACACACCGACTGTACACCGGAGATATATATACACACCGACTGTACACCGGAGATATATATATATACACCGACTGTACACAGGAGAAATATATATATATATACACCGACTGTACACCGGAGATATATACACACCGACTGTACACAGGAGATATATACACACCGACTGTACACAGGAGATATATATACACACCGACTGTACACCGGAGATATATACACACCGACTGTACACAGGAGATATATACACACCGACTGTACACCGGAGATATATATACACACACCGACTGTACACAGGAGATATATATACACACACCGACTGTACACAGGAGATATATATATACACACCGACTGTACACAGGAGATATATATATACACACCGACTGTACACAGGAGATATATACACACCGACTGTACACAGGAGATAGATATATACACACACCGACTGTACACAGGAGATATATACACACACTGACTGTACACCGGATATATATATATATATATATATATATATATACACACCGACTGTACACCGGATATATACACACACCGACTGTACACAGGAGATATATACACACACCGACTGTACACAGGAGATATATATATACACACCGACTATACACAGGAGATATATACACACACCGACTGTACACAGGAGATATATATATATACACACACCGACTACACAGGAGATATATGCACACACTGACTGTACACCGGAGATATATATACACACACCGACTGTACACAGGAGATATATATATATACACACCGACTGTACACAGGAGATATATACACACACCGACTGTACACAGGAGATATATATATATACACACACCGACTGTACGCAGGAGATATATACACACCGACTGTACACAGGAGATATATATATACACCGACTGTACACAGGAGATATATACACACCGACTGTACACAGGAGATATATATATACACACACCGACTGTACACAGGAGATATATACACACCGACTGTACACCGGAGATATATACACACCGACTACACAGGAGATATATATATATATATATATATATATATATACACACACCGACTGTACACAGGAGATATATATACACACCGACTTTACACAGGAGATATATACACACCGACTGTACACAGGAGATATATATATACACCGACTGTACACAGGAGATATATACACACCGACTGCACACAGGAGATATATATATACACACACTGACTGTACACAGGAGATATATACACACCGACTGTACACAGGAGATATACACACACTGACTGTACACAGGAGATATATATACACACCGACTGTACACAGGAGATATATATATATACACACACCGACTGTACATAGGAGATATATATACACCGACTGTACACCGGAGATATATACACACCGACTGTACACCGGAGATATACACACACCGACTGTACACCGGAGATATACACACACCGACTGTACACAGGAGATATATATACACACCGACTGTACACAGGAGATATATATACACACCGACTGTACACAGGAGATATATATATACACCGACTGTACACCGGAGATATATACACACCGACTGTACACCGGATATATATACACACACCGACTACACCGGAGATATACACACACTGACTATACACAGGAGATATATGTATACACACACCGACTGTACACAGGAGATATATATATACACACACCGACTGTACACAGGAGATATATATATATATACACACACCGACTGTACACAGGATATATATACACACACTGACTGTACACAGGAGATATATACACACCGACTGTACACAGGAGAGATATATACACACACAGACTGTACACAGGAGATATATACACACACCGACTGTACACAGGAGATATATACACCGACTGTACACAGGAGATATATATATACACCGACTGTACACAGGAGATATATATATACACCGACTGTACACAGGAGATATATACACACACCGACTGTACACAGGAGATATATATATATACACACACCGACTACACAGGAGATATATACACACACTGACTGTACACAGGAGATATATATTCACACACCGACTGTACACAGGAGATATATACACACTGACTGTACACAGGAGATATATATACACCCACTGTACACAGGAGATATATACACACACCGACTGTACACAGGAGATATATATATATACACACACCGACTACACAGGAGATATATATATACACACACCGACTACACAGGAGATATATATATACACACACCGACTGTACACCGGAGATATATATATATATATATATATATATACACACACCGACTGTACACAGGAGATATATATATACACACCGACTGTACACAGGAGATATATATATATACACACCGACTGTACACCGGAGATATATACACACCGACTACACAGGAGATATATATATATATATATACACACCGACTGTACACAGGAGATATATATACACACCGACTGTACACAGGAGATATATATATATACACACACCGACTGTACACAGGAGATATATATACACCGACTGTACACCGGAGATATATACACACCGACTGTACACCGGAGATATATACACACCGACTGTACACCGGAGATATATACACACCGACTGTACACCGGAGATATACACACACACCGACTGTACACAGGAGATATATATACACACCGACTGTACACAGGAGATATATATACACACACCGACTGTACACAGGAGATATATATATACACCGACTGTACACCGGAGATACCGTATATACACACCGACTGTACACCGGATATATATACACACACCGACTGTACACCGGAGATATACACACACCGACTGTACACAGGAGATATATATACACACACCGACTGTACACAGGAGATATATACACACACCGACTGTACACAGGAGATATATACACACCGACTGTACACAGGAGATATATATATACACCGACTGTACACAGGAGATATATATACACACACCGACTGTACACAGGAGATATTTACACACCGACTGTACACAGGAGATATATATATACACCGACTGTACACAGGAGATATATACACACATTGACTGTACACAGGAGATATATACACACCGACTGTACACAGGAGATATATATATACACTGACTGTACACAGGAGATATATACACACACCGACTGTACACAGGAGATATATACACACCGACTACACAGGAGATATATATATACACACACCGACTACACAGGAGATATATATACACACCGACTGTACACCGGAGATATATACACACCGACTGTACACCGGAGATATATACACACCGACTGTACACCGGAGATATATACACACCGACTGTACACCGGAGATATATACACACCGACTGTACACCGGAGATATATATACACACACCGACTGTACACAGGAGATATATATATATACACACCGACTGTACACAGGAGATATATACACACCGACTGTACACAGGAGATATATGCACACACTGACTGTACACAGGAGATATATATACACACACCGACTGTACACAGGAGATATATACACACCGACTGTACACAGGAGATATATATATACACCGACTGTACACAGGAGATATATATACACCGACTGTACACAGGAGATATATACACACACCGACTGTACACAGGAGATATATATATACACACACCGACAGTACACAGGAGATATATACACACCGACTGTACACCGGAGATATATACACCGACTTCACAGGAGATATATATATATATATACACACACCGACTGTACACAGGAGATATATACACACCGACTACACAGGAGATATATATATACACCGACTGTACACAGGAGATATATACACACCGACTGTACACAGGAGATATATATATATACACACACTGACTGTACACAGGAGATATATACACACCGACTGTACACCGGAGATATACACACCGACTGTACACAGGAGATATATATACACACCGACTGTACACAGGAGATATATATATACACACACCGACTGTACACAGGATATATATACACCGACTACACCGGAGATATATACACACCGACTGTACACCGGATATATATACACACACCGACTACATCGGAGATATACACACACTGACTGTACACAGGAGATATATATACACACCGACTGTACACAGGAGATATATATATACACACACCGACTGTACACAGGATATATATATATACACACACCGACTGTACACAGGATATATATACACACACTGACTGTACACAGGAGATATATACACACCGACTGTACACAGGAGAGATATATACACACACAGACTGTACACAGGAGATATATACACACCGACTGTACACAGGAGATATATATACACCGACTGTACACAGGAGATATATATATATATATACACCGACTGTACACAGGAGATATATATATATATATACACCGACTGTACACAGGAGATATATACACACACCGACTGTACACAGGAGATATATATATACACACACCGACTACACAGGAGATATATACACACACTGACTGTACACAGGAGATATATATTCACACACCGACTGTACACAGGAGATATATACACACCGACTGTACACAGGAGATATATATACACCGACTGTACACAGGAGATATATACACACACCGACTGTACACAGGAGATATATATATATATACACACACCGACTGTACACCGGAGATATATACACACCGACTACACAGGAGATATATATATATATATATACACACACCGACTGTACACAGGAGATATATATACACACCGACTGTACACAGGAGATATATACACACACCGACTGTACACAGGAGATATATATATACACACACCGACTGTACACAGGAGATATATACACACCGACTGTACACCGGAGATATATACACACCGACTACACAGGAGATATATATATATACACACCGACTACACAGGAGATATATATATATATATATACACACACCGACTGTACACAGGAGATATATATACACACCGACTGTACACAGGAGATATATACACACCGACTGTACACAGGAGATATATATATATACACCGACTGTACACAGGAGATATATACACACCGACTGTACACAGGACATATATATACACACACTGACTGTACACAGGAGATAGACACCGACTGTACACAGGAGATATACACACACTGACTGTACACAGGAGATATATATACACACCGACTGTACACAGGAGATATATATATACACACACCGACTGTACACAGGATATATATACACACACTGACTGTACACAGGAGATGTATATATACACCGACTGTACACAGGAGATATATATACACACAGACTGTACACAGGAGATATATATATACACCGACTGTACACAGGAGATATATACACACACCGACTGTACACAGGAGATATATATATACACACACCGACTACACAGGAGATATATACACACACTGACTGTACACAGGAGATATATATTCACACACCGACTGTACACAGGAGATATATATTCACACACCGACTGTACACAGGAGATATATACACACCGACTGTACACAGGAGATATATATACACCGACTGTACACAGGAGATATATACACACACCGACTGTACACAGGAGATATACACTCACTGGCCACTTTATTAGGTACACCATGCTAGTAACGGGTTGGACCCCCTTTTGCCTTCAGAACTGCCTCAATTCTTCGTGGCAGAGATTCAACAAGGTGCTGGAAGCATTCCTCAGAGATTTTGGACCATATTGACATGATGGCATCACACAGTTGGCGCAGATTTGTCGGCTGCACATCCCTGATGCGAATCTCCCGTTCCACCACATCCCAAAGATGCTCTATTGGATTGAGATCTGGTGACTGAGGAGGCCATTTGAGTACAGTGAACTCATTGTCATGTTCAAGAAAACAATCTGAGATGATTCGAGCTTTATGACATGGCGCATTATCCTGCTGAAAGTAGCCATCAGATGTTGGGTACATTGTGGTCATAAAGGGATGGACATGTCAGCAACAATACTCAGGTAGGCTGTGGCGTTGCAACGATGCTCAATTGGTACCAAGGGGCCCAAAGAGTGCCCAGAAAAAATTCCCCACACCATGACACCACCACCACCAGCCTGAACCGTTGATACAAGGCAGGATGGATCCATGCTTTCATGTTGTTTACGCCAAATTCTGACCCTACCATCCGAATGTCGCAGCAGAAATCGAGACTCATCAGACCAGGCAACGTTTTTCCAATCTTCTACTGTCCAATTTCGATGAGCTTGTGCAAATTGTAGCCTCAGTTTCCTGTTCTTAGCTGAGAGGAGTGGTACCCAGTGTGGTCTTCTGCTGCTGTAGCCCATCTGCCTCAAAGTTCGACGCACTGTGCGTTCAGAGATGCTCTTCTGCCTACCTTGGTTGTAACGGGTGGCAATTTGAGTCACTGTTGCCTTTCTATCAGCTCGAACCAGTCTGCCCATTCTCCTCTGACCTCTGGCATCAACAAGGCATTTCCGGCCACAGAACTGCCGCTCACTGGATTTTTTTTCTTTTTCGGACCATTCTCTGTAAACCCTAGAGATGGTTGTGCGTGAAAATCCCAGTAGATCAGCAGTTTCTGAAATACTCAGACCAGCCCTTCTGGCACCAACAATCATGCCACGTTCAAAGGCACTCAAATCACCTTTCTTCCCCATACTGATGCTCGGTTTGAACTGCAGGAGATTGTCTTGACCATGTCTACATGCCTAAATGCACTGAGTTGCCGCCATGTGATTGGCTGATTAGAAATTAAGTCTTAACACACAGTTGGACAGGTGTACCTAATAAAGTGGCCAGTGAGTGTATATATACACACACCGACTACACAGGAGATATATATACACACACCGACTACACAGGAGATATATATATATACACACACCGACTGTACACCGGAGATATATATATATATACACACACACCGACTGTACACAGGAGATATATATATACACACCGACTGTACACAGGAGATATATACACACACCGACTGTACACAGGAGATATATATATACACACACCGACTGTACACAGGAGATATATATATACACCGACTGTACACCGGAGATATATACACACCGACTACACAGGAGATATATATATATATATATATACACACCGACTGTACACAGGAGATATATATACACACCGACTGTACACAGGAGATATATATACACACACCGACTGTACACAGGAGATATATATATATACACCGACTGTACATCGGAGATACCGTATATACACACCGACTGTACACCGGATATATATACACACCGACTGTACACAGGAGATATATATATACACACACCGACTGTACACAGGAGATATATATATACACCGACTGTACACCGGAGATATATACACACCGACTACACAGGAGATATATATATATATATACACACCGACTGTACACAGGAGATATATATACACACCGACTGTACACAGGAGATATATATACACACACCGACTGTACACAGGAGATATATATATATACACCGACTGTACATCGGAGATACCGTATATACACACCGACAGTACACCGGATATATATACACACCGACTGTACACAGGAGATATATATATACACACACACCGACTGTACACAGGAGATATATACACACACTGACTGTACACAGGAGATATATACACACCGACTGTACACAGGAGAGATATATACACACACACCGACTGTACACAGGAGAGATATATACACACACCGACTGTACACAGGAGATATATACACACACCGACTGTACACAGGAGATATATACACACCGACTGTACACAGGAGATATATACACACCGACTGTACACAGGAGATATATATATATACACCGACTGTACACAGGAGATATATACACACACCGACTGTACACAGGAGATATATACACACACTAACTGTACACAGGAGATATATATACACACACCGACTGTACACAGGAGATATATATATATACACCGATTGTACACAGGAGATATATACACACATTGACTGTACACAGGAGATATATACACACCGACTGTACACAGGAGATATATATATACACCGACTGTACACAGGAGATATATACACACACCGACTGTACACAGGAGATATATACACACCGACTACACAGGAGATATATATATACACACACCGACTACACAGGAGATATATACACACCGACTGTACACAAAAGATATATATACACACCGACTGTACACCGGAGATATATACACACCGACTGTACACCGGAGATATATACACACCGACTGTACACCGGAGATATATACACACCGACTACACCGGAGATATATATACACACACCGACTGTACACAGGGGATATATATATATACACACCGACTGTACACAGGAGATATATACACACCGACTGTACACAGGAGATATATATATATATATACACACACCGACTGTACACAGGAGATATATACACACACTGACTGTACACCGGATATATATATATATATACACCGACTGTACACCGGATATATACACACACCGACTGTACACAGGAGATATATACACACACCGACTGTACACAGGAGATATATATATACACACACCGACTGTACACAGGAGATATATACACACCGACTGTACACAGGAGATATATATATATACACCGACTGTACACAGGAGATATATATATCCACCAACTGTACACAGGAGATATATATATCCACCGACTGTACACAGGAGATATATATATACACACACCGACTGTACACAGGAGATATATATATACACACACCGACAGTACACAGGAGATATATATATACACACACCGACAGTACACAGGAGATATATATATACACACACCGACTGTACACCAGAGATATATACACCGACTACACAGGAGATATATATATATATATACACACACCGACTGTAAACAGGAGATATATATACACACCGACTGTACACAGGAGATATATACACACACCGACTGTACACAGGAGATATATATATACACACACCGACTGTACACAGGAGATATATACACACCGACTGTACACCGGAGATATATACACACCGACTACACAGGATATATATATATATATATATATATATATATATACACACCGACTGTACACAGGAGATATATATACACACCGACTTTACACAGGAGATATATACACACCGACTGTACACAGGAGATTTATATATACACCGACTGTACACAGGAGATATATACACACCGACTGTACACAGGAGATATATATATACACACACTGACTGTACACAGGAGATATATACACACCGACTGTACACAGGAGATATACACACACTGACTGTACACAGGAGATATATATACACACCGACTGTACACAGGAGATATATATACACACACCGACTGTACACAGGAGATATATACACACCGACTGTACACCGGAGATATATACACACCGACTACACCGGAGATATATACACCGACTGTACACAGGAGATATATATATATACACACACCGACTGTACACAGGAGATATATATATACACACACCGACTGTACACAGGATATATATACACAGACTGTACACCGGAGATATATACACACCGACTGTACACCGGATATATATACACACACCGACTACATCGGAGATATACACACACTGACTGTACACAGGAGATATATATACACACCGACTGTACACAGGAGATATATATATACACACACCGACTGTACACAGGAGATATATATATACACACACCGACTGTACACAGGATATATACACACACCGACTGTACACAGGAGAGATATATACACACCCAGACTGTACACAGGAGAGATATATACACACACCGACTGTACACAGGAGATATATACACACACCGACTGTACACAGGAGATATATATACACACACCGACTGTACACCGGAGATATCTACACACCGACTACACAGGAGATATATATATATATATACACACCGACTACACAGGAGATATATATACACACCGACTGTACACAGGAGATATATACACACACCGACTGTACACAGGAGATATATATATACACACACACCGACTGTACACAGGAGATATATACACACCGACTGTACACCGGAGATATATACACACCGACTACACAGGAGATATATATATATATACACACACCGACTGTACACAGGAGATATATATACACACCGACTGTACACAGGAGATATATACACACCGACTGTACACAGGAGATATATATATACACCGACTGTACACAGGAGATATATACACACCGACTGTACACAGGAGATATATATATATACACACACTGACTGTACACAGGAGATATATACACACCGACTGTACACAGGAGATATACACACACTGACTGTACACAGGAGATATATATACACACCGACTGTACACAGGAGATATATATACACCGACTGTACACCGGAGATATATACACACCGACTGTACACCGGAGATATATACACACCGACTGTACACCGGAGATATATACACACCGACTGTACACAGGAGATATATACACACACCGACTGTACACAGGAGATATATATATACACCGACTGTACACCGGAGATACCGTATATACACACCGACTGTACACCGGATATATATACACACACCGACTGTACACCGGAGATATACACACACCGACTGTACACAGGAGATATATATATATACACACACCGACTCTACACAGGAGATATATACACACACTGACTGTACACAGGAGATATATACACACCGACTGTACACAGGAGAGATATATACACACACACCGACTGTACACAGGAGATATATACACACCGACTGTACACAGGAGATATATACACACCGACTGTACACAGGAGATATATATATATACACCGACTGTACACAGGAGATATATACACACACCGACTGTACACAGGAGATATATACACACACTGACTGTACACAGGAGATATATATACACACACCGACTGTACACAGGAGATATTTACACACCGACTGTACACAGGAGATATATATATACACCGACTGTACACAGGAGATATATACACACATTGACTGTACACAGGAGATATATACACACCGACTGTACACAGGAGATATATATATATACACACCGACTGTACACAGGAGATATATACACACACCGACTGTACACAGGAGATATATACACACCGACTACACAGGAGATATATATATACACACACCGACTACACAGGAGATATATACACACCGACTGTACACAGGAGATATATATACACACCGACTGTACACCGGAGATATATACACACCGACTGTACACCGGAGATATATACACACCGACTGTACACCGGAGATATATACACACCGACTGTACACCGGAGATATATACACACCGACTGTACACCGGAGATATATATACACACACACCGACTGTACACAGGAGATATATATATATACACACCGACTGTACACAGGAGATATATACACACACTAACTGTACACAGGAGATATATATACACACACCGACTGTACACAGGAGATATATATATATACACCGATTGTACACAGGAGATATATACACACATTGACTGTACACAGGAGATATATACACACCGACTGTACACAGGAGATATATATATACACCGACTGTACACAGGAGATATATACACACACCGACTGTACACAGGAGATATATACACACCGACTACACAGGAGATATATATATACACACACCGACTACACAGGAGATATATACACACCGACTGTACACAAAAGATATATATACACACCGACTGTACACCGGAGATATATACACACCGACTGTACACCGGAGATATATACACACCGACTGTACACCGGAGATATATACACACCGACTACACCGGAGATATATATACACACACCGACTGTACACAGGGGATATATATATATACACACCGACTGTACACAGGAGATATATACACACCGACTGTACACAGGAGATATATATATATATATACACACACCGACTGTACACAGGAGATATATACACACACTGACTGTACACCGGATATATATATATATATACACCGACTGTACACCGGATATATACACACACCGACTGTACACAGGAGATATATACACACACCGACTGTACACAGGAGATATATATATACACACACCGACTGTACACAGGAGATATATACACACCGACTGTACACAGGAGATATATATATATACACCGACTGTACACAGGAGATATATATATCCACCAACTGTACACAGGAGATATATATATCCACCGACTGTACACAGGAGATATATATATACACACACCGACTGTACACAGGAGATATATATATACACACACCGACAGTACACAGGAGATATATATATACACACACCGACAGTACACAGGAGATATATATATACACACACCGACTGTACACCAGAGATATATACACCGACTACACAGGAGATATATATATATATATACACACACCGACTGTAAACAGGAGATATATATACACACCGACTGTACACAGGAGATATATACACACACCGACTGTACACAGGAGATATATATATACACACACCGACTGTACACAGGAGATATATACACACCGACTGTACACCGGAGATATATACACACCGACTACACAGGATATATATATATATATATATATATATATATACACACCGACTGTACACAGGAGATATATATACACACCGACTTTACACAGGAGATATATACACACCGACTGTACACAGGAGATTTATATATACACCGACTGTACACAGGAGATATATACACACCGACTGTACACAGGAGATATATATATACACACACTGACTGTACACAGGAGATATATACACACCGACTGTACACAGGAGATATACACACACTGACTGTACACAGGAGATATATATACACACCGACTGTACACAGGAGATATATATACACACACCGACTGTACACAGGAGATATATACACACCGACTGTACACCGGAGATATATACACACCGACTACACCGGAGATATATACACCGACTGTACACAGGAGATATATATATATACACACACCGACTGTACACAGGAGATATATATATACACACACCGACTGTACACAGGATATATATACACAGACTGTACACCGGAGATATATACACACCGACTGTACACCGGATATATATACACACACCGACTACATCGGAGATATACACACACTGACTGTACACAGGAGATATATATACACACCGACTGTACACAGGAGATATATATATACACACACCGACTGTACACAGGAGATATATATATACACACACCGACTGTACACAGGATATATACACACACCGACTGTACACAGGAGAGATATATACACACCCAGACTGTACACAGGAGAGATATATACACACACCGACTGTACACAGGAGATATATACACACACCGACTGTACACAGGAGATATATATACACACACCGACTGTACACCGGAGATATCTACACACCGACTACACAGGAGATATATATATATATATATACACACCGACTACACAGGAGATATATATACACACCGACTGTACACAGGAGATATATACACACACCGACTGTACACAGGAGATATATACACACCGACTGTACACAGGAGATATATATATACACCGACTGTACACAGGAGATATATACACACCGACTGTACACAGGAGATATATATATATACACACACTGACTGTACACAGGAGATATATACACACCGACTGTACACAGGAGATATACACACACTGACTGTACACAGGAGATATATACACACCGACTGTACACAGGAGATATATATATATACACACACTGACTGTACACAGGAGATATATACACACCGACTGTACACAGGAGATATACACACACTGACTGTACACAGGAGATATATATACACACCGACTGTACACAGGAGATATATATACACCGACTGTACACCGGAGATATATACACACCGACTGTACACCGGAGATATATACACACCGACTGTACACCGGAGATATATACACACCGACTGTACACAGGAGATATATACACACACCGACTGTACACAGGAGATATATATATACACCGACTGTACACCGGAGATACCGTATATACACACCGACTGTACACCGGATATATATACACACACCGACTGTACACCGGAGATATACACACACCGACTGTACACAGGAGATATATATATATACACACACCGACTCTACACAGGAGATATATACACACACTGACTGTACACAGGAGATATATACACACCGACTGTACACAGGAGAGATATATACACACACACCGACTGTACACAGGAGATATATACACACCGACTGTACACAGGAGATATATACACACCGACTGTACACAGGAGATATATATATATACACCGACTGTACACAGGAGATATATACACACACCGACTGTACACAGGAGATATATACACACACTGACTGTACACAGGAGATATATATACACACACCGACTGTACACAGGAGATATTTACACACCGACTGTACACAGGAGATATATATATACACCGACTGTACACAGGAGATATATACACACATTGACTGTACACAGGAGATATATACACACCGACTGTACACAGGAGATATATATATATACACACCGACTGTACACAGGAGATATATACACACACCGACTGTACACAGGAGATATATACACACCGACTACACAGGAGATATATATATACACACACCGACTACACAGGAGATATATACACACCGACTGTACACAGGAGATATATATACACACCGACTGTACACCGGAGATATATACACACCGACTGTACACCGGAGATATATACACACCGACTGTACACCGGAGATATATACACACCGACTGTACACCGGAGATATATACACACCGACTGTACACCGGAGATATATATACACACACACCGACTGTACACAGGAGATATATATATATACACACCGACTGTACACAGGAGATAGATATATATATACACACACCGACTGTACACAGGAGATATATACACCGACTGTACACAGGAGATATATACACCGACTGTACACAGGAGATATATATATACACACACCGACTGTACACAGGATATATATACACCGACTGTACACCGGAGATATATACACACCGACTGTACACCGGAGATATACACACCGACTGTACACAGGAGATATATATAAACACCGACTGTACACAGGAGATATATATATACACACACCGACTGTACACAGGATATATATACACCGACTGTACACCGGAGATATATACACACCGACTGTACACCGGATATATATACACACACCGACTACATCGGAGATATACACACACTGACTGTACACAGGAGATATATATACACACCGACTGTACACAGGAGATATATATATACACCGACTGTACACAGGAGATATATACACACCGACTGTACACAGGAGATATATATATACACACACCGACTGTACACAGGAGATATATATATACACACACCGACTGTACACAGGAGATATATACACACCGACTGTACACCGGAGATATATACACACCGACTACACAGGAGATATATATATATATATATATATATATATACACACCGACTGTACACAGGAGATATATATACACACCGACTTTACACAGGAGATATATACACACCGACTGTACACAGGAGATATATATATACACCGACTGTACACAGGAGATATATACACACCGACTGCACACAGGAGATATATATATACACACACTGACTGTACACAGGAGATATATACACACCGACTGTACACAGGAGATATACACACACTGACTGTACACAGGAGATATATATACACACCGACTGTACACAGGAGATATATATATATACACACCGACTGTACATAGGAGATATATATACACCGACTGTACACCGGAGATATATACACACCGACTGTACACCGGAGATATATACACACCGACTGTACACCGGAGATATACACACACCGACTGTACACAGGAGATATATATACACACCGACTGTACACAGGAGATATATATACACACCGACTGTACACAGGAGATATATATATACACCGACTGTACACCGGAGATATATACACACCGACTGTACACCGGATATATATACACACACCGACTACACCGGAGATATACACACACTGACTATACACAGGAGATATATGTATACACACACCGACTGTACACAGGAGATATATATATACACACACCGACTGTACACAGGAGATATATATATATATACACACACCGACTGTACACAGGATATATATACACACACTGACTGTACACAGGAGATATATACACACCGACTGTACACAGGAGAGATATATACACACACAGACTGTACACAGGAGATATATACACACACCGACTGTACACAGGAGATATATATACACACCGACTGTACACCGGAGATATATACACACACCGACTGTACACCGGAGATATATATACACACCGACTGTACACCGGAGATATATACACACCGACTGTACACCGGAGATATATACACACCGACTGTACACCGGAGATATATATACACACACCGACTGTACACCGGAGATATATATACACACACCGACTGTACACCGGAGATATATATATATATATATATATATATACACCGACTGTACACCGGAGATATATACACACCGACTGTACACCGGAGATATATACACACACCGACTGTACACCGGAGATATATACACACACCGACTGTACACCGGAGATATATATATACACCGACTGTACACCGGAGATATATACACACCGACTGTACACCGGAGATATATACACACCGACTGTACACCGGAGATATATACACACCGACTGTACACTGGAGATATATATATACACACACCGACTGTACACCGGAGATATATACACACACCGACTGTACACCGGAGATATATACACACACCGACTGTACACCGGAGATATATACACACACCGACTGTACACCGGAGATATATACACACCGACTGTACACCGGAGATATATACACACCGACTGTACACCGGAGATATATATACACACACCGACTGTACACCGGAGATATATATACACACCGACTGTACACCGGAGATATATATACACACCGACTGTACACCGGAGATATATACACACCGACTGTACACCGGAGATATACACACACCGACTGTACACCGGAGATATATATACACACACCGACTGTACACCGGAGATATATATATATATACACCGACTGTACACCGGAGATATATACACACCGACTGTACACCGGAGATATATACACACCGACTGTACACCGGAGATATATACACACACCGACTGTACACCGGAGATATATACACACACCGACTGTACACCGGAGATATATATATACACCGACTGTACACCGGAGATATATATATACACCGACTGTACACCGGAGATATATATATACACCGACTGTACACCGGAGATATATATATATACACCGACTGTACACCGGAGATATATACACACCGACTGTACACCGGAGATATATACACACCGACTGTACACCGGAGATATATATACACACCGACTGTACACCGGAGATATATACACACCGACTGTACACCGGAGATATATACACACCGACTGTACACCGGAGATATATACACACCGACTGTACACCGGAGATATATACACACCGACTGTACACCGGAGATATATACACACCGACTGTACACCGGAGATATATACACACCGACTGTACACCGGAGATATATATATATATACACCGACTGTACACCGGAGATATATACACACCGACTGTACACCGGAGATATATATATACACACACCGACTGTACACCGGAGATATATATATACACACACCGACTGTACACCGGAGATATATACACACCGACTGTACATCGGAGATGTATACACACCGACTGTACACCGGAGATATATATATATATACACCGACTGTACACCGGAGATATATACACACCGACTGTACACCGGAGATATATACACACCGACTGTACACCGGAGATATATATATATATACACCGACTGTACACCGGAGATATATACACACCGACTGTACACAGGAGATATATACACACCGACTACACAGGAGATATATATATATATATATATATACACCGACTGTACACCGGAGATATATACACACACCGACTGTACACCGGAGATATATATATATATACACCGACTGTACACCGGAGATATACACACACCGAATGTACACCGGAGATATATACACACACCGACTGTACACCGGAGATATATACACACCGACTGTACACCGGAGATATATACACACACCGACTGTACACCGGAGATATATTTATATATACACCGACTGTACACCGGAGATATATACACACCGACTGTACACCGGAGATATATACACACCGACTGTACACCGGAGATATATATATATATACACCGAATGTACACCGGAGATATACACACACCGAATGTACACTGGAGATATATACACACACCGAATGTACACCGGAGATATATACACACACCGACTGTACACCGGAGATATATACACACACCGACTGTACACCGGAGATATATACACACACCGACTGTACACCGGAGATATATATATGTATACACCGACTGTACACCGGAGATATATACACACCGACTGTACACCGGAGATATATACACACCGACTGTACACCGGAGATATATACACACACCGACTGTACACCGGAGATATATATATATATACACCGACTGTATACCGGAGATATATACACACCGACTGTACACCGGAGATATATACACACCGACTGTACACCGGAGATATATACACACCGACTGTACACCGGAGATATATATATACACACACCGAATGTACACCGGAGATATACACACACCGAATGTACACCGGAGATATATACACACACCGACTGTACACCGGAGATATATACACACCGACTGTACACCGGAGATATATACACACACCGACTGTACACCGGAGATATATACACACACCGACTGTACACCGGAGATATATATATATATACACCGACTGTACACCGGAGATATATACACACCGACTGTACACCGGAGATATATACACACCGACTGTACACCGGAGATATATATACACACCGACTGTACACCGGAGATATATACACACCGACTGTACACCGGAGATATATACACACCGACTGTACACCGGAGATATATATATATATATATATATACACCGACTGTACACCGGAGATATATATATATATATACACCGACTGTACACCGGAGATATATACACACCGACTGTACACCGGAGATATATACACACACCGACTGTACACCGGAGATATATACACACACCGACTGTACACCGGAGATATATACACACCGACTGTACACCGGAGATATATACACACCGACTGTACACCGGAGATATATACACACCGACTGTACACCGGAGATATATACACACACCGAATGTACACCGGAGATATATACACACACCGACTGTACACCGGAGATATATACACACCGACTGTACACCGGAGATATATACACACCGACTGTACACCGGAGATATATATATATATATACACCGACTGTACACCGGAGATATATACACACCGACTGTACACCGGAGATATATATATACACACACCGACTGTACACCGGAGATATATATATACACACACCGACTGTACACCGGAGATATATACACACCGACTGTACACCGGAGATATATACACACCGACTGTACACCGGAGATATATATATATATATATACACCGACTGTACACCGGAGATATATACACACCGACTGTACACCGGAGATATATATATACACCGACTGTACACCGGAGATATATACACACCGACTGTACACAGGAGATATATATATATACACACCGACTGTACACAGGAGATATATATATATATACACACCGACTGTACACAGGAGATATATATATATATATATATATATATATACACACCGACTGTACACAGGAGATATATATACACACAGACTGTACACCGGAGATATATATATACACCAACTGTACACCGGAGATATATATATATATATATATATATATATATATATACACCGACTGTACACCGGAGATATATACACACCGACTGTACACCGGAGATATATACACACCGACTGTACACAGGAGATATATACACACCGACTGTACACAGGAGATATATACACACCAACTGTACACAGGAGATATATACACACCAACTGTACACCGGAGATATATATATATATATACACACCGACTGTACACCGGAGATATATATACACACCGACTGTACACCGGAGATATATATATATACACCGACTGTACACAGGAGAAATATATATATATATACACCGACTGTACACCGGAGATATATACACACCGACTGTACACAGGAGATATATACACACCGACTGTACACAGGAGATATATATACACACCGACTGTACACCGGAGATATATACACACCGACTGTACACAGGAGATATATACACACCGACTGTACACCGGAGATATATATACACACACCGACTGTACACAGGAGATATATATACACACACCGACTGTACACAGGAGATATATATATACACACCGACTGTACACAGGAGATATATATATACACACCGACTGTACACAGGAGATATATACACACCGACTGTACACAGGAGATAGATATATACACACACCGACTGTACACAGGAGATATATACACACACTGACTGTACACCGGATATATATATATATATATATATATATATATATATACACCGACTGTACACCGGATATATACACACACCGACTGTACACAGGAGATATATACACACACCGACTGTACACAGGAGATATATATATACACACCGACTATACACAGGAGATATATACACACACCGACTGTACACAGGAGATATATATATATACACACACCGACTACACAGGAGATATATGCACACACTGACTGTACACCGGAGATATATATACACACACCGACTGTACACAGGAGATATATATATATACACACCGACTGTACACAGGAGATATATACACACACCGACTGTACACAGGAGATATATATATATACACACACCGACTGTACGCAGGAGATATATACACACCGACTGTACACAGGAGATATATATATACACCGACTGTACACAGGAGATATATACACACCGACTGTACACAGGAGATATATATATACACACACCGACTGTACACAGGAGATATATACACACCGACTGTACACCGGAGATATATACACACCGACTACACAGGAGATATATATATATATATATATATATATACACACACCGACTGTACACAGGAGATATATATACACACCGACTTTACACAGGAGATATATACACACCGACTGTACACAGGAGATATATATATACACCGACTGTACACAGGAGATATATACACACCGACTGCACACAGGAGATATATATATACACACACTGACTGTACACAGGAGATATATACACACCGACTGTACACAGGAGATATACACACACTGACTGTACACAGGAGATATATATACACACCGACTGTACACAGGAGATATATATATATACACACACCGACTGTACATAGGAGATATATATACACCGACTGTACACCGGAGATATATACACACCGACTGTACACCGGAGATATATACACACCGACTGTACACCGGAGATATACACACACCGACTGTTCACAGGAGATATATATACACACCGACTGTACACAGGAGATATATATACACACCGACTGTACACAGGAGATATATATATACACCGACTGTACACCGGAGATATATACACACCGACTGTACACCGGATATATATACACACACCGACTACACCGGAGATATACACACACTGACTATACACAGGAGATATATGTATACACACACCGACTGTACACAGGAGATATATATATACACACACCGACTGTACACAGGAGATATATATATATATATACACACACCGACTGTACACAGGATATATATACACACACTGACTGTACACAGGAGATATATACACACCGACTGTACACAGGAGAGATATATACACACACAGACTGTACACAGGAGATATATACACACACCGACTGTACACAGGAGATATATATACACCGACTGTACACAGGAGATATATATATACACCGACTGTACACAGGAGATATATATATACACCGACTGTACACAGGAGATATATACACACACCGACTGTACACAGGAGATATATATATATACACACACCGACTACACAGGAGATATATACACACACTGACTGTACACAGGAGATATATATTCACACACCGACTGTACACAGGAGATATATACACACTGACTGTACACAGGAGATATATATACACCCACTGTACACAGGAGATATATACACACACCGACTGTACACAGGAGATATATATATATACACACACCGACTACACAGGAGATATATATATACACACACCGACTACACAGGAGATATATATATACACACACCGACTGTACACCGGAGATATATATATATATATATATATATACACACACCGACTGTACACAGGAGATATATATATACACACCGACTGTACACAGGAGATATATATATATACACACCGACTGTACACCGGAGATATATACACACCGACTACACAGGAGATATATATATATATATATACACACCGACTGTACACAGGAGATATATATACACACCGACTGTACACAGGAGATATATATATACACACACCGACTGTACACAGGAGATATATATACACCGACTGTACACCGGAGATATATACACACCGACTGTACACCGGAGATATATACACACCGACTGTACACCGGAGATATATACACACCGACTGTACACCGGAGATATACACACACACCGACTGTACACAGGAGATATATATACACACCGACTGTACACAGGAGATATATATACACACACCGACTGTACACAGGAGATATATATATACACCGACTGTACACCGGAGATACCGTATATACACACCGACTGTACACCGGATATATATACACACACCGACTGTACACCGGAGATATACACACACCGACTGTACACAGGAGATATATATACACACACCGACTGTACACAGGAGATATATACACACACCGACTGTACACAGGAGATATATACACACCGACTGTACACAGGAGATATATATATACACCGACTGTACACAGGAGATATATATACACACACCGACTGTACACAGGAGATATTTACACACCGACTGTACACAGGAGATATATATATACACCGACTGTACACAGGAGATATATACACACATTGACTGTACACAGGAGATATATACACACCGACTGTACACAGGAGATATATATATACACTGACTGTACACAGGAGATATATACACACACCGACTGTACACAGGAGATATATACACACCGACTACACAGGAGATATATATATACACACACCGACTACACAGGAGATATATATACACACCGACTGTACACCGGAGATATATACACACCGACTGTACACCGGAGATATATACACACCGACTGTACACCGGAGATATATACACACCGACTGTACACCGGAGATATATACACACCGACTGTACACCGGAGATATATATACACACACCGACTGTACACAGGAGATATATATATATACACACCGACTGTACACAGGAGATATATACACACCGACTGTACACAGGAGATATATGCACACACTGACTGTACACAGGAGATATATATACACACACCGACTGTACACAGGAGATATATACACACCGACTGTACACAGGAGATATATATATACACCGACTGTACACAGGAGATATATATACACCGACTGTACACAGGAGATATATACACACACCGACTGTACACAGGAGATATATATATACACACACCGACAGTACACAGGAGATATATACACACCGACTGTACACCGGAGATATATACACCGACTACACAGGAGATATATATATATATATACACACACCGACTGTACACAGGAGATATATACACACCGACTACACAGGAGATATATATATACACCGACTGTACACAGGAGATATATACACACCGACTGTACACAGGAGATATATATATATACACACACTGACTGTACACAGGAGATATATACACACCGACTGTACACCGGAGATATACACACCGACTGTACACAGGAGATATATATACACACCGACTGTACACAGGAGATATATATATACACACACCGACTGTACACAGGATATATATACACCGACTACACCGGAGATATATACACACCGACTGTACACCGGATATATATACACACACCGACTACATCGGAGATATACACACACTGACTGTACACAGGAGATATATATACACACCGACTGTACACAGGAGATATATATATACACACACCGACTGTACACAGGAGATATATATATACACACACCGACTGTACACAGGATATATATACACACACTGACTGTACACAGGAGATATATACACACCGACTGTACACAGGAGAGATATATACACACACAGACTGTACACAGGAGATATATACACACCGACTGTACACAGGAGATATATATACACCGACTGTACACAGGAGATATATATATATATACACCGACTGTACACAGGAGATATATATATATATATACACCGACTGTACACAGGAGATATATACACACACCGACTGTACACAGGAGATATATATATACACACACCGACTACACAGGAGATATATACACACACTGACTGTACACAGGAGATATATATTCACACACCGACTGTACACAGGAGATATATACACACCGACTGTACACAGGAGATATATATACACCGACTGTACACAGGAGATATATACACACACCGACTGTACACAGGAGATATATATATATATACACACACCGACTGTACACCGGAGATATATACACACCGACTACACAGGAGATATATATATATATATATACACACACCGACTGTACACAGGAGATATATATACACACCGACTGTACACAGGAGATATATACACACACCGACTGTACACAGGAGATATATATATACACACACCGACTGTACACAGGAGATATATACACACCGACTGTACACCGGAGATATATACACACCGACTACACAGGAGATATATATATATACACACCGACTACACAGGAGATATATATATATATATATATATATACACACACCGACTGTACACAGGAGATATATATACACACCGACTGTACACAGGAGATATATACACACCGACTGTACACAGGAGATATATATATACACCGACTGTACACAGGAGATATATACACACCGACTGTACACAGGACATATATATACACACACTGACTGTACACAGGAGATAGACACCGACTGTACACAGGAGATATACACACACTGACTGTACACAGGAGATATATATACACACCGACTGTACACAGGAGATATATATATACACACACCGACTGTACACAGGATATATATACACACACTGACTGTACACAGGAGATGTATATATACACCGACTGTACACAGGAGATATATATACACACAGACTGTACACAGGAGATATATATATACACCGACTGTACACAGGAGATATATACACACACCGACTGTACACAGGAGATATATATATACACACACCGACTACACAGGAGATATATACACACACTGACTGTACACAGGAGATATATATTCACACACCGACTGTACACAGGAGATATATATTCACACACCGACTGTACACAGGAGATATATACACACCGACTGTACACAGGAGATATATATACACCGACTGTACACAGGAGATATATACACACACCGACTGTACACAGGAGATATACACTCACTGGCCACTTTATTAGGTACACCATGCTAGTAACGGGTTGGACCCCCTTTTGCCTTCAGAACTGCCTCAATTCTTCGTGGCAGAGATTCAACAAGGTGCTGGAAGCATTCCTCAGAGATTTTGGACCATATTGACATGATGGCATCACACAGTTGGCGCAGATTTGTCGGCTGCACATCCCTGATGCGAATCTCCCGTTCCACCACATCCCAAAGATGCTCTATTGGATTGAGATCTGGTGACTGAGGAGGCCATTTGAGTACAGTGAACTCATTGTCATGTTCAAGAAAACAATCTGAGATGATTCGAGCTTTATGACATGGCGCATTATCCTGCTGAAAGTAGCCATCAGATGTTGGGTACATTGTGGTCATAAAGGGATGGACATGTCAGCAACAATACTCAGGTAGGCTGTGGCGTTGCAACGATGCTCAATTGGTACCAAGGGGCCCAAAGAGTGCCCAGAAAAAATTCCCCACACCATGACACCACCACCACCAGCCTGAACCGTTGATACAAGGCAGGATGGATCCATGCTTTCATGTTGTTTACGCCAAATTCTGACCCTACCATCCGAATGTCGCAGCAGAAATCGAGACTCATCAGACCAGGCAACGTTTTTCCAATCTTCTACTGTCCAATTTCGATGAGCTTGTGCAAATTGTAGCCTCAGTTTCCTGTTCTTAGCTGAGAGGAGTGGTACCCAGTGTGGTCTTCTGCTGCTGTAGCCCATCTGCCTCAAAGTTCGACGCACTGTGCGTTCAGAGATGCTCTTCTGCCTACCTTGGTTGTAACGGGTGGCAATTTGAGTCACTGTTGCCTTTCTATCAGCTCGAACCAGTCTGCCCATTCTCCTCTGACCTCTGGCATCAACAAGGCATTTCCGGCCACAGAACTGCCGCTCACTGGATTTTTTTTCTTTTTCGGACCATTCTCTGTAAACCCTAGAGATGGTTGTGCGTGAAAATCCCAGTAGATCAGCAGTTTCTGAAATACTCAGACCAGCCCTTCTGGCACCAACAATCATGCCACGTTCAAAGGCACTCAAATCACCTTTCTTCCCCATACTGATGCTCGGTTTGAACTGCAGGAGATTGTCTTGACCATGTCTACATGCCTAAATGCACTGAGTTGCCGCCATGTGATTGGCTGATTAGAAATTAAGTCTTAACACACAGTTGGACAGGTGTACCTAATAAAGTGGCCAGTGAGTGTATATATACACACACCGACTACACAGGAGATATATATACACACACCGACTACACAGGAGATATATATATATACACACACCGACTGTACACCGGAGATATATATATATATACACACACACCGACTGTACACAGGAGATATATATATACACACCGACTGTACACAGGAGATATATACACACACCGACTGTACACAGGAGATATATATATACACACACCGACTGTACACAGGAGATATATATATACACCGACTGTACACCGGAGATATATACACACCGACTACACAGGAGATATATATATATATATACACACCGACTGTACACAGGAGATATATATACACACCGACTGTACACAGGAGATATATATACACACACCGACTGTACACAGGAGATATATATATATACACCGACTGTACATCGGAGATACCGTATATACACACCGACTGTACACCGGATATATATACACACCGACTGTACACAGGAGATATATATATACACACACCGACTGTACACAGGAGATATATATATACACCGACTGTACACCGGAGATATATACACACCGACTACACAGGAGATATATATATATATATACACACCGACTGTACACAGGAGATATATATACACACCGACTGTACACAGGAGATATATATACACACACCGACTGTACACAGGAGATATATATATATACACCGACTGTACATCGGAGATACCGTATATACACACCGACTGTACACCGGATATATATACACACCGACTGTACACAGGAGATATATATATACACACACCGACTGTACACAGGAGATATATACACACACTGACTGTACACAGGAGATATATACACACCGACTGTACACAGGAGAGATATATACACACACACCGACTGTACACAGGAGAGATATATACACACACACCGACTGTACACAGGAGATATATACACACACCGACTGTACACAGGAGATATATACACACCGACTGTACACAGGAGATATATACACACCGACTGTACACAGGAGATATATATATATACACCGACTGTACACAGGAGATATATACACACACCGACTGTACACAGGAGATATATACACACACTAACTGTACACAGGAGATATATATACACACACCGACTGTACACAGGAGATATATATATATACACCGACTGTACACAGGAGATATATACACACATTGACTGTACACAGGAGATATATACACACCGACTGTACACAGGAGATATATATATATACACCGACTGTACACAGGAGATATATACACACACCGACTGTACACAGGAGATATATACACACCGACTACACAGGAGATATATATATACACACACCGACTACACAGGAGATATATACACACCGACTGTACACAAAAGATATATATACACACCGACTGTACACCGGAGATATATACACACCGACTGTACACCGGAGATATATACACACCGACTGTACACCGGAGATATATACACACCGACTACACCGGAGATATATATACACACACCGACTGTACACAGGGGATATATATATATACACACCGACTGTACACAGGAGATATATACACACCGACTGTACACAGGAGATATATATATATATATACACACACCGACTGTACACAGGAGATATATACACACACTGACTGTACACCGGATATATATATATATATACACCGACTGTACACCGGATATATACACACACCGACTGTACACAGGAGATATATACACACACCGACTGTACACAGGAGATATATATATACACACACCGACTGTACACAGGAGATATATACACACCGACTGTACACAGGAGATATATATATATACACCGACTGTACACAGGAGATATATATATCCACCAACTGTACACAGGAGATATATATATCCACCGACTGTACACAGGAGATATATATATACACACACCGACTGTACACAGGAGATATATATATACACACACCGACAGTACACAGGAGATATATATATACACACACCGACAGTACACAGGAGATATATATATACACACACCGACTGTACACCAGAGATATATACACCGACTACACAGGAGATATATATATATATATACACACACCGACTGTAAACAGGAGATATATATACACACCGACTGTACACAGGAGATATATACACACACCGACTGTACACAGGAGATATATATATACACACACCGACTGTACACAGGAGATATATACACACCGACTGTACACCGGAGATATATACACACCGACTACACAGGATATATATATATATATATATATATACACACCGACTGTAAACAGGAGATATATACACACACCGACTGTACACAGGAGATATATATATACACACACCGACTGTACACAGGATATATATACACCGACTGTACACCGGAGATATATACACACTGACTGTACACAGGAGATATATACACACCGACTGTACACAGGAGAGATATATACACACACAGACTGTACACAGGAGATATATACATACACCGACTGTACACAGGAGATATATATATACACCGACTGTACACAGGAGATATATATATACACCGACTGTACACAGGAGATATATACACACACCGACTGTACACAGGAGATATATATACACACACCGATTACACAGGAGATATATACACACACTGACTGTACACAGGAGATATATATTCACACACCGACTGTACACAGGAGATATATACACACCGACTGTACACAGGAGATATATATACACCGACTGTACACAGGAGATATATACACACACCGACTGTACACAGGAGATATATATATATATATACACACACCGACTACACAGGAGATATATATATATACACACACCGACTACACAGGAGATATATATATATACACACACCGACTGTACACCGGAGATATATATATATATATACACACACCGACTGTACACAGGAGATATATATACACACCGACTGTACACCGGAGATATTTATATATATACACACACCGACTGTACACAGGAGATATATATACACACCGACTGTACACAGGAGATATATACACACACCGACTGTACACAGGAGATATATATATACACACACCGACTGTACACAGGAGATATATACACACCGACTGTACACCGGAGATATATACACACCGACTACACAGGAGATATATATATATATACACACCGACTGTACACCGGAGATATATATACACACCGACTGTACACAGGAGATATATATATATACACCGACTGTACACAGGAGATATATACACACCGACTGTACACAGGAGATATATATATACACACACTGACTGTACACAGGAGATATATACACACCGACTGTACACAGGAGATATACACACACTGACTGTACACAGGAGATATATATACACACCGACTGTACACAGGAGATATATATATACACACACCGACTGTACACAGGAGATATATATACACCGACTGTACACCGGAGATATATACACACCGACTGTACACCGGAGATATATACACACCGACTGTACACCGGAGATACACACACACCGACTGTACACAGGAGATATATATACACACCGACTGTACACAGGAGATATATATACACACACCGACTGTACACAGGAGATATATATATACACCGACTGTACACCGGAGATACCGTATATACACACCGACTGTACACCGGATATATATACACACACCGACTGTACACCGGAGATATACACACACCGACTGTACACAGGAGATATATATACACACACCGACTGTACACAGGAGATATATACACACACTGACTGTACACAGGAGATATATACACACCGACTGTACACAGGAGAGATATATACACACACACCGACTGTACACAGGAGATATATACACACACCGACTGTACACAGGAGATATATACACACACCGACTGTACACAGGAGATATATACACACCGACTGTACACAGGAGATATATATATATACACCGACTGTACACAGGAGATATATACACACAGACTGTACACAGGAGATATATACACACACTGACTGTACACAGGAGATATATATACACACACCGACTGTACACAGGAGATATTTACACACCGACTGTACACAGGAGATATATATATACACCGACTGTACACAGGAGATATATACACACATTGACTGTATACAGGAGATATATACACACCGACTGTACACAGGAGATATATATATACACCGACTGTACACAGGAGATATATACACACACCGACTGTACACAGGAGATATATACACACCGACTACACAGGAGATATATATATACACACACCGACTACACAGGAGATATATACACACCGACTGTACACAGGAGATATATATACACACCCACTGTACACCGGAGATATATACACACCGACTGTACACCGGAGATATATACACACCGACTGTACACCGGAGATATATACACACCGTCTGTACACCGGAGATATATATACACACACCGACTGTACACAGGAGATATATATATATATACACACCGACTGTACACAGGAGATATATACACACCGACTGTACACAGGAGATAGATATATATATATATACACACACCGACTGTACACAGGAGATATATACACACACCGACTGTACACCGGATATATATATATATATATATACACCGACTGTACACCGGATATATACACACACCGACTGTACACAGGAGATATATATATACACACACCGACTATACACCGGAGATATATATACACACACCGACTGTACACAGGAGATATATATATATACACACCGACTGTACACAGGAGATATATACACACACCGACTGTACACAGGAGATATATATATACACACACCGACTGTACACAGGAGATATATGCACACACTGACTGTACACAGGAGATATATATACACACACCGACTGTACACAGGAGATATATACACACCGACTGTACACAGGAGATATATATATACACCGACTGTACACAGGAGATATATATATACACCGACTGTACACAGGAGATATATACACACACCGACTGTACACAGGAGATATATATATACACACACCGACAGTACACAGGAGATATATATATACACACACCGACTGTACACCAGAGATATATACACCGTCTACACAGGAGATATATATATATACACACACCGACTGTAAACAGGAGATATATATACACACCGACTGTACACAGGAGATATATACACACACCGACTGTACACAGGAGATATATATATATACACACACACCGACTGTACACAGGAGATATATATATACACACACCGACAGTACACAGGAGATATATACACACCGACTACACAGGATATATATATATATATATATATATATATATATATATATATATATACACACCGACTGTACAAAGGAGATATATATACACACCGACTTTACACAGGAGATATATACACACCGACTGTACACAGGAGATTTATATATACACCGACTGTACACAGGAGATATATACACACCGACTGTACACAGGAGATATATATATATATACACACACTGACTGTACACAGGAGATATATACACACCGACTGTACACAGGAGATATACACACACTGACTGTACACAGGAGATATATATACACACCGACTGTACACAGGAGATATATATACACACACCGACTGTACACAGGAGATATATACACACCGACTGTACACCGGAGATATATACACACCGACTGTACACCGGAGATATATACACACCGACTGTACACCGGAGATATACACACCGACTGTACACAGGAGATATATATACACACCGACTGTACACAGGAGATATATATATACACACACCGACTGTACACAGGATATATATACACCGACTGTACACCGGAGATATATACACACCGACTGTACACCGGATATATATACACACACCGACTACATCGGAGATATACACACACTGACTGTACACAGGAGATATATATACACACCGACTGTACACAGGAGATATATATATACACACACCGACTGTACACAGGAGATATATATATACACACACCGACTGTACACAGGATATATATACACACACTGACTGTACACAGGAGATATATACACACCGACTGTACACAGGAGAGATATATACACACACAGACTGTACACAGGAGATATATACACACACCGACTGTACACAGGAGATATATGTACACCGACTGTACACAGGAGATATATATATATATATATACACCGACTGTACACAGGAGATATATACACACACCGACTGTACACAGGAGATATATATATTCACACACCGACTACACAGGAGATATATACACACACTGACTGTACACAGGAGATATTTATTCACACACCGACTGTACACAGGAGATATATACACACCGACTGTACACAGGAGATATATACACACACAGACTGTACACAGGAGATATATACACACACCGACTGTACACAGGAGATATATATATACACCGACTGTACACAGGAGATATATATATACACCGACTGTACACAGGAGATATATACATACACCGACTGTACACAGGAGATATATACACACACCGACTACACAGGAGATATATATATACACACACCGACTACACAGGAGATATATACACACACTGACTGTACACAGGAGATGTATATTCACACACCGACTGTACACAGGAGATATATACACACCGACTGTACACAGGAGATATATATACACCGACTGTACACAGGAGATATATACACACCGACTGTACACAGGAGATATATATATATACACACACCGACTACACAGGAGATATATATATACACACACCGACTGTAGACCGGAGATATATATATATATACACACACACCGACTGTACACAGGAGATATATATATACACACCGACTGTACACAGGAGATATATACACACACCGACTGTACACAGGAGATATATATATACACACACCGACTGTACACAGGAGATATATACACACCGACTGTACACCGGAGATATATACACACCGACTACACAGGAGATATATATATATATACACACCGACTGTACACAGGAGATATATATACACACCGACTGTACACAGGAGATATATACACACCGACTGTACACAGGAGATATATATATACACCGACTGTACACAGGAGATATATACACACCGACTGTACACAGGAGATATATATATACACCGACTGTACACAGGAGATATATATACACCGACTGTACACAGGAGATATATATATACACCGACTGTACACAGGAGATATATACATACACCGACTGTACACAGGAGATATATACACACACCGACTGTACACAGGAGATATATATATATACACACTGACTACACAGGAGATATATACACACACTGACTGTACACAGGAGATGTATATTCACACACCGACTGTACACAGGAGATATATACACACCGACTGTACACAGGAGATATATATACACCGACTGTACACAGGAGATATATACACACCGACTGTACACAGGAGATATATATATATACACACACCGACTACACAGGAGATATATATATACACACACCGACTGTAGACCGGAGATATATATATATATACACACACACCGAATGTACACAGGAGATATATATATACACACCGACTGTACACAGGAGATATATACACACACCGACTGTACACAGGAGATATATATATACACACACCGACTGTACACAGGAGATATATACACACCGACTGTACACCGGAGATATATACACACCGACTACACAGGAGATATATATATATACACACCGACTGTACACAGGAGATATATATACACACCGACTGTACACAGGAGATATATACACACCGACTGTGCACAGGAGATATATATATACACCGACTGTACACAGGAGATATATACACACCGACTGTACACAGGAGATATATATATACACACACTGACTACACAGGAGATATATACACACCGACTGTACACAGGAGATATACACACACTGACTGTACTCAGGAGATATATATACACACCAACTGTACACAGGAGATATATATATACACACACCGACTGTACACAGGAGATATATATACACCGACTGTACACCGGAGATATATACACACCGACTGTACACCGGAGATATATACACACCGACTGTACACCGGAGATATACACACACACCGACTGTACACAGGAGATATATATACACACCGACTGTACACAGGAGATATATATACACACACCGACTGTACACAGGAGATATATATATACACCGACTGTACACCGGAGATACCGTATATACACACCGACTGTACACCGGATATATATATACACACTCCGACTGTACACCGGAGATATACACACACCGACTGTACACAGGAGATATATACACACACTGACTGTACACAGGAGATATATACACACCGACTGTACACAGGAGAGATATATACACACACACCGACTGTACACAGGAGATATATACACACACCGACTGTACACAGGAGATATATACACACCGACTGTACACAGGAGATATATATACACACACCGACTGTACACAGGAGATATTTACACACCGACTGTACACAGGAGATATATATATACACCGACTGTACACAGGAGATATATACACACATTGACTGTACACAGGAGATATATATATACACCGACTGTACACAGGAGATATATACACACACCGACTGTACACAGGAGATATATACACACCGACTACACAAGAGATATATATATACACACACCGACTACACAGGAGATATATACACACCGACTGTACACAGGAGATATATATACACACCGACTGTACACCGGAGATATATACACACCGACTGTACACCGGAGATATATACACACCGACTGTACACCGGAGATATATACACACCGACTGTACACCGGAGATATATATACACACACCGACTGTACACAGGAGATATATATATACACACCGACTGTACACAGGAGATATATACACACCGACTGTACACAGGAGATAGATATATATATACACACACCGACTGTACACAGGAGATATATATACACACTGACTGTACACCGGATATATATATATATACACCGACTGTACACCGGATATATACACACACCGACTGTACACAGGAGATATATACACACACCGACTGTACACAGGAGATATATATATACACACACTGACTATACACCGGAGATATACACACACCGACTGTACACAGGAGATATATATATATACACACACCGACTGTACACAGGAGATATATTCACACACCGACTGTACACAGGAGATATATATATACACACACCGACTGTACACAGGATATATATACACACACTGACTGTACACAGGAGATATATACACACCGACTGTACACAGGAGAGATATATACACACACAGACTGTACACAGGAGATATATACACACACCGACTGTACACAGGAGATATATATACACCGACTGTACACAGGAGATATATATATATATACACCGACTGTACACAGGAGATATATACACCGACTGTACACAGGAGATATATACACACACCGACTGTACACAGGAGATATATATATACACACACCGACTACACAGGAGATATATACACACACTGACTGTACACAGGAGATATATACACACCGACTGTACACAGGAGATATATATACACCGACTGTACACAGGAGATATATACACACACCGACTGTACACAGGAGATATATATATACACACACCGACTACACAGGAGATATATATATACACACACCGACTGTACACCGGAGATATATACACACCGACTACACAGGAGATATATATATACACACACACCGACTGTACACAGGAGATATATATACACACCGACTGTACACAGGAGATATATACACACACCGACTGTACACAGGAGATATATATATACACACACCGACTGTACACAGGAGATATATACACACCGACTGTACACCGGAGATATATACACACCGACTACACAGGAGATATATATATACACACACCGACTGTACACAGGAGATATATATACACCGACCGTACACCGGAGATATATACACACCGACTGTACACCGGAGATATATACACACCGACTGTACACCGGAGATATACACACACACCGACTGTACACAGGAGATATATATACACACCGACTGTACACAGGAGATATATATACACACACCGACTGTACACAGGATATATATATACACCGACTGTACAACGGAGATATATACACACCGACTGTACACCGGATATATATACACACCGACTGTACACCGGAGATATACATACACCGACTGTACACAGGAGATATATATATACACACACCGACTGTACACAGGATATATATACACACACTGACTGTACACAGGATATATATACACACACTGACTGTACACAGGAGATATATACACATCGACTGTACACAGGAGAGATATATACACACACACACCGACTGTACACAGGAGATATATACACACACCGACTGTACACAGGAGATATACACACCGACTGTACACAGGAGATATATATATACACCGACTGTACACAGGAGATATATACACACACCGACTGTACACAGGAGATATACACACCGACTGTACACCGGAGATATATACACACCGACTGTACACAGGAGATATATACACACACCGACTGTACACAGGAGATATACACACCGACTGTACACAGGAGATATATATATACACCGACTGTACACAGGAGATATATACACACACCGACTGTACACAGGAGATATATATATATATACACACACCGACTGTACACAGGAGATATATACACACACTGACTGTACACAGGAGATATATATACACACACCGACTGTACACAGGAGATATTTACACACCGACTGTACACAGGAGATATATATACACCAACTTTACACAGGAGATATACACACACCGACTGTACACAGGAGATATATACATACCGACTACACAGGAGATATATATATATACACACACCGACTGTACACAGGAGATATATACACACCGACTGTACACAGGAGATATATATATATACACACACCGACTGTACACCGGAGATATATACTCACCGACTGTACACAGGATATATATATATATACACACCGACTGTACACCGGAGATATATACACACCGACTGTACACCGGAGATATATACACACCGACTGTACACAGGAGATATACACACACTGACTGTACACAGGAGATATACACACACTGACTGTACACAGGAGATATATATACACACCGACTGTACACAGGAGATATATATATATATATACACACACCGACTGTACACAGGAGATATATATACACCGACTGTACACCGGAGATATATACACACCGACTGTACACCGGAGATATATACACACCGACTGTACACCGGAGATATATACACACCGACTGTACACAGGATATATATATACACACCGACTGTACACAGGAGATATATACACACCGACTGTACACAGGATATATATATACACCGACTGTACACCGGATATATACACACACCGACTGTACACAGGAGATATATACACACCGACTGTACACAGGATATATATATATATACACCGACTACACCGGATATATACACACACCGACTGTACACAGGAGATATATATATATATATACACACACCGACTGTACACCGGAGATATATATATATATATATATACACACACCGACTGTACACCGGAGATATATATATACACACCGACTGTACACAGGAGATATATACACAGCGACTGTACACAGGAGATATATATATATATACACCGACTGTACACCGGATATATACACACACCGACTGTACACAGGAGATATATGTATACACACACACCGACTGTACACCGGAGATATATATACACACACCGACTGTACACAGGAGATATATATATATATACACACCGACTGTACACAGGAGATATATATATACACACAGACTGTACACAGGAGATATATACACACACTGACTGTACACCGGATATATATATATATATACACCGACTACACCGGATATATACACACACCGACTGTACACAGGAGATATATATATATATACACACACAACGACTGTACACCGGAGATATATATACACACACCGACTGTACACAGGAGATATATATATATACACACCGACTGTACACAGGAGATATATACACACCGACTGTACACAGGAGATAGATATATATATATACACACACCGACTGTACACAGGAGATATATACACACACTGACTGTACACCGGATATATATATATATACACCGACTGTACACCGGATATATACACACACGGACTGTACACAGGCGATATATACACACACCGACTGTACACAGGAGATATATATATACACACACCGACTGTACACCGGAGATATATATACACACACCGACTGTACACAGGAGATATATATATATATATATATATATATACACACCGACTGTACACAGGAGATATATACACACACCGACTGTACACAGGAGATATATATATACACACACCGACTGTACACAGGAGATATATGCACACACTGACTGTACACAGGAGATATATTTACACACACCGACTGTACACAGGAGATATATACACACCGACTGTACACAGGAGATATATATACACACCGAATGTACACAGGAGATATATACACACACACCGACTGTACACAGGAGATATATACACACCGACTACACAGGAGATATATATATATACACACACCGACTGTACACCGGAGATATAAACACACCGTCTACACAGGAGATATATATATATATATATATATATACACACACACCGACTGTACACAGGAGATATATGTACACACCGACTGTACACAGGAGATATATACACACACCGACTACACAGGAGATATATATATAAACACACTGACTGTACACAGGAGATATATACACACCGACTGTACACAGGAGATATATATATATATACACACACTGACTGTACACAGGAGATATACACACACTGACTGTACACAGGAGATATACACACACTGACTGTACACAGCAGATATATATATATACACACCGACTGTACACAGGAGATATATATATATACACACACTGACTGTACACAGGAGATATATATACACCGACTGTACACCGGAGATATATACACACCGACTGTACACCGGAGATATATACACACCGACTGTACACAGGAGATATACACTCACTGGCCACTTTATTAGGTACACCTGTCCAACTGTGTGTTAAGACTTAATTTCTAATCAGCCAATCACATGGCGGCAACTCAGTGCATTTAGGCATGTAGACATGGTCAAGACAATCTCCTGCAGTTCAAACCGAGCATCAGTATGGGGAAGAAAGGTGATTTGAGTGCCTTTGAACGTGGCATGATTGTTGGTGCCAGAAGGGCTGGTCTGAGAATTTCAGAAACTGCTGATCTACTGGGATTTTCACGCACAACCATCTCTAGGGTTTACAGAGAATGGTCCGAAAAAGAAAAAAAATCCAGTGAGCGGCAGTTCTGTGGCCGGAAATGCCATGTTGATGCCAGAGGTCAGAGGAGAATGGGCAGACTGGTTCGAGCTGATAGAAAGGCAACAGTGACTCAAATTGCCACCCGTTACAACCAAGGTAGGCAGAAGAGCATCTCTGAACGCACAGTGCGTCGAACTTTGAGGCAGATGGGCTACAGCAGCAGAAGACCACACTGGGTACCACTCCTCTCAGCTAAGAACAGGAAACTGAGGCTAAAATTTGCACAAGCTCATCGAAATTGGACAGTAGAAGATTGGAAAAACGTTGCCTGGTCTGATGAGTCTCGATTTCTGCTGCAACATTCGGATGGTAGGGTCAGAATTTGGCGTAAACAACATGAAAGCATGGATCCATCCTGCCTTGTATCAACGGTTCAGGCTGGTGGTGGTGGTGTCATGGTGTGGGGAATTTTTTCTGGGCACTCTTTGGGCCCCTTGGTACCAATTGAGCATCGTTGCAACGCCACAGCCTACCTCAGTATTGTTGCTGACCATGTCCATCCCTTTATGACCACAATGTACCCAACATCTGATGGCTACTTTCAGCAGGATAATGCGCCATGTCATAAAGCTCGAATCATCTCAGATTGGTTTCTTGAACATGACAATGAGTTTACTGTACTCAAATGGCCTCCTCAGTCACCAGATCTCAATCCAATAGAGCATCTTTGGGATGTGGTGGAACGGGAGATTCGCATCAGGGATGTGCAGCCGACAAATCTGCGCCAACTGTGTGATGCCATCATGTCAATATGGTCCAAAATCTCTGAGGAATGCTTCCAGCACCTTGTTGAATCTCTGCCACGAAGAATTGAGGCAGTTCTGAAGGCAAAAGGGGGTCCAACCCCTTACTAGCATGGTGTACCTAATAAAGTGGCCAGTGAGTGTATATATACACCGACTGTACACAGGAGATATATACACACCGACTGTACACAGGAGATATATATACACACACTGACTGTACACAGGAGATATACACACCGACTGTACACAGGAGATATATATACACACCGACTGTACACAGGAGATATATATACACACCGACTGTACACAGGAGATATATATACACACCGACTGTACACAGGAGATATATATATACACACACCAACTGTACACCGGAGATATATACACACCGACTGTACACCGGAGATATATACACACCGACTGTACACCGGAGATATACACACACACCGACTGTACACAGGAGATATATATACACACCGACTGTACACAGGAGATATATATACACACACCGACTGTACACAGGATATATATATACACCGACTGTACACCGGAGATATATACACACCGACTGTACACCGGATATATATACACACCCCGACTGTACACCGGAGATATACACACACCGACTGTACACAGGAGATATATATATACACACACCGACTGTACACAGGATATATATACACACACTGACTACACAGGAGATATATACACACCGACTGTACACAGGAGAGATATATACACACACACCGACTGTACACAGGAGATATATACACACACCGACTGTACACAGGAGATATACACACCGACTGTACACAGGAGATATATATATATACACCGACTACACAGGAGATATATACACACACCGACTGTACACAGGAGATATATATATATATACACACACACCGACTGTACACAGGAGATATATACACACACTGACTTTACACAGGAGATATATATACACACACCGACTGTACACAGGAGATATTTACACACCGACTGTACACAGGAGATATATACACACACTGACTGTACACAGGAGATATATACACACCGACTGTACACAGGAGATATATATACACCGACTGTACACAGGAGATATACACACACCGACTGTACACAGGAGATATATACACACCGACTACACAGGAGATATATATATACACACACCGACTGTACACAGGAGATATATACACACCGACTGTACACAGGAGATATATACACACCGACTGTACACCGGAGATATATATACACCGACTGTACACCGGAGATATATATATATACACACCGACTGTACACCGGAGATATATATATATATACACCGACTGTACACAGTAGATATATATATATATATACACCGACTGTACACCGGAGATATATACACACCGACTGTACACAGGAGATATATACACACCGACTGTACACAGGAGATATATACACACCGACTGTACACAGGATATATATATATATATACACCGACTGTACACCGGATATATACACACACCGACTGTACACAGGAGATATATACACACCGACTGTACACAGGATATGTATATATACACCGACTGTACACCGGATATATACACACACCGACTGTACACAGGAGATATATATATATACACACACACCGACTGTACACCGGAGATATATATATACACACACCGACTGTACACCGGAGATATATATATATACACATCGACTGTACATCGGAGATATATATATACACACCGACTGTACACAGGAGATATATACACACCGTCTGTACACAGGAGATATATATATATACACCGACTGTACACCGGATATATACACACACCGACTGTACACAGGAGATATATATATACACACACCGACTGTACACCGGAGATATATATACACACACCGACTGTACACAGGAGATATATATATATATACACACGACTGTACACAGGAGATATATATATACACACACTGACTGTACACCGGATATATATATATATATACACCGACTGTACACCGGATATATACACACACCGACTGTACACCGGATATATACACACACCGACTGTACACAGGAGATATATATATATATATACACACACCGACTGTACACCGGAGATATATATACACACACCGACTGTACACAGGAGATATATATATATATATATATACAATCCGACTGTACACAGGAGATATATACACACCGACTGTACACAGGAGATATATATATACACACACCGACTGTACACAGGAGATATATACACACACTGACTGTACACCGGATATATATTTATATATACACCAACTGTACACCGGATATATACACACACCGACTGTACACAGGAGATATATATACACACCGACTGTACACAGGAGATATATAAACACACACCGACTGTACACATGAGATATATATATACACACACCGACTGTACACATGAGATATATACACACACTGACTGTACACAGGAGATATATATACACACACCGACTGTACACAGGAGATATATACACACATTGACTGTACACAGGAGATATATATACACACACCGACTGTACACAGGAGATATATACACACCGACTACACAGGAGATATATATACACACCGACTGTACACAGGAGATATATATATACACACACCGACTGTACACAGGAGATATATATACACACACTGACTGTACACAGGAGATATATACACACCGACTGTACACAGGAGAGATATATACACACACACCGACTGTACACAGGAGATATATACACACACCGACTGTACACAGGAGATATATACACACCGACTGTACACAGGAGATATATATATATACACCGACTGTACACAGGAGATATACACACACCGACTGTACACAGGAGATATATATATACACACACCGACTGTACACAGGAGATATATATACACACACCGACTGTACACAGGAGATATATACACACCGACTGTACACAGGAGATATATATATACACCGACTGTACACAGGAGATATATACACACATTGACTGTACACAGGAGATATATATATATACACACACCTACTGTACACAGGAGATATATACACACCGACTACACAGGAGATATACACTCACTGGCCACTTTATTAGGTACACCATGCTAGTAAGGGGTTGGACCCCCTTTTGCCTTCAGAACTGCCTCAATTCTTCGTGGCAGAGATTCAACAAGGTGCTGGAAGCATTCCTCAGAGATTTTGGACCATATTGACATGATGGCATCACACAGTTGGCGCAGATTTGTCGGCTGCACATCCCTGATGCGAATCTCCCGTTCCACCACATCCCAAAGATGCTCTATTGGATTGAGATCTGGTGACTGAGGAGGCCATTTGAGTACAGTAAACTCATTGTCATGTTCAAGAAACCAATCTGAGATGATTCGAGCTTTAGGACATGGCGCATTATCCTGCTGAAAGTAGCCATCAGATGTTGGGTACATTGTGGTCATAAAGGGATGGACATGGTCAGCAACAATACTCAGGTAGGCTGTGGCGTTGCAACGATGCTCAATTGGTACCAAGGGGCCCAAAGAGTGCCCAGAAAAAATTCCCCACACCATGACACCACCACCAACAGCCTGAACCGTTGATACAAGGCAGGATGGATCCATGCTTTCATGTTGTTTACGCCAAATTCTGACCCTACCATCCGAATGTCGCAGCAGAAATCGAGACTCATCAGACCAGGCAACGTTTTTCCAATCTTCTACTGTCCAATTTCGATGAGCTTGTGCAAATTGTAGCCTCAGTTTCCTGTTCTTAGCTGAGAGGAGTGGTACCCAGTGTGATCTTCTGCTGCTGTAGCCCATCTGCCTCAAAGTTCGACGCACTGTGCGTTCAGAGATGCTCTTCTGGCCACCTTGGTTGTAACGGGTGGCAATTTGAGTCACTGTTGCCTTTCTATCAGCTCGAACCAGTCTGCCCATTCTCCTCTGACCTCTGGCATCAACATGGCATTTCCGGCCACAGAACTGCCGCTCCCTGGATTTTTTTTCTTTTTCGGACCATTCTCTGTAAACCCTAGAGATGGTTGTGTGTTAAAATCCCAGTAGATCAGCAGTTTCTGAAATTCTCAGACCAGCCCTTCTGGCACCAACAATCATGCCACGTTCAAAGGCACTCAAATCACCTTTCTTCCCCATACTGATGCTCGGTTTGAACTGCAGGAGATTGTCTTGACCATGTCTACATGCCTAAATGCACTGAGTTGCCGCCATGTGATTGGCTGATTAGAAATTAAGTCTTAACACACAGTTGGACAGGTGTACCTAATAAAGTGGCCAGTGAGTGTATATATACACACACCGACTGTACACCGGAGATATATACATACCGACTACACAGGAGATATATATATATATATATACACACCGACTGTACACAGGAGATATATATACACACCGACTGTACACAGGAGATATATACACACACCGATTGTACACAGGAGATATATATATATATATATATATATATATACACACCGACTGTACACAGGAGATATATACACACCGACTGTACACCGGAGATATATACACACCGACTACACAGGAGATATATATATACACACACCGACTGTACACAGGAGATATATACACACACCGACTGTACACAGGAGATATATACACACCGACTGTACACAGGAGATATATATATACACCGACTGTACACAGGAGATATATACACACCGACTGTACACAGGAGATATATATATATATATACACACACTGACTGTACAACGGATATATATACACACCGACTGTACACAGGAGATATATATATACACACACCGACTGTACACAGGATATATATATACACCGACTGTACACCGGAGATATATACACACCGACTGTACACCGGAGATATATACACACCGACTGTACACAGGATATATACACCCACTGACTGTACACAGGAGATATATATACACACCGACTGTACACAGGAGATATATATATACACACACCGACTGTACACAGGATATATATATATACACCGACTGTACACCGGAGATATATACACACCGACTGTACACCGGATATATATACACACACCGACTGTACACCGGAGATATACATACACCGACTGTACACCGGAGATATACACACACTGACTGTACACAGGAGATATATATACACACACATCGACTGTACACAGGAGATATATATATATATACACACATCGACTGTACACAGGAGATATATATATACACACACCGACTGTACACAGGATATATATACACACTGACTGTACACAGGAGATATATACACACCGACTGTACACAGGAGAGATATACACACACACCGACTGTACACAGGAGATATATACACACCGACTGTACACAGGAGATATATATACACCGACTGTACACAGGAGATATATATATACACCGACTGTACACAGGAGATATATACACACACCGACTACACAGGAGATATATACACACACCGACTGTACACAGGAGATATATACACACACTGACTGTACACAGGAGATATATATATACACACACACCGACTGTACACAGGAGATATATACACACACCGAATGTACACAGGAGATATATACACACACCGAATGTACACAGGAGATATATACACACACCGACTGTACACAGGAGATATATATATACACACACCGACTGTACACAGGAGATATATACACACCGACTGTACACAGGAGATATATATACACCGACTGTACACAGGAGATATATATATACACCGACTGTACACAGGAGATATATACACACACCGACTACACAGGAGATATATACACACACCGACTGTACACAGGAGATATATACACACACTGACTGTACACAGGAGATATATATATACACACACACCGACTGTACACAGGAGATATATACACACACCGAATGTACACAGGAGATATATACACACACCGAATGTACACAGGAGATATATACACACACCGACTGTACACAGGAGATATATATATACACACACCGACTGTACACAGGAGATATATACACACCGACTGTACACAGGAGATATATATACACCGACTGTACACAGGAGATATATACACACACCGACTGTACACAGGAGATATATATACACACACTGACTGTACACCGGAGATAGATACACACCGACTGTACACAGGAGATATATACACACTGACTGTACACCGGAGATATATATACACACCGACTGTACACAGGAGATATATATATACACACTGAATGTACACCGGATAAATATACACACCGACTGTACACAGGATATATATACACACCGACTACACCGGAGATATATACACACACCGACTGTACACCGGAGATATATACACACCGACTGTACACCGGAGATATATACACACCGACTGTACACCGGAGATATATACACACCGACTGTACACAGGATATATACACCCACTGACTGTACACAGGAGATATATATACACACCGACTGTACACAGGAGATATATATATACACACACCGACTGTACACAGGATATATATATATACACCGACTGTACACCGGAGATATATACACACCGACTGTACACCGGATATATATACACACACCGACTGTACACCGGAGATATACATACACCGACTGTACACCGGAGATATACACACACTGACTGTACACAGGAGATATATATACACACACATCGACTGTACACAGGAGATATATATATATATACACACATCGACTGTACACAGGAGATATATATATACACACACCGACTGTACACAGGATATATATACACACTGACTGTACACAGGAGATATATACACACCGACTGTACACAGGAGAGATATACACACACACCGACTGTACACAGGAGATATATACACACCGACTGTACACAGGAGATATATATACACCGACTGTACACAGGAGATATATATATACACCGACTGTACACAGGAGATATATACACACACCGACTACACAGGAGATATATACACACACCGACTGTACACAGGAGATATATACACACACTGACTGTACACAGGAGATATATATATACACACACACCGACTGTACACAGGAGATATATACACACACCGAATGTACACAGGAGATATATACACACACCGAATGTACACAGGAGATATATACACACACCGACTGTACACAGGAGATATATATATACACACACCGACTGTACACAGGAGATATATACACACCGACTGTACACAGGAGATATATATACACCGACTGTACACAGGAGATATATATATACACCGACTGTACACAGGAGATATATACACACACCGACTACACAGGAGATATATACACACACCGACTGTACACAGGAGATATATACACACACTGACTGTACACAGGAGATATATATATACACACACACCGACTGTACACAGGAGATATATACACACACCGAATGTACACAGGAGATATATACACACACCGAATGTACACAGGAGATATATACACACACCGACTGTACACAGGAGATATATATATACACACACCGACTGTACACAGGAGATATATACACACCGACTGTACACAGGAGATATATATACACCGACTGTACACAGGAGATATATACACACACCGACTGTACACAGGAGATATATATACACACACTGACTGTACACCGGAGATAGATACACACCGACTGTACACAGGAGATATATACACACTGACTGTACACCGGAGATATATATACACACCGACTGTACACAGGAGATATATATATACACACTGAATGTACACCGGATAAATATACACACCGACTGTACACAGGATATATATACACACCGACTACACCGGAGATATATACACACACCGACTGTACACCGGAGATATATACACACCGACTGTACACCGGAGATATATACACACCGACTGTACACAGGAGATATATACACACCGACTGTACACCGGAGATATATACACACCGACTGTACACCGGAGATATATACACACCGACTGTACACAGGAGATATATACACACCGACTGTACACCGGAGATATATATACACCGACTGTACACCGGAGATATATATATATATACACACCGACTGTACACCGGAGATATATATATATATACACCGACTGTACACAGTAGATATATACACACCGACTGTACACAGGATATATATATATATACACCGACTACACCGGATATATACACACACTGACTGTACACAGGAGATATATACACACCGACTGTACACAGGATATGTATATATACACCGACTGTACACCGGATATATACACACACCGACTGTACACAGGAGATATATATATATACACACACACCGACTGTACACCGGAGATATATATATACACACACCGACTGTACACCGGAGATATATATATATACATCGACTGTACATCGGAGATATTTATATACACACCGACTGTACACAGGAGATATATACACACCGTCTGTACACAGGAGATATATATATACACCGACTGTACACCGGATATATACACACACCGACTGTACACAGGAGATATATATATACACACACCGACTGTACACCGGAGATATATATACACACACCGACTGTACACAGGAGATATATATATACACACGACTGTACACAGGAGATATATATATACACACACTGTACACCGGATATATATATATATACACACACCGACTGTACACCGGATATATACACACACCGACTGTACACAGGAGATATATACACACACCGACTGTACACCGGAGATATATATACACACACCGACTGTACACAGGAGATATATATATACACACGACTGTACACAGGAGATATATATATACACACACTGTACACCGGATATATATATATATATATATATACACTCCGACTGTACACAGGAGATATATACACACCGACTGTACACAGGAGATATATATATATACACACACCGACTGTACACAGGAGATATATACACACACCGACTGTACACAGGAGATATATACACACCGACTGTACACAGGAGATATATACACACACCGACTGTACACAGGAGATATATATATATACACACACCGACTGTACACCGGAGATATACCGTATACACACCGACTACACAGGAGATATATATATATACACACACCGACTGTACACAGGAGATATATATACACACCGACTGTACACAGGAGATATATACACACACCGACTGTACACAGGAGATATATATATTCACACACCGACTGTACACAGGAAATATATACACACCGACTGTACACCGGAGATATATACACACCGACTACACAGGAGATATATATATATACACACACCGACTGTACACAGGAGATATATATACACCGACTGTACACCGGAGATATATACACACCGACTGTACACCGGAGATATATACACACCGACTGTACACCGGAGATATACACACACACCGACTGTACACAGGAGATATATATACACACCGACTACACAGGAGATATATATATACACACACCGACTGTACACAGGATATATATATACCGACTGTACACCGGAGATATATACACACCGACTGTACACCGGATATATATACACACACTGACTGTACACAGGAGATATATATACACACCGACTGTACACAGGAGATATATATATACACACACCGACTGTACACAGGAGATATATATATACACACACCGACTGTACACAGGATATATATACACACACTGACTGTACACAGGAGATATATACACACCAACTGTACACAGGAGAGATATATACACACACAGACTGTACACAGGAGATATATACACACACCGACTGTACACAGGAGATATATACACACACCGACTGTACACAGGAGATATATACACACACACAACGACTGTACACCGGAGATATATACACACCGACTACACAGGAGATATATATATATACACACACACCGACTGTACACAGGAGATATATATACACACCGACTGTACACAGGAGATATATACACACACCGACTGTACACAGGAGATATATATATACACACACCGACTGTACACAGGAGATATATACACACCGACTGTACACCGGAGATATATACACACCGACTACACAGGAGATATATATACACACACCGACTGTACACAGGAGATATATATACACACCGACTGTACACAGGAGATATATACACACCGACTGTACACAGGAGATATATATACACCGACTGTACACAGGAGATATATATATACACCGACTGTACACAGGAGATATATACACACCGACTGTACACAGGAGATATATATATACACACACTGACTGTACACAGGAGATATATACACACCGACTGTACACAGGAGATATACACACACTGACTGTACACAGGAGATATATATACACACCGACTGTACACAGGAGATATATATATATACACATACCGACTGTACACAGGAGATATATATACACCGACTGTACACCTCAGATATATACACACCGACTGTACACCGGAGATATATACACACCGACTGTACACCGGAGATATACACACACACCGACTGTACACAGGAGATATATATACACACCGACTGTACACAGGAGATATATATATACACACACCGACTGTACACAGGATATATATATATATACACCGACTGTACACCGGAGTTACAGTGGGGCAAAAAAGTATTTAGTCAGTCAGCAATAGTGCAAGTTCCACCACTTAAAAAGATGAGAGGCGTCTGTAATTTACATCATAGGTAGACCTCAACTATGGGAGACAAACTGAGAAAAAAAAATCCAGAAAATCACATTGTCTGTTTTTTTTTCATTTTATTTGCATATTATGGTGGAAAAAAAGTATTTGGTCAGAAACAAGCAAACAAGATTTCTGGCTCTCACAGACCTGTAACTTCTTCTTTAAGAGTCTCCTCTTTCCTCCACTCATTACCTGTAGTAATGGCACCTGTTTAAACTTGTTATCAGTATAAAAAGACACCTGTGCACACCCTCAAACAGTCTGACTCCAAACTCCACTATGGTGAAGACCAAAGAGCTGTCAAAGGACACCAGAAACAAAATTGTAGCCCTGCACCAGGCTGGGAAGACTGAATCTGCAATAGCCAACCAGCTTGGAGTGAAGAAATCAACTGTGGGAGCAATAATTAGAAAATGGAAGACATACAAGACCACTGATAATCTCCCTCGATCTGGTGCTCCACGCAAAATCCCACCCCGTGGGGTCAGAATGATCACAAGAACGGTGAGCAAAAATCCCAGAACCACGCGGGGGGACCTAGTGAATGAACTGCAGAGAGCTGGGACCAATGTAACAAGGCCTACCATAAGTAACACACTACGCCACCATGGACTCAGATCCTGCAGTGCCAGACGTGTCCCACTGCTTAAGCCTGTACATGTCCGGGCCCGTCTGAAGTTTGCTAGAGAGCATTTGGATGATCCAGAGGAGTTTTGGGAGAATGTCCTATGGTCTGATGAAACCAAACTGGAACTGTTTGGTAGAAACACAACTTGTCGTGTTTGGAGGAAAAAGAATACTGAGTTGCATCCATCAAACACCATACCTACTGTAAAGCATGGTGGTGGAAACATCATGCTTTGGGGCTGTTTCTCTGCAAAGGGGCCAGGACGACTGATCCGGGTACACGAAAGAATGAATGGGGCCATGTATCGTGAGATTTTGAGTGCAAACCTCCTTCCATCAGCAAGGGCATTGAAGATGAAACGTGGCTGGGTCTTTCAACATGACAATGATCCAAAGCACACCGCCAGGGCAACGAAGGAGTGGCTTCGTAAGAAGCATTTCAAGGTCCTGGAGTGGCCTAGCCTGTCTCCAGATCTCAACCCTATAGAAAACATTTGGAGGGAGTTTAAAGTCTGTGTTGCCAAGTGAAAAGCCAAAAACATCACTGCTCTAGGGGAGATCTGCATGGAGGAATGGGCCAACATACCAACAACAGTGTGTGGCAACCTTGTGAAGACTTACAGAAAACGTTTGACCTCTGTCATTGCCAACAAAGGATATATCACAAAATATTGAGATTAAATTTTGTTTCTGACCAAATACTTATTTTCCACCATAATATGCAAATAAAATGAAAAAAAAACAGACAATGTGATTTTCTGGATTTTTTTTTCTCAGTTTGTCTCCCATAGTTGAGGTCTACCTATGATGTAAATTACAGACGCCTCTCATCTTTTTAAGTGGTGGAACTTGCACTATTGCTGACTGACTAAATACTTTTTTGCCCCACTGTATATACACACCGACTGTACACCGGATATATATACACACACCGACTGTACACCGGAGATATACACACACTGACTGTACACAGGAGATATATATACACACCGACTGTACACAGGAGATATATATATACACACCGACTGTACACAGGAGATATATATATACACACACCGACTGTACACAGGATATATATACACACACTGACTGTACACAGGAGATATATACACACCGACTGTACACCGGAGAGATATATACACACACACCGACTGTACACAGGAGATATATATACACACCGACTGTACACAGGAGATATATACACACACCGACTGTACACAGGAGATATATATATACACACACCGACTGTACACAGGAGATATATACACACCGACTGTACACCGGAGATATATACACACCGACTACACAGGAGAGAGATATATATATATATATACACACACCGACTGTACACAAGAGATATATATACACACCGACTGTACACAGGAGATATATACACACACCGACTGTACACAGGAGATATATATTTACACACACCGACTGTACACAGGAGATATATACACACACTGACTGTACACAGGAGATATATATACACACACACCGACTGTACACAGGAGATATATATATATATATATATATATACACACCGACTGTACACAGGAGATATGTACACACCGACTGTACACAGGAGATATATATATACACACACCGACTGTACACCGGAGATATATATACACACACGGACTGTACACAGGAGATATATATACACACACCGACTGTACACCGGAGATATATATACACACACCGACTGTACACAGGAGATATATATATATATATATACACACACCGACTGTACACAGGAGATATGTACACACCGACTGTACACAGGAGATATATATATACACACACCGACTGTACACAGGAGATATATACACACACTGACTGTACACCGGATATATATTTATATATACACCAACTGTACACCGGATATATACACACACCGACTGTACACAGGAGATATATACACACACTGACTGTACACAGGAGATATATACACACACTGACTGTACACAGGAGATATATATACACACACCGACTGTACACAGGAGATATATATATATACACCGACTGTACACAGGAGATATATACACACACACCGACTGTACACAGGAGATATATATATACACACACCGACTGTACACAGGAGATATATACACACCGACTACACAGGAGATATATATATATACACACACCGACTGTACACCGGAGATATATACACACCGACTACACAGGAGATATATATATATACACACACCGACTGTACACAGGAGATATATATACACACCGACTGTACACAGGAGATATATACACACACTGACTGTACACAGGAGATATATATATACACACACCGACTGTACACAGGAGATATATACACACCGACTGTACACCGGAGATATATACACACCGACTGTACACAGGAGATATATATACACACCGACTGTACACAGGAGATATATACACACCGACTGTACACAGGAGATATATACACACCGACTGTACACAGGAGATATATATATACACCGACTGTACACAGGAGATATATAAATACCGACTGTACACAGGAGATATATATATATATATATATATATACACACACTGAATGTACACAGGAGATATATACACACCGACTGTACACAGGAGATATACACACACTGACTGTACACAGGAGATATATATACACACCGACTGTACACAGGAGATATATATATATATATACACACACCGACTGTACACAGGAGATATATATACACCGACTGTACACCGGAGATATATACACACCGACTGTACACCGGAGATATATACACACCGACTGTACACCGGAGATATACACACACACCGACTGTACACAGGAGATATATATACACACCGACTGTACACAGGAGATATATATATACACACACCGACTGTACACCGGATATATATACACACACCGACTACACCGGAGATATACACACACTGACTGTACACAGGAGATATATATACACACCGACTGTACACAGGAGATATATATATACACACACCGACTGTACACAGGAGATCTATATACACACACCGACTGTACACAGGAGATATATACACACACTGACTGTACACAGGAGATATATACACACCAACTATACACAGGAGAGATATATACACACACAGACTGTACACAGGAGATATATACACACACCGACTGTACACAGGAGATATATACACACCGACTGTACACAGGAGATATATATATACACCGACTGTACACAGGAGATATATACACACACCGACTGTACACAGGAGATATATATATATACACCGACTGTACACAGGAGATATATACACACTGACTGTACACAGGAGATATATATATATACACACACTGACTGTACACCGGATATATATACACACCGACTGTACACAGGAGATATATATATACACACACCGACTGTACACAGGATATATATATATACACCGACTGTACACCGGAGATATATACACACCGACTGTACACCGGATATATATACACACACCGACTGTACACAGGAGATATACACACACTGACTGTACACAGGAGATATATATACACACCGACTGTACACAGGAGATATATATATACACACCGACTGTACACAGGAGATATATATATACACACACACCGACTGTACACAGGAGATATATATATACACACACCGACTGTACACAGGATATATATACACACACTGACTGTACACAGGAGATATATACACACCGACTGTACACAGGAGAGATATATACACACACACTGACTGTACACAGGAGATATATACACACACCGACTGTACACAGGAGATATATACACACCGACTGTACACAGGTGATATATATACACCGACTGTACACAGGAGATATATACACACACCGACTGTACACAGGAGATATATATATATACACACACCGACTGTACACAGGAGATATATACACACACTGACTGTACACAGGAGATATATATACACACACCGACTGTACACAGGAGATATATACACACCGACTGTACACAGGAGATATACAGTGGGGAAAAAAAGTATTTAGTCAGTCAGCAATAGTGCAAGTTCCACCACTTAAAAAGATGAGAGGCGTCTGTAATTTACATCATAGGTAGACCTCAACTATGGGAGACAAACTGAGAAAAAAAAATCCAGAAAATCACATTGTCTGTTTTTTTTTCATTTTATTTGCATATTATGGTGGAAAATAAGTATTTGGTCAGAAACAAGCAATCAAGATTTCTGGCTCTCACAGACCTGTAACTTCTTCTTTAAGAGTCTCCTCTTTCCTCCACTCATTACCTGTAGTAATGGCACCTGTTTAAACTTGTTATCAGTATAAAAAGACACCTGTGCACACCCTCAAACAGTCTGACTCCAAACTCCACTATGGTGAAGAGCAAAGAGCTGTCAAAGGACACCAGAAACAAAATTGTAGCCCTGCACCAGGCTGGGAAGACTGAATCTGCAATAGCCAACCAGCTTGGAGTGAAGAAATCAACTGTGGGAGCAATAATTAGAAAATGGAAGACATACAAGACCACTGATAATCTCCCTCGATCTGGTGCTCCACGCAAAATCCCACCCCGTGGGGTCAGAATGATCACAAGAACGGTGAGCAAAAATCCCAGAACCACGCGGGGGGGACCTAGTGAATGAACTGCAGAGAGCTGGGACCAATGTAACAAGGCCTACCATAAGTAACACACTACGCTACCATGGACTCAGATCCTGCAGTGCCAGATGTGTCCCACTGCTTAAGCCTGTACATGTCCGGGCCCGTCTGAAGTTTGCTAGAGAGCATTTGGATGATCCAGAGGAGTTTTGGGAGAATGTCCTATGGTCTGATGAAACCAAACTGGAACTGTTTGGTAGAAACACAACTTGTCGTGTTTGGAGGAAAAAGAATACTGAGTTGCATCCATCAAACACCATACCTACTGTAAAGCATGGTGGTGGAAACATCATGCTTTGGGGCTGTTTCTCTGCAAAGGGGCCAGGACGACTGATCCGGGTACATGAAAGAATGAATGGGGCCATGTATCGTGAGATTTTGAGTGCAAACCTCCTTCCATCAGCAAGGGCATTGAAGATGAAACGTGGCTGGGTCTTTCAACATGACAATGATCCAAAGCACACCGCCAGGGCAACGAAGGAGTGGCTTCGTAAGAAGCATTTCAAGGTCCTGGAGTGGCCTAGCCAGTCTCCAGATCTCAACCCTATAGAAAACCTTTGGAGGGAGTTGAAAGTCCGTGTTGCCAAGCGAAAAGCCAAAAACATCACTGCTCTAGAGGAGATCTGCATGGAGGAATGGGCCAACATACCAACAACAGTGTGTGGCAACCTTGTGAAAACTTACAGGAAACGTTTGACCTCTGTCATTGCCAACAAAGGATATATCACAAAGTATTGAGATGAAATTTTGTTTCTGACCAAATACTTATTTTCCACCATAATATGCAAATAAAATGAAAAAAAAAACAGACAAAGTGATTTTCTGCATTTTTTTTTCTCAGTTTGTCTCCCATAGTTGAGGTCTACCTATGATGTAAATTACAGACGCCTCTCATCTTTTTAAGTGGTGGAACTTGCACTATTGCTGACTGACTAAATACTTTTTTTCCCCACTGTATATATACACCGACTGTACACAGGAGATATATACACACACCGACTGTACACAAGAGATATATATATACACACACACACACACCGACTACACAGGAGATATATACACACCGACTGTACACAGGAGATATATATATACACCGACTGTACACAGGAGATATATATACACACCGACTGTACACAGGATATATATACACACCGACTGTACACAGGATATATATACACACCGACTATACACCGGAGATATATACACACACTGACTGTACACCGGATATATATACACACCGACTGTAAACAGGATATATATACACACCGACTGTACACAGAGTATATATATACACCGACTGTACACCGGAGATATATACACACCGACTATACACCGGATATATATATATACACACTGACTACATCGGATATATATATACACACCGACTGTACACAGGATATATATACACACCGACTGTACACCGGAGATATATACACACCGACTATACACCGGAGATATATACACATACTGACTGTACACCGGATATATATATATATATATATATATATATATACACACCGACTGTACACAGGATATATATACACACCAACTGTACACCGGAGATATATATACACACCGAATGTACACCGGAGATATATATACACACCGACTGTACACAGTAGATATATATATACACACTGACTGTACACCGGATATATATATACACACCGACTGTACACAGGATATATATACACACCGACTGTACACCGGAGATATATACACACCGACTATACACCGGAGATATATACACACACCGACTGTACACAGGAGATATATACACACCGACTACACAGGAGATATATATATATATATATACACACACCGACTGTACACAGGAGATATATACACACCGACTGTACACCGGAGATATATATACACACCGACTGTACACAGGAGATATATACACACCGACTGTACACAGGAGATATATATATACACACACTGTACACCGGATATATATACACACCGACTGTACACAGGATATATATACACACCGAGTGTACACAGGATATATATACACACCGACTACACAGGATATATATACACACCGACTGTACACAGGAGATATATACACGCCGACTATACACCGGATATATATATATATATATATATACACACTGACTACACCGGATATATATATACACACCGACTGTACACCGGAGATATATACACACCGACTATACACCGGAGATATATACACACACTGACTGTACACCGGATATATATATATATACACACACCGACTGTACACAGGATATATATACACACCGACTGTACACCGGAGATATATACACACCGACTGTACACCGGAGATATATATATACACACCGACTGGACACAGGATATATATACACATCGACTGTACACCGGAGATATATACACCGACTGTACACCGGAGATATATATACACACACCGACTATACACCGGAGATAAATATACACACCGACTGTACACCGGAGATATATACACACCGACTGTACACCGGATATATATATATATATACACCGACTGTACACCGGAGATATATATACACACCGACTGTACACCGGAGATATATATACACACCGACTGTACACCGGAGATATATACACACCGACTTTACACCGGATATATATATACACACCGACTGGACACAGGATATATATACACACCGACTGTACACCGGAGATATATACACACACCGACTGTACACAGGATATATATATATACACACCGACTGTACACCGGATATATATACACACACCGACTGTACATCGGAGATATATATACACTGACTGTACACCGGATATATATATACTCACCGACTGGACACAGGATATATGTATACACACCGACTGTACACAGGATATATATATATACACCGACTGTACACCGGAGATATATACACACACCGACTGTACACAGGAGATATATATATACACACTGACTGTACACCGGATATATATACACACCGACTGTACACAGGATATATACACACCGACTGTACACCAGAGATATATACACACCGACTATACACCGGAGATATATACACACACCGACTGTACACAGGAGATATATACACACACCGACTGTACACAGGAGATATATACACACCGACTACACAGGAGATATATATATATTTATACACACACCGACTGTACACAGGAGATATATACACACCGACTGTACACCGGAGATATATATACACACCGACTGTACACAGGAGATATATACACACCGACTGTACACAGGAGATATATATATACACACACCGACTGTACACAGGAGATATATACACACCGACTGTACACCGGAGATATATATACACACCGACTGTACACCGGAGATATATATACACACCGACTGTACACAGGAGATATATATACACACCGACTGTACACAGGAGATATATATACACACACTGTACTCCGGATATATATTCACACCGACTGTACACAGGATATATATACACACCGACTATACACCGGAGATATATACACACACTGACTGTACACCGGATATATATACACACCGACTGTACACAGGATATATATACACACCGACTGTACACAGGATATATATACACACCGACTGTACACAGGATATATATACACACCGACTGTACACCGGAGATATATACACACCGACTATACACCGTATATATATATATATACACACTGACTACACCGGATATATATATATACACACCGACTGTACACAGGATATATATACACACCGACTGTACACCGGAGATATATACACACCGACTATACACCGGAGATATATACACACACTGACTGTACACCGGATATATATATATACACACCGACTGTACACCGGAGATATATATATACACACCGACTGGACACAGGATATATATACACATCGACTGTACACCGGAGATATATACACCGACTGTACACCGGAGATATATATACACACCGACTATACACCGGAGATAAATATACACACCGACTGTACACCGGAGATATATACACACCGACTGTACACCGGATATATATATACACCGACTGTACACCGGAGATATATATACACACCGACTGTACACCGGAGATATATATACACACCGACTGTACACCGGAGATATATATACACACCGACTGTACACCGGAGATATATATACACACCGACTTTACACCGGATATATATATACACACCGACTGGACACATGATATATATACACACCGACTGTACACCGGAGATATATACACACACCGACTGTACACAGGATATATATATATATACACACCGACTGTACACCGGATATATATACATACACCGACTGTACACCGGAGATATATATACACTGACTGTACACCGGATATATATATACACACCGACTGGACACAGGATATATGTATACACACCGACTGTACACAGGATATATATATATACACCGACTGTACACCGGAGATATATATACACCGACTGTACACCGGAGATATATACACACACCGACTGTACACAGGATATATATATATACACACCGACTGTACACCGGATATATATACACACACCGTCTGTACACCGGAGATATATATACACTGACTGTACACCGGAAATATATATATATACACCGACTGTACACCGGAGATATATACACACACCGACTACACAGGATATATATATACACTGACTGTACACCGGAAATATATACACACACCGACTACACAGGATATATATATATACACCGACTGGACACCGGAGATATATACACACACAATGACTGTACACAGGATATATATATATATATACACCGACTGTACACAGGATATATATACACTGACTACACCGGATATATATACACACACCGACTGGACACAGGATATATATATATATATACACACCGACTGGACACAGGATATATATATACACCGACTGTACACCGGAGATATTTATACACACTCCGACTGTACACCGGAGATATATATATACACACCGACTGTACACCGGAGATATATATATACACACCGACTGTACACCGGAGATATATATACACACCGACTGTACATCGGAGATATATACACACCGACTGTACACCGGAGATATATATACACACCGACTGTACACCGGAGATATATATACACACCGACTGTACACCGGATATATATATATATACACACCGACTGGACACAGGATATATATACACACCGACTGTACACCGGAGATATATACACACACCGACTGTACACAGGATATATATATATACACACCGACTGTACACCGGATATATATATACCCACACACCGACTGTACACCGGAGATATATACACACACTGACTGTACACAAGAAAAATATATATATACACCGACTGTACACCGGAGATATATATACACCAACTGTACACCGGAGATATAAACACACACCGACTGTACACAGGATATATATACATACACACCGACTGTACACAGGATATATATACATACACACCGACTGTACACCGGAGATATATATATACTGACTGTACACCGGAAATATATACACACACCGACTGTACACAGGATATATATACACCGACTGGACACCGGATATATATACACACTGACTGTACACAGGATATATATACACCGACTGTACACCGGAGATATATATACACACACCGACTGTACACCGGAGATATATACACACACCGACTGTACACCGGAGATATATACACACACCGACTGTACACAGGATATATATATATATATACACACACACCGACTACACCGGAGATGTATACACACAAACCGACTGTACACCGGAGATATATATACACACACCGACTGGACACCGGAGATATATATACACACAGACTGTACACCGGAGATATATATACACACACCGACTGTACACCGGAGATATATACACACACACCGACTGTACACCGGAGATATATATATATATATATACACACATATATACACACACACTGACTGTACACAGGAGATATATACACATACCGACTGTACACCGGAGATATATATACACACACCGACTGTACACATGATATATATATACACACACCGACTGTACACAGGATATATATATATATATACACACACACCGACTGTACACAGGAGATATATACACACACCGACTACACCAGAGATATATATACACACACACACCGACTGTACACCGGAGATATATATACACACACAGACTGTACACCGGAGATATATACACACACACCGCCTGTACACCGGAGACATATACATACACACCGACTGTACACCGGAGATATATATATACACACACACACACACACACACCGACTGTACACCGGAGATATATACACACACACCGACTGTAAACAGGATATACAGTATATATACACACCGACTGTACACCGGAGATATATACACACACACACACCGACTGTACACCGGAGATAGAGATATATATATATATATACACACACACACACACACACACCGACTGTACACCGGAGATACACACACCGACTGTACACCGGAGATATATACACACACCGACTACACCAGAGATATATATACACACACACCGACTGTACACCGGAGATATATATACACACACAGACTGTACACCGGAGATATATACACACACACCGACTGTAAACAGGATATACAGTATATATACACACCGACTGTACACCGGAGATATATACACACACACACACCGACTGTACACCGGAGATATATACACACACTGACTGTACACAGGATATACAGTATATATACACACACACCGACTGTACACCGGAGATATATACACACACACCGACTGTACACCGGAGATATATACACACACACACCGACTGTACACCGGAGATATATACACACACACACCGACTGTACACCGGAGATATATACACACACATCGACTGTACACCGGAGATATATAAACACACACCGACTGTACACCGGAGATATATATACACACACCGACTGTACACCGGAGATATATATATACACACCGACTGTAAACAGGATATACAGTATATTTTCACACCGACTGTACACCGGAGATGTATATACACACACGCACCGACTGTACACCGGAGATATATACACACACACCGACTGTACACCGGAGATATATATACACACACACCGACTGTACACCGGAGATATATACACACACACCGACTGTACACCGGAGATATATATACACACACCCACTGTACACCGGAGATATATATACACACACCGACTGTAAACAGGATATACAGTATATACACACACACACCGACTACACCGGAGATATATATACACACACCGACTGTAAACAGGATATACAGTATATACACACACACCGACTGTACACCGGAGATATATATATACACACACACACCGACTGTACACCGGAGATATATATACACACCCACCGACTGTACACAGGATATATACACACACCGACTGTACACAGGATATATACACACACCGACTGTACACAGGATATATATATATATATACACACACCGACTGTACACAGGATATATATACACACCGACTGTACACAGGATATATATATATATATACACACACCGACTGTACACAGGATATATATATATACATACCGAATGTACACAGTATATATATACACACGCCGACTGTACACAATATATATATACACACGCCGACTGTACACAGGATATATACACACACGTCGACTCTACACAGGATATATATATATATATATATATATATATACACACAGCGACTGTACACAGGATATATATACACACAGCGACTGTACACAGGATATATATACACACAGCGACTGTACACAGGATATATATCTAATATATAAAGCTCAAAGTGTGTATGTATGTGTGTATGTATGTGTGTGTGTGTGTGTGTGTGTGTGTGTGTGTGTGTGTGTGTGTGTATGTCCGGGATAGGCCTCCGCACCGTCGCAGCTACAGCCACAAAATTTGGCACAGTCACACGTCTGGACCCCGAGAGCGTCCTAAGCTATGTTGTGAGGCGAAATTTTAACCCCGCGCGTTCCAATTCACCAAACAATTTTGCCCCCGTCTACATACTGGGGAAAAAGTGTGCGCGCGTCAAGCCCCGCCCCTCATTATGATGTCATAATGCCCCTATTTGCATACTGGGGAAGCAGTGTGTGCCTATCAAGCCCCGCCCCTCATTATGTCACAATGGTTGCCATGGCGACGCTGATGTCATCATAGGTTGCAAGCCCTGCCGCCGCTCATTATGATGTCATAATGGTTGACTATGGAATGGAGGATGTGTGATGGGTATATGGGCACCGGACTATGGGATGGAGGATATGTATGACTGGTATATGGGAACGGGACTATGGGATGGGGGATGTGTGATGGGTATATGGACACTGGACTATGGGATGGTGGATATGTATATGGGCACGGGACTATGGGATGGAGGACATGTCTGACGGGTATATGGGCACGAGACTATGGGATGGCGGATATGTATATGGGCACAGGACTATGAGATGGAGGATGTGTGATGGGTATATGGGCACGGGACTATAGGATGGAGGATGTGTGATGGGTATATGGGCACTCGACTATGGGATGGTGAATATGTATGATGGGTATATGGGCACGGGCCTATGGGATGGAGGATATGTATGACGGGTATATGGGCATGGGACTATGGGATGGAGAATATGTATGACGGGTATATGGACACGGGACTATGGGATGGAGGATGTGTGATGGGTATATGGGCACGGGACTATGGGATGGAGGATGTGTGATGGGTATGTGGGCACTGGACTATGGGATGGAGGATATGTATGATGGGTATATGGACACGGGCCTATGGGATCGTGGATATGTATGATGGGTATATGGGCATGGACTATGAGATGAAGGATGTATGATGGGTATATGGGCACTCGACTATGGGATGGCGAATATGTATGATGGGTATATGGACACTATGGGATGGAGGACAATTATAATTTGCTGTAACTAACCACAGTTAGTTACCATGCCCGGGCAACGCTGGGCTCTTCAGCTAGTGTGTGTATATATATATATATATATATATATATATATACACACACACACACACACACACATACATACATACATACATATACACACACACACACACGCCGACTGTACACAGGATATCTAATATATAAAGCTCAAAGTGTGTATGTGTATGTCTGGGATTGGCATCCGCACCGTCGCAGCTACAGCCACAAAATTTGGCACAGTCACACGTCTGGACCCCGAGAGCGTCCTAAGCTATGTTGTGAGGCGAAAGTTTAACCCCACGCGTTCCAATTCACCAAACAATTTTGCCCCTATCTACATACAGGGGGAAAAAGTGTGTGCGCGTCAAGCCCCGCCTGTGATGTACAATGTCTGTGAGGTATGGGGTTTTGTCTACAAAATATGATGTTTTCTGTTGTAACTTTCCAGAAAGATCCGGCACATATGACAATCCAGGCTGCTAGCTCTGCAGCTTCACCCCTCCTCCCTTCACACACACACAGAGCAGTGCCACCCCCCTCCTCTACAGCCTGTGTTCGCACTAGTAATAGGAGACCCCCTGCTGTTACAACCATTTGTTTCCTCTCCACAGCTGAGAAAAAAAGTGCGGGAAAGGAAAACTCTTTGTTTGAAATAAAGGTTAGAAGTAACCCTTTAAGAGCCTGCCCTGCGAAAACCGTACCAAGTAGAGATATGGAAATCATATTTTTGTAACCTGAGCGGTCCCAGCTTCGATACCGCGTATCTTTCGAAGTTCTACCCTGTCCAGAACATGAGATAGGATTTGCGCCCAAATGGACGGTCATATCGCATAGATGTTTGATGTTTTCTTGATAGGCTCATTACGCTGGGAAACATGATACCACTGATGAGTCCATACCAGCTTCTCCCATAAAGTTATAGCTAATCTAAGTTTTGTAGCCAAAACATAACTTGGATAAGAGAGGTGGGATCAACCCAGAATGCACCTCTCTGTGATGTCACATAGGAAAGTCTATAAGGCATTCCCTGGCAGAACCAGCTCAGAACAGCTGCAGAATCCGTGCTGACAAGAACTCCAGATGAGTGGAGACGTGTGGCTCCTCCCCCCTTAAAGCCGCATGGTCTGCCTAAGGAACAATATGGAACTGTGAGTGTAATCTCTTTGTTTTCTCCACTTTTATTTTATACCTGTACTGTACATATTTTATGTCTCAATTTTATAGCAACTTTTATCTGTAATCACTGTCCTCTTTCGGAAAATAAATGAAATTATTTAGATCTGTCTCCATGCTCTAAGAATCGAACTATACGCCTTTGATAGATAATCGCTACTAATTCAAAGGGTTTGCCACGGACCCTCTTAATTTAACACTGTGAATTAAGTAACCGTGACTGGTGGCAGCGCGTAGTGTACGGCTATTACGGCTTGCTGGCAGTACAGAAGGGTCTTATATTGCTGAATAAGGGTCTGCAGCCACAGCATTGATAATTCCCTTACTGCAGAAGCCTAATTGCCGGTTCACAACAGGCAGCCCGTCCGGCGACCAATTATCCTAGGTGCAGTTCCCTGACTGACCTGAGGGTAAGGGGGGCGCCGGAGAGCTGTGAGTTCCAAAGTGGAACTGAGAAAGTGGGATATACATAAATCCCCGCAGTACTTGGAAGATTGATAGCAGTGGTGGGGCATCCAAATTAAGCTCCCCCTGCGGCAAATTGTAGAGCGAGATTAGCTTGCTGGATATTTTTGGTCACATGGTGCCAGTGTTGGGATAACTAAGATAAGCCCCACTGCGCCTGTGATAGCCGTGTGCCGGCATTGTGTCACGCCCCTCCGTCCGCTGATACACCCGTGTCAGTGGTGGGACTGTGACATAGTGGTGACACAGGGTCCGCTGTCCGTCGCGTTTTGGTGGCAGCGGGACTCCCGTTAGTGTCGCCCGTAGGTGGACGAACGGCGGTGGGCTGTTCGTCACATATTGGTGGCAGAGCGGTGGGATAATCCTAGAGCATTAGTGATTTGGTTTGAGCAATCATTCCTCTCACTAAAAACCTGCACGGTTCCTGCGGGAATCCTGCATCATAGGTTTTGGAGAACAGACTCAGTGGTTACTAGTCCTGAGACATTAGTGTGTACTTGCAAGTATCCCCCTCCCGTTTCTTCGTTTTTCTTTTTCTATCTTTTATTTGGCAACCATGGCGGCGATGACAGTGGAGTGGTATCAGAAGCAGAAAAAGGACACCCTTGCTGCGTTATGCACGTACCAAGGCCTTGACGCCACGAACAAAAACAGAGCTCAAATGATCGCGGCTCTAGTGCAGCTGGACAACGACCGGAATCCAGCGAGCGCAGAAGTTGGCCCAAGTTGCCATGGGGCTGCAGCAGAGGCTCCACTCCTGAGCGCTGGCCCCACATTCAACCAGGACGGGGTGGACCCCTATCTGCAAATGGCCTTGGACGCACTCCCCGCCGAAGACAGTGATGGGCGGGTGAGGCTGATCCAGCAATATCGGCAGGAGGCCCAAGCCGAGCGTCAAGCCCAGGCTGAGAGAGCTGAGCGCCGAGCGGAGGCTGAGAGAGCAGAGCAGCGAGCCGAGAGGGAGGCGCAGAGGGCCCATGAACTGGAGGTACTCCAGCGGGGTGGGAATGCCCTCACAGCCCGAAGCCGTGAGCCCAGCAGCGTCCAGACTCCTAAACCCCGGCCAGAGCATTTTCCCGTGATGGAAAAGGACGGGGACTTGGACACATTTCTGCGAGCCTTTGAGAAAGCCTGCAGACAGTACCAGCTGCCTAGAGACCAATGGGCAAGGTACTTGACCCCAGGGCTAAAAGGCAAAGCCCTGGAGGCATTTGCTTCTCTTCCGCCAGAAGCCGATGATGACTATGACGCCATAAAGCAGGCGCTGATCGCCAAATACCGGCTGACACCTGAGGTATACCGAAAGAAGTTCCGACACCTCCAACGTGGCCCACACGATAGCTACAGTGATGTGGTGCAAGGACTCAGGACCCACTTTGACCAGTGGATCCATGGACTGTCCGTTGAAACCTTTGAGCAGCTACGGGACCTGATGATCAAAGACCAGTTCCTGCATCTCTGCCCAGCTGAGGTCCGACAGTTCATCCTGGACCGCGAACCAACGAACGCGGACAAAGCGGCGCAGATCGCCGACAACCACGAGGCCAACCGGAAGCCCGAGACGCGGAGGCCAGTCGCCACCAGCTGGAAAGGGGGTAAGCCAGCAACCAACCCCAATGCCCCAGCTAGCCGTCCCTCCGGAGGCCCAGTCCCTGTTGCCAACAGCAGGCCGGCTACTGACAGTCGCCTGTGTCACCACTGCCAGCGGCCTGGTCACTTCTTTTACACCTGTCCGAATAGGCCGAAGAACCCCCCAGCCAAGGCCCCCGGGCCCAACGCCTCTGTTCTTTTGGTGGGAGGTGTGGTTGGGAGGGCTGACGACAACGTTCAACCTGTTCAGGTGGGGGCCCGTCTTGCTACAGGCCTCAAGGACACCGGGGCTGAACGAACCCTCATCCGTCCTGGACTGGCGGCCCCTGAAGAGTTTGTTGAGGGGAAAACCCTGACTGTCACCGGGATTGGAGGCACCCGTTGTCCCTTGCCAGTGGCACGAGTTTTTCTTGACTGGGGTGCCGGGAGCGGGTTGAGGGAGGTGGGAGTGTCTGAAAACCTGCCCACTGATGTTTTATTGGGGACTGACTTGGGGAGGATGGTTGCATACTATGTCCCTGACACCCTTCCCCAAACTGATAATAAGGGTAACGTTAACCCTGATGATGTTGATGATGGGAAACTGAATGTGTTACCTGCTAATGCCTTGATGAGTAATGATGCAACTAACAACCATTCTTTCCCAAGGTATGATGCTGATGCTGATGTGAATGTACCAAAGCAAACTGATAACCATTCTTTTCCTAGGAATGATGATGTTGATGTATCTGTGCCGACTGAACCCGTTAACCCTTTCTTTGAAACGGTAGATGTGTCCACAGGTACCGAGGTGCTCAGCCCCGTCACTCTGCGGAGTGAGACGGCTGAGGAACCCCTGGCAGGAGCAAGCAACGGTGCTCAAGAGAATGGGGAGGTGCATGGGGACCATGAGGAAGGTAATGCCATGCAGCTGACCAGTGCCACCGAGGAAGGTTACTGGCCCATAAGTAGCACTGCTCCTGAAGTGTTGGGGGTGGACGGGGAGGTAGAGCCCAGGGCAGCACCAGCTGGTGGGTCTGAAGAAATCCCCAGGGAGACAGCATACATAGCAGCTGTCACACGCAGTCAGAGTGCCCAGATCGCAGGTAACGCACTGTCTTCTGGACCCTCTGCTGCTACAGGAGAGACTGAACCAGAGGTGAACCCAGAGCCGGTTCCAGAGGGTCCCAGTAAAGAGGGGACCCTGACGTCACTTCTGGCAGCCTCCAGCATGGAGTTCCAGGCTGCTCTGCACTCAGATGCCAGCCTGGAGAAATTGAGAGGTCTCGCCGAGACGCCCACCTCCAAGTCTGATAAGGAGAGGGTGTTCTGGGAACGAGGAAGGTTGTACCGGGAGACAGTACCCGGAGATCCTAAAAAGGAGTGGTTGAGGGAAAGACAGCTGGTCGTCCCCTATCAGTTCAGAACTGAGTTGTTGCGGATTGCCCATGAGATTCCACTCGCTGGACACTTGGGGATCAGCAAAACAAAGGCACGGCTGTCTCAACACTTCTATTGGCCCAAGATGGGGACAGATGTAACACACTACTGCCGCTCCTGTGCCACCTGTCAAAAAGTGGGTAAGGCGGGGCCTGCTCTTAAGGCTCCCCTTATTCCTTCGCCGGTGATAGAGGAGCCTTTCCAGAGAATCGCGGTGGACATTGTAGGACCGCTGTCCGTCCCCAGCAGCTCCGGAAAGCGATACATTCTCACCGTGGTAGACTACGCTACCCGGTACCCAGAGGCAGTAGCTCTGTCTTCAACCAGGGCAGATAAGGTGGCTGACGCACTGGTGACCATCTTTTCAAGAGTAGGATTTCCCAGGGAGATTCTTACCGATCAAGGGCCCCAATTCATGTCTCGCCTAATGGAGGCTCTCTGTGAGAAAATGCAGGTGACGCACCTGGTATCGAGTCCGTATCACCCACAGACTAATGGTTTGTGTGAACGCTTCAACGGTACCCTCAAACAGATGCTCCGCATACTGGTTGAGACCCAAGGGCGCGACTGGGAGCGGTACCTCCCACACCTGCTGTTCGCTTACAGAGAAGTTCCGCAGGCCTCGACCGGGTTCTCCCCCTTCGAGCTCCTGTATGGCAGGCGAGTCCGGGGACCCCTTGGGTTGATAAGAGAATCCTGGGAAGATGAGCCAAACCCCACAGAAGTGTCCATCGTGGATTATGTCATGCGCTTCCGTGACAAGATGCAGACCTTGACGCAGTTGGTGCATGACAACATGACGCAGGCTCAGGCTGACCAGAAGCGCTGGTACGACCAGAACGCCCGGGAGCGGACCTACCAGGTGGGTCAAAAGGTGTGGGTGTTGGTCCCGGTACCAACGGATAAGCTTCAGGCAGCCTGGGAAGGCCCGTACGTCGTCCACCAACAGCTCAACCCGGTCACCTACGTGGTCACGCTTGACCATGCTCGGGGTAGGCGCAAGGCCTTTCACGTCAACATGCTGAAGGCGCACTACGAACGTGAAGCTTGCATCCTACCGGTCTGCAATCTGCCAGAGGATGGGGAGGAAGATTCCCTCCTGGACATGCTGGCCCAGGCCAAGGCCAATGGGTCCATTGAGGACATGGAGATAAGTGGTTCGCTCACCGTGTCCCAGCGGTTGCAGTTGATGGCCACCCTGGAACTCTTCCGGCCCGTGTTCACCAACCGTCCTGGGAGGACGGAGTTAGCGGTTCATGAGGTGGACACCGGGAATCATGCCCCATTACGGCGAACACCTTATCGGATCTCTGAAACGGTGCAACAAGTCATGCGCCAAGAGGTCGATGAGATGTTAAGGCTGGGAGTGATTCGACGGTCAAAAAGCGCGTGGGCTTCACCTGTAGTCCTCGTGCCTAAAAAGGATCGAACCACCAGGTTCTGCGTGGACTACAGGGGGCTCAACGCCATCACAACCCCTGATGCCCACCCAATGCCGCGCATCGAGGATCTGCTCGAGCGGTTGACAAACGCCAACTACATATCCATCATGGATTTGAGTCGGGGATACTGGCAGATTCCCCTGAGCCCTGAGGCGCAGGAGAAATCCGCCTTTATCACCCCCTTTGGACTGTACGAGTCCACGGTCATGCCCTTCGGCATGAAGAATGCCCCTGCCACTTTCCAGCGGATGGTCAACCACCTGCTTCGGGGACTGGAGGAGTACGCAGTGGCGTACTTAGACGATATTGCCGTCTTCAGTTCCACCTGGGAGGAACACCTTCAGCACCTCCAGGAGGTGCTCAAGCGTCTTCACCAGGCAGGCCTGACCATCAAGCCGGGGAAGTGCCAGATAGGCATGCGCGAGGTCCACTACCTGGGGCACCGGGTAGGCGGGGGTTCCATGAGTCCGGAGCCAGGAAAAGTGGACGCAATCGTGTCCTGGCCCACCCCCAGGACCAAGAAACAGGTGAAGTCCTTCTTGGGCACTGCAGGGTACTATAGGCGGTTCGTACAGGACTATAGCGCCCTTGCCAAACCCTTGACTGACCTCACCAAGCAGAGGCTACCCCAAACAGTCAACTGGACAGATGACTGTGAGGCGGCTTTCCAAGCTTTGAAAGCAGCCCTGTGCAACTCTCCAGTGTTGAGAGCAGTCGACAGCAGTCGCCCGTTTCTGGTACAGACCGACGCCAGCGAGTTTGGCCTCGGTGCTGTGCTTAGCCAGGTCGACTCGGGGGACCAAGAGCACCCCGTGTTGTACCTGAGCCGGAAACTTTTGCCGAGGGAAGTGGCATACTCGACCATCGAGAAGGAGTGTCTGGCCATGGTGTGGGCACTGCAGCGTTTGCAGCCCTACCTGTATGGGAGCGCCTTCACGGTGGTAACCGACCACAACCCACTGAGCTGGTTGCACACCGTGTCGGGAACCAATGGAAGATTGCTCCGCTGGAGCCTTGCCCTTCAACAGTACGATTTTACTGTAAAACACAGGAAGGGCAGTGAAAACGGCAATGCCGATGGGTTGTCCCGCCGGGGCGAACCCGCTGAGGTGCGCATGGCCGATTACCGAGAGGTAATGCCTCCTTAGCGCCCTCTTAAGGGGGGAGGTGTGATGTACAATGTCTGTGAGGTATGGGGTTTTGTCTACAAAATATGATGTTTTCTGTTGTAACTTTCCAGAAAGATCCGGCACATATGACAATCCAGGCTGCTAGCTCTGCAGCTTCACCCCTCCTCCCTTCACACACACACAGAGCAGTGCCACCCCCCTCCTCTACAGCCTGTGTTCGCACTAGTAATAGGAGACCCCCTGCTGTTACAACCATTTGTTTCCTCTCCACAGCTGAGAAAAAAAGTGCGGGAAAGGAAAACTCTTTGTTTGAAATAAAGGTTAGAAGTAACCCTTTAAGAGCCTGCCCTGCGAAAACCGTACCAAGTAGAGATATGGAAATCATATTTTTGTAACCTGAGCGGTCCCAGCTTCGATACCGCGTATCTTTCGAAGTTCTACCCTGTCCAGAACATGAGATAGGATTTGCGCCCAAATGGACGGTCATATCGCATAGATGTTTGATGTTTTCTTGATAGGCTCATTACGCTGGGAAACATGATACCACTGATGAGTCCATACCAGCTTCTCCCATAAAGTTATAGCTAATCTAAGTTTTGTAGCCAAAACATAACTTGGATAAGAGAGGTGGGATCAACCCAGAATGCACCTCTCTGTGATGTCACATAGGAAAGTCTATAAGGCATTCCCTGGCAGAACCAGCTCAGAACAGCTGCAGAATCCGTGCTGACAAGAACTCCAGATGAGTGGAGACGTGTGGCTCCTCCCCCCTTAAAGCCGCATGGTCTGCCTAAGGAACAATATGGAACTGTGAGTGTAATCTCTTTGTTTTCTCCACTTTTATTTTATACCTGTACTGTACATATTTTATGTCTCAATTTTATAGCAACTTTTATCTGTAATCACTGTCCTCTTTCGGAAAATAAATGAAATTATTTAGATCTGTCTCCATGCTCTAAGAATCGAACTATACGCCTTTGATAGATAATCGCTACTAATTCAAAGGGTTTGCCACGGACCCTCTTAATTTAACACTGTGAATTAAGTAACCGTGACTGGTGGCAGCGCGTAGTGTACGGCTATTACGGCTTGCTGGCAGTACAGAAGGGTCTTATATTGCTGAATAAGGGTCTGCAGCCACAGCATTGATAATTCCCTTACTGCAGAAGCCTAATTGCCGGTTCACAACAGGCAGCCCGTCCGGCGACCAATTATCCTAGGTGCAGTTCCCTGACTGACCTGAGGGTAAGGGGGGCGCCGGAGAGCTGTGAGTTCCAAAGTGGAACTGAGAAAGTGGGATATACATAAATCCCCGCAGTACTTGGAAGATTGATAGCAGTGGTGGGGCATCCAAATTAAGCTCCCCCTGCGGCAAATTGTAGAGCGAGATTAGCTTGCTGGATATTTTTGGTCACATGGTGCCAGTGTTGGGATAACTAAGATAAGCCCCACTGCGCCTGTGATAGCCGTGTGCCGGCATTGTGTCACGCCCCTCCGTCCGCTGATACACCCGTGTCAGTGGTGGGACTGTGACATAGTGGTGACACAGGGTCCGCTGTCTGTCGCGTTTTGGTGGCAGCGGGACTCCCGTTAGTGTCGCCCGTAGGTGGACGAACGGCGGTGGGCTGTTCGTCACACCGCCCCTCATTGTGATGTCACAATGCCCCTATTTGCATACAGGGGAAGCAGTGTGTGCTTATCAAGCCCCGCCCCCATTATGATGTCACAATGGTTGCCATGGCGACGCTGATGTCATCAAAGGTTGCAAGCCCTGCCTCCGCTCATTATGATGTCATAAATGTTGACTATGGAATGGAGGATGTGTGATGAGTATATTGGCACCGGAATATGGGATGGTGGATATGTATGATGGGTGGGTATATGGGAACGGGACTATGGGATGGAGGATGTGTGATGGGTATATGGGCACTGGACTATGGGATGGAGGATGTGTGATGGGTATATGGGCACTGGACTATGGCATGGAGGATATGTATGACGGGTATATGGGCACTGGACTATGGGATGGAGGATATGTATGACGGGTATATGGGCACAGGACTATGGGATGGCGGATATGTATATGGGCACGGGACTATGGGATGGAGGATGTGTGATGGGTATATGGGCACGGGACTATGGGATGGAGGATATGTATGATGGGTATATGGGCACTGGACTATGGGATGGAGGATATGTATGACGGGTATATGGGCACGGGACTATGGGATGGCGGATATGTATATGTGCACGGGACTATAGGATGGAGGATGTGTGATGGGTATTTTTGCACTGGACTATAGGATGGAGGATGTATGATGGGTATATCGGCACGGGACTATGGGATGGAGGATATATATGATGTGTATATGGGCACGGGACTATGGGATGGAGGATGTGTGATGGGTATATGGGCATGGGACTATGAGATGGCGGATATGTATGATTGGTATATGGGCATGGGACTATGGGATGGAGAATATGTATGATGGGTATATGGGCATGGGACTATGGGATGGAGGATATGTATGATGGGTATATGGGCACGGGCCTATGGGATCGTGGATATGTATGATGAGTATATGGACATGGGACTATGGGATGGAGGATAATTATAATTTTCTATAACTAACCACAGTTAGTTACTATGCCCAGGCAGCATAGTTTTCATACTAGCACGTAACTGATGAAGGTCTATATTGACCAAAACGTTTTCTGGTACTACAATAAACTGCCTCACCAAGCATTAAGCTGAGTGCCAGGTTTTCATTTTATCATATACTAGCTGAAGAGCCCGGCGCTGCCCGGGCATAGTAACTAACTGTGGTTAGTTATGTCAAATTATAATTATCCTCCATCCCATAGTCCCGTGCCCGTATACCCATCATACATATCCACGATCCCATAGTCCAGTGCCCATATACCCATCATACATATCCTCCATCCCATAGTCCAGTGCCCATATACCCATCACACATCCTCCGTTCCATAGTCAACCATTATGACATCATAATGAGCGGCGGCAGGGCTTGCAACCTTTGATGACATCAGCGTCGCCATGGAACCATTGTGATATCATAATGAGGGGCGGGGCTTGACGCGCACACACTTTTTCCCCCAGTATGTAGATAAGGGCAAAATTGTTTGGTGAATTGGAACCCGCGGGGTTAAAATTTCGCCTCACAACATAGCTTAGGACGCTCTCGGGGTCCAGACGTGTGACTGTGCCAAATTTTGTGGCTGTAGCTGCGACGGTGCGGATGCCTATCCCGGACATACAAACACACACACACGCGCACACACACATACAGTCATGGCCAAAAGTATTGACACCCCTGCAATTCTGTCAGATAATACTCAGTTTCTTCCTGAAAATGATTGCAAACACAAATTCTTTGGTATTATTATCTTCATTTAATTTGTCTTAAATGAAAAAACACAAAAAGAATTGTCCTAAAGCCAAATTGGATATAATTCCACACCAAACATAACAAAGAGGGTGGACAAAAGTATTGGCACTGTTTGAAAAATCATGTGATGCTTCTCTAATTTGTGTAATTAACAGCACCTATAACTTACCTGTGGCACCTAACAGGTGTTGGCAATAACTAAATCACACTTGCAGCCAGTTGACATGGATTCAAGTTGACTCAACCTCTGTCCTGAGTCCTTGTGTGTACCACATTGAGCATGGAGAAAAGAAAGAAGACCAAAGAACTGTCTGAGGACTTGAGAAACCAAATTGTGAGGAAGCATGAGCAATATCAAAGCTACAAGACCATCTCCAAAGACCTGAATGTTCCTGTGTCTACCGTGCGCAGTGTCATCAAGAAGTGTAAAGCCCATGGCACTGTGGCTAACCTCTCTAGATGTGGCCAGAAAAGAAAAATTGACAAGAGATTTCAATGCAAGATTGTGCGGATGTTGGATAAAGAACCTCCACTAACATCCAAACAAGTTCAAGCTGCCCTGCAGTCCGAGGGTACAACGGTGTCAACCCGTACTATCCGTCGGCATCTGAATGAAAAGGGACTGTATGGTAGGAGACCCAGGAAGACTCCACTTCTTACCCCGAGACATAAAAAAGCCAGGCTGGAGTTTGCCAAAACTTACCTGAAAAAGCCTAAAACATTTTGGAAGAATGTTCTCTGGTCAGATGAGACAAAAGTAGAGCTTTTAGGGCAAAAGCATCAACATAGAGTTTACAGGAGAAAAAAGAGGCATTCAAAGAAAAGTACACGGTCCCTACAGTCAAACATGGCGGAGGTTCCCTGATGTTTTGGGGTTGCTTTGCTGCCTCTGGCACTGGACTGCTTGACCGTGTGCATGGCATTATGAAGTCAGAAGACTACCAACAAATTTTGCAGCATAATTTAGGGCCCAGTGTGAGAAAGCTGGGTCTACCTCAGAGGTCATGGGTCTTCCAGCAGGACAATAACCCAAAACACACTTCAAAAAGCACTAGAAAATGGTTTGAGAGAAAGCACTGGAGACTTCTAAGGTGGCCAGCAATAAGTCCAGACCTGAATCCCATAGAACACCTGTGGAGAGATCTAAAAATGGCAGTTTGGAGAAGGCACCCTTCAAATATCAGGGACCTGGAGTAGTTTGCCAAAGAAGAATGGTCTAAAATTCCAGCAGAGCATTGTAAGAAACTCATTGATGGTTACCGGAAGCAGTTGGTCGCAGTTATTTTGGCTAAAGGTTGTGCAACCAAGTATTAGGCTGAGGGTGCCAATACTTTTGTCCGGCCCATTTTTGGAGTTTTGTGTGAAATGATCAATGTTTTGCTTTTTGCTTCATTCTCTTTTGTGTTTTTTCATTTAAGACAAATTAAATGAAAATAATAATACCAAAGAATTTGTGTTTGCAATCATTTTCAGGAAGAAACTGAATATTATGTGACAGAATTGCAGGGGTGTCAATACTTTTGGCCATGACTGTACATACACACACACACAGCTTTATATATTAGATGGTTTGGGAACCTAACTTGGCACCACTACAGTAGTGCACACGGTGTTTTCTACTAGGTGTATATTATATCTCCTGTTTACAGTCAGTGTGTATATATATATTCCCTGTGTACAGTCGGTGTATATAGATTGTGATAAATATATATTGTGATAAAACGCTCCGGGATCGCCTTTGCTGGGGTCAAAGGTCACGTGCGTTCAGCATGAAACTCAGGCGCAGAGCTGGGATTCGGGTATAACTGACACTGGGTCAGGTTTATTAAAGGTGAAAGCAATGCATAAAGGAAATAAAACATAAAACAAATCCTTGCCTGTCCGGCAATAACTAAACAAGGTACAACCTAACTACCAACTGGCGGGCTTCTCCCGTCCAGCCAAACCACAGTTGCAGTGGGCACTGCTTCCACTCATGTGTGTCTCTCACACAGACAGACTCTCTGTGTCCCCAGGCTGAGACACACAACCACCTGGCATCCTTTTATATCCACCTCCCATTATTCATTAGTAACCAGGTGAGATACTGACCAGACTAGGCCACATAGGAAAGGTATCTGGGCGAAATATACCTGCCCTCATCCACTATTCCCACATGATTCTCACATATCCCCCCCCCCTCTGCTCAGACCACTCTGGTCGAGCAATGACACCCGCCAAACAGTGCACTCTGCATACTCCATCTGTACCCCTGGGCGGTGCTCCACCGTAAATGTGTAGGCCTGCAGGGCAAGGAACCACCGGGTCACCCGGCTATTCCATTCCTTGTGCAAGTGCATCCACTTGAGAGGGGCATGGTCAGTGATCAGCGTGAACTTTCTGCCCACCAGGTTATATTTGAGGGCCTCTAGAGCCCACTTAATGGCGAGGCACGCTTTTTCTACTACCGCATACTTTTGCTCATGTTTATTCAGCTTCCTGCTGAGATAGAGGACTAGGTGTTCCACTCCGTCCCTCACTTGTGACAGTACGGCCCCGATACCGGTATCAGAGGCATCCGTTTGTACCACAAACTCGCTGCGGAAGTCCGGAGTCACCAGTACGGGTTGAGAGCAAAGTGCCCGTTTTAGGCTATGGAAGGCTACTTCAGCCGCTAAATTTCATTTAATCATGGTGGAGTCTTTCCCTTTGGTAAGATCCGTCAGGGGGGTAGCAATGGCTGCAAAATTGGGAATGAACCGGCGATAATAGTCGGCGATTCCCAGGAAGGCTTGCACCTGCTTCTTGTTGACAGGTTTTGGCCAGTCCTGAACCGCTTGAATCTTATCAACCTGGGGTTTAACAACACCCCTCCCAATTACATACCCCAAATACCGGGCTTCTTCTAGCCCGATGTGACATTTCTTGGGGTTCGCGGTTAGACCTGCCTCCCACAGGTCGTCAATCACAGCTTGTACTTTCTGGAGATGAGTCTCCCAGTCCAAGCTGTAAATGACAATGTCATCCAAATAGGCCAAAGCGTACTGCCTATGTGGCCTCAGGACTCGATCCATCAGTCTCTGGAAGGTCGCCGGTGCCCCGTGCAGTCCAAACGGCATATACACATACTGAAATAGACCTTCTGGGGTAGCAAATGCCGTCTTTTCTCTGGCAGCCTCCACCAGAGGGATCTGCCAATACCCCTTTGTTAGGTCTAGGGTCGTAATATACCGGGCTTTTCCTAACCGATCTATTAACTCGTCGACCCGGGGCATAGGGTAGGCATCAAATTTTGAGACCGCATTCAGTTTCCTGAAGTCATTGCAGAACCGGATTGTGCCGTCCGGTTTAGGAATTAACACAATCGGGCTGGACCAAGCACTGTGCGATTCCTCAATGACACCTAACTAACATTGCCTTCACTTCTCGGGAAATGGCTTCACGGCGCGCTTCCGGAATTCTGTAGGGTTTCACGTGAACTGTGACACCAGGTTCTGTTACGATGTCATGTTTCATTAGCGTAGTCTGCCCGGGTTTTTCTGAGAAAAACTTTTGGTTGTGAAGTAGAAACTGCCTGACCTCAGTCTTTTGCCGCTCCGAGAGAGTCTCTGCAACCTGTACCTCCGGTACGGTGTGTGAGCAGACTGGACGGGCCAGCTCCGCTGACAAGGCAGACCGATCTTTCCAGGGTTTTATCAGATTTACATGATAAACCTGTTCCAGTTTCCGTTTACCTGCCTGGTATACTTTGTAGTTTACTTCACCAACTCTTTCCTTAATCTCAAAGGGGCCCTGCCACTTTGCTAAGAACTTACTGTCCACCGTGGGGACCAGGATCAACACCTTATCTCCAGGTACAAACGTACGGATCTTGGCGCCCCTATCATAGATTCTTTTTTGGGCTCCCTGAGCCTGCATCGTGTTCTTTGACGATAGGCATAACAGCCGCAATACGGTCATGCATTTGGGATACGTGATCTATCACCGTTTTAAACGGAGTGACCTGACCCTCCCAGGATTCTTTGGCAACGTCTAACAGTCCGCGAGGACGTCGGGCGTACAATAACTCGAAAGGCGAGAACCCCGTGGAAGACTGGGGCACTTCCCTGATGGCAAAAAGCAAATACGGAACTAAATAGTCCCAGTTCTTCCCATTCTTGTCTATCACCTTTCTCAGCATCTGCTTCAGAGTTTTATTGAACTGTTCAACCAACCCGTCTGTTTGAGGGTGATACACGGATGTGTGTAACGGTTAAATTTGTAACAACCGGCAGAGCTCCTTCATTACCCTGGACATAAAGGGAGTCCCCTGGTCGGTGAGTATCTGTTTTGGTATACTGACCTGACAAAACACATGCACCAGTTCCTTGGCAATCGTCTTGGTGGCCGTGTTACGCAAAGGGATGGCCTCCGGGTAACGAGTGGCATAATCCAAGATGACCAGGATATGTTGGTGTCCACGTGCAGACCGTGGAAGGGGCCCAACTAAATCCATCCCAATCCTCTCAAACGGGACCTCAATAGGTAGGGGTACCAAGGGGCTACAGAACCGGGGCTTAGGCGCAGAGGATTGGCAGTCAGGACAAGACTCACAATATACACGAATATCGTGATGCATGCCTGGCCAAACAAAACAGTGTAATATCCTTTCGGTGGTTTTCTGGACACCCAGGTGACCTCCCATCACATGTCCGTGGGCCAGGTCCAGCACCTGCCGCCGGTAGGGTTTTGGCACGACTAATAGTTGCACTGTGTCTTCCCCCTTTTTCTCTATCTGATATAGTAAATCATTCTCCAGGGCCATGTAAGGATATGCCAGCCTAGAGCCAGGTTCTACGGGTACCCCATTTATCACTTTTACATTGTCCTAGCCTGAGAAAGGGTAGGATCCTTTATTTGCTCGCTTTGGAAGTCATCTTTCTGAACTTCCAAATCCGGCAAACGGGGAGGTGGACGGCTGTCGGCCTCCTCCTCTTCCCCGGGCTCCTCCGTATCACCCGCCATGACTGAAAACGGGAACTGCAGGTCATTTCCAGCAGACTCTTCCCCCGAGTCTTCCTGGGAGACCTCTTCCAGGGGTTCGGGATCCACACGCGCCCTGGGAGAAGAATTATGTACACTAATACCCGAGGGCATCAACTGATTCTCCCACAATTGCCAGAAGTGGGGAAAATCCCGGCCCAAGATAACATCATGCAATAACGCAGGGACGAGTCCCACTTTATGTTGCACAGACCCATAGGAAGTAGTAATGCATATGACCGTGGTGAGGTACGAACAGGTGTCTCCATGCACACACGTTACATAAAAATTTGTCTGATGGTCCAGTCGGGGCTGACACCAGACTGGCCTTCACCAGAGTCATCACACTTCCCGAGTCTAACAATGCCACCACATTTTTGCCATCAACAGTTAAATCACACAAGTGTTTTTCCACATCCTTTTGACCGGCATTCACACTCACTACCCGTGCAACTATAGACATGCGGTTTTTAGAGTCTGTGACGTCGCACTGCATGGGTTCAGTAGTGACCGGACAGTTCGCAGCAATGTGGCACATCTCTTGGCAGCGGAAACACCTAACGGGCCCCTTGCTTAGACGATAGTTCGTTACTCTCGGCCTCGCATTGCGGGCAGTCCCGGTTTCCTCCCCCACTGTCTTAGGGATTTTTCCTTCTCCCCTACTCCCTGGAACAGTCTTACCGGTTCCACGTGGAGATGATGAAGAGCGAGGAGGGGTAGCGTCGTCTCGGAGTCCTTCCGCCACGGAGTAACGTTCAACCAGATCCACCAGTTGATCTGCCGTCGTAGGATTTCCATGGCTTATCCACTTCCTCAGGGCTGGCGGTAGAGCTCTCAGGTACTTGTCCATGACGACTGATGATTAACTCTGGTGCTGTCAGCACCTCGGGTTGTAGCCACTTCTTCGTCACGTGGATCAGGTCGAACATCTGTGACCGCGGTGGTTTATCCGGCTGATAAGTCCATTGATGCACTCTCTGTGCACGGACAGCGGTCGTCACTCCCAGCCGGGCCAAGATCTCGGCTTTCAGTTTGTCAAAGTCCTGCGCGGCTTCAGGTTGTAAGTCATAATAAGTCTTTTGGGCCTCACCGGAAAGAAACGGGGCAATCAGGCCGGCCCATAGTGCCTTCGGCCATTTTTCTCACACCGCCATCCGTTCAAACGTGGTCAGGTATGCCTCGACGTCATCTTCGGTCGTCATCTTCTGCCAGTACCGACTCGCGTGAATCACTCTCGACTCGGCTTCCAGGTTAACCTCAGGTAAGCTTGCCAGGCGCTGCGCCACCTGCTGGAGAAGCGAACGATCGGTAGCTGTCATGTCCACCAACTCCTTCAGCTGGGCCATCATCAGCCGATTAGCTTCTTGCTGGACGGCAGTGGACTGTACCAGCGTTTTCACCACGTCCTCCATGCTCATGCTTCCAACGTGATGCCCGCGTTCTAAACCACAATGTGATAAAACACTCCGGGATCGCCTTTGCTGGGGTCAAAGGTCACGTGCGTTCAGCATGAAACTCAGGTGCACAGCCGGGGTCCGGGTATAACTGACTCTGGGTCAGGTTTATTAACGGTGAAAGCAATGCATAAAGAAAAAAAACATAAAACAAATCCTTGCCTGTCCGGCACTAACTAAACAAGGTACAACCTAACTACCAACTGGCGGGCTTCTCCCGTCCAGCCAAACCACAGTTGCAGTGGGCACTGCTTCCACTCACGTGTGTCTCTCACACAGACAGGCTCTCTGTGTTCCCAGGCTGAGACACTCACACAACCACCTTGCATCCTTTTATATCCACCTCCCATCCACATAGGAAAGGTATCTGGGTGAGATATACCTGCCCTCATCCACTATTCCCACATGATTCTCACAATATCCTGTGTACAGTTGGTGTGTATGTGCATGTATATATAGATTCAAGATTCATAGAAGCTTTATTGGCAGGACTAAATACACATTAGTTTTGCCAAAGCAAGTGTACAAAAGGGAATAGGAATAGGGACTGTAGGGATGTTGGGTAGGGGTTGTAGAAAAGGTGGGTGGGGGCAGATCCAGGGTGTGTCTATATATATATCCTGTGTAGAGTCTGTGTATATGTATTCCCTGTATACAGTCTGTGTGTGTGTGTATATATATATATATATATATATATATATATATATCCTGTGTACAGTCGGTGTGTGTATGTATATATGTATATATATATCCTGTGTACAGTCGGTGTATGTGTTGTGAGGTGCCAAGGGGAGAGGTACTAGAAAACAGGTATATTTCTCCCCGTTTCATTTCATATGTCTCCCTGTACTGATGATGAAGCCAGTTTATTTCACTGTAATCCAGTCCTGGTTTCCTTAGTGATCAGCATGGAAAGGACTGGTAGTTCCCCCTCCACTTATTCAATCCAGGTTTTGGTTTCCTGACTGGTCCAGCTGATATAATCAGGAGGAGCTGGGATCTCTCAGTCTATCTCTTCTGCTGAGCTGGGAGCTGACACAGTAAGATTACATGGACTTGTTTGCTGTTATATAGGTTTATTTTGTAGTTAGCCTGCTATTGTTAGTTAGTGGCCAGACGGCCTTAGATGTTTTATTTCATGTTTGGCATGTGTAACATTGAATAACAAGTGTGCACAATAAATATGCCGTGTCCATATTCATGTGGAACTTGCTAGTCTGCTGAAGTGACTTCATAGCCACACGCTTGTGCCAAAGCAAAGATCCCAGCTGAGCTATCTATTCCCCACAGTGTGTATATATATATCCCCTGTGTACAGTCGGTGCACATATATATCTCCTGTGTACAGTCGGTGCACATATATATCCCCTGTGTACAGTCCATGTGTGTGTGTGTGTATATATATATATAAATATATATATATATATCCTGTGTACAGTCGGTGTATATATATCCTGTGTACAGTCGGTGTGTGTGTGTGTGTGTATATATATATATATATATATCCATATCCTGTGAACAGTCGGTGTGTATATATCCCCTGTGTACAGTCGGTGCACATATATATCCCCTGTGTACAGTCCATGTGTGTGTGTATATATATATAAATATATATATATATATCCTGTGTACAGTCGGTGTATATATATCCTGTGTACAGTCGGTGTGTGTGTGTGTATATATATATATATATATATCCATATCCTGTGAACAGTCGATGTTTATATATCCCCTGTGTACAGTCGGTGTGTATATATCCCCTGTGTACAGTCGGTGTATATTATATCTCCTGTTTACAGTCAGTGTATATATATTCCCTGTGTACAGTCGGTGTATATATATCCCCTGTGTACTGTCGGTGCATATATATTCCCTGTGTACAGTTGGTATATATATCCTGTGTACAGTCGGTGTATATATATTCCCTGTATGCAGTCGGTGCACATATATATCCCCTGTGTATAGTCGGTGTATATATATCCCGGTGTACAGTCGGTGTATATATATCCTGTGTACAGTCGGCGTGTGTATCTATATCCTGTGTACAGTCGGTGTGTGTATATATATATATATATATCCTGTGTACAGTCGGTGTGTGTGTGTGTGTGTGTGTGTATATATATATATATATAATTCAAAGAAGCTTTATTGGCAGGACTAAATACACATTAGTTTTGCCAAAGCAGGTGTACAGAAGGGAATAGGGATAGGGACTGTAGGGATGTTGGGAAGGGGCTGTAGGAAAGGTGGATGGGGCAGATCCAGGTTGGGGCTATAGAAGTCCATGGCATAGGGAAGGTGGATGGGGGATTGGGGCATATCCAGGGTGGGTGCCATAGAAGTCCATGGCATATCAGAGTTCTCTTTCTCGCAGTCTATGGCATTCGTTCACATATTGCGCTGCTATCTCCACTGCTCTCTCTTCTTCCCCCAGCAGGATGTATGTTTTCTCTTCCTCCATCATGGTGGTGAAATCCGGGAAGAGATGTGAGAGTCTCCTGAAGTGAGTGTCCCTCACTGCTGAGTACTTGGAGCAGTGTAGCAGGAAGTGGGTCTCATCCTCCAGGGCCTCCTGGTCACAGTGTTGGCACAGTCTTTCCTCCCTGGGCTTGTAGCTCTGCCTGTGTCGGCCGGATTCGATGGCCAGACTGTGGGCACTGAGTCTATACCGGCTCAGGATCTTGCGGTCTTTTGGGTCCTGGAGTTTCTCCAGGTATGGAGCCAGTCTGTAGTCTCTCTGTAGACTCTGGTACATGGTCAGTTTCTGTGAGCTGATGATGTCGTTCTTCCAGTCACTTACGTACCTCTCCTGGCCTTCGTCTACCATCTTCCTGATTCCGGCTTTTGTCAGGTTGTTGTGATTGGTTTTCTGGTCAGGTTGGGTTTGGGTGAGCTGTTCCGAGGGTCCTGGTTTTTCTGTTTCCCCTACATGTGTCAGGGCTTTATGGTGATGGGAGCTTGGATTGCTCCTACGTAGGTGAGCCCGGAATGACAGTGCCCTCTTTAGAACCGTTAGGTGTAGAGGGAATCTGCCCAGCTCGGCCCGGCAAGCACAGTTGGAGGTGCTCCGATGGACTTGGAGAAGGTATATATATATATATATATATATATATATATATATATATATATCTTCTTTGAATCTTGAATCTATCCTGTTACAGTCGGGGTGTGTGTGTGTATATATATATATATATATATATATATATATATCTCTATCCTGTGTACAGTCGGTGTATATTATATCTCCTGTGTACAGTTGGTGTATATATATCCTGTGTACAGTCGGTGTATATATATATATATTCCCTGTATACAGTCGGTGCACCTATATATTCCCTGTGTACAGTCGGTGTGTGTGTGTATATATATATATATATATATATATATATATGTCCTGTGTACAGTCGGTGTGTATATATATCCTGTGTACAGTCGGTGTGTGGGTGTGTGTGTGTGTGTATATATATATATATATATATATATATATATATATATCCTGTGTACAGTCGGTGTGTATGTGTGTATATATATATATATATATATATATATATCCTGTTTACAGTCAGTGTATATATATTCCCTGTGTACAGTCGGTGTATCTATATATCCCCTGTGTACAGTCGGTGTGTATATATATATATATATATATTCCCTGTGTACAGTCGGTGCACCTATATATTCCCTGTGTACAGTCGGTGTATATATATATCTCCTGTGTACAGTCGGTGTGTATATATCCTGTGTACAGTCGGTGTGTGTATATATATATATATATATATATATATATATATATACACTCACTGGCCACTTTATTAGGTACACCTGTCCAACTGTGTGTTAAGACTTAATTTCTAATCAGCCAATCACATGGCGGCAACTCAGTGCATTTAGGCATGTAGACATGGTCAAGACAATCTCCTGCAGTTCAAACCGAGCATCAGTATGGGTAAGAAAGGTGATTTGAGTGCCTTTGAACGTGGCATGATTGTTGGTGCCAGAAGGGCTGGTCTGAGAATTTCAGAAACTGCTGATCTACTGGGATTTTCACGCACAACCATCTCTAGGGTTTACAGAGAATGGTCCGAAAAAGAAAAAAAATCCAGTGAGCGGCAGTTCTGTGGCCGGAAATGCCATGTTGATGCCAGAGGTCAGAGGAGAATGGGCAGACTGGTTCGAGCTGATAGAAAGGCAACAGTGACTCAAATTGCCACCCGTTACAACCAAGGTAGGCAGAAGAGCATCTCTGAACGCACAGTGCGTCGAACTTTGAGGCAGATGGGCTACAGCAGCAGAAGACCACACTGGGTACCACTCCTCTCAGCTAAGAACAGGAAACTGAGGCTACAATTTGCACAAGCTCATCGAAATTGGACAGTAGAAGATTGGAAAAACGTTGCCTGGTCTGATGAGTCTCGATTTCTGCTGCGACATTCGGATGGTAGGGTCAGAATTTGGCGTAAACAACATGAAAGCATGGATCCATCCTGCCGTGTATCAACGGTTCAGGCTGGTGGTGGTGGTGTCATGGTGTGGGGAATTTTTTCTGGGCACTCTTTGGGCCCCTTGGTACCAATTGAGCATCGTTGCAACGCCACAGCCTACCTGAGTATTGTTGCTGACCATGTCCATCCCTTTATGACCACAATGTACCCAACATCTGATGGCTACTTTCAGCAGGATAATGCGCCATGTCATAAAGCTCGAATCATCTCAGATTGGTTTCTTGAACATGACAATGAGTTTACTGTACTCAAATGGCCTCCTCAGTCACCAGATCTCAATCCAATAGAGCATCTTTGGGATGTGGTGGAACGGGAGATTCGCATCAGGGATGTGCAGCCGACAAATCTGCGCCAACTGTGTGATGCCATCATGTCAATATGGTCCAAAATCTCTGAGGAATGCTTCCAGCACCTTGTTGAATCTCTGCCACGAAGAATTGAGGCAGTTCTGAAGGCAAAAGGGGGTCCAACCCCTTACTAGCATGGTGTACCTAATAAAGTGGCCAGTGAGTGTATATACACTCACTGGCCACTTTATTAGGTACACCATGCTAGTAACGGGTTGGACCCCCTTTTGCCTTCAGAACTGCCTCAATTCTTCGTGGCAGAGATTCAACAAGGTGCTGGAAGCATTCCTCAGAGATTTTTGACCATATTGACATGATGGCATCACACAGTTGGCGCAGATTTGTCGGCTGCACATCCCTGATGCGAATCTCCCGTTCCACCACATCCCAAAGATGCTCTATTGGATTGAGATCTGGTGACTGAGGAGGCCATTTGAGTACAGTGAACTCATTGTCATGTTCAAGAAACCAATCTGAGATGATTCGAGCTTTATGACATGGCGCATTATCCTGCTGAAAGTAGCCATCAGATGTTGGGTACATTGTGGTCATAAAGGGATGGACATGGTCAGCAACAATACTCAGGTAGGCTGTGGCGTTGCAACGATGCTCAATTGGTACCAAGGGGCCCAAAGAGTGCCAAGAAAAAATTCCCCACACCATGACACCACCACCACCAGCCTGAACCGTTGATACAAGGCAGGATGGATCCATGCTTTCATGTTGTTTACGCCAAATTCTGACCCTACCATCCGAATGTCGCAGCAGAAATCGAGACTCATCAGACCAGGCAACGTTTTTCCAATCTTCTACTGTCCAATTTCGATGAGCTTGTGCAAATTGTAGCCTCAGTTTCCTGTTCTTAGCTGAGAGGAGTGGTACCCAGTGTGGTCTTCTGCTGCTGTAGCCCATCTGCCTCAAAGTTCGACGCACTGTGCGTTCAGAGATGCTCTTCTGCCTACCTTGGTTGTAACGGGTGGCAATTTGAGTCACTGTTGCCTTTCTATCAGCTCGAACCAGTATGCCCATTCTCCTCTGACCTCTGGCATCAACATGGCATTTCCGGCCACAGAACTGCCGCTCACTGGATTTTTTTTCTTTTTCGGACCATTCTCTGTAAACCCTAGAGATGGTTGTGTGTGAAAATCCCAGTAGATCAGCAGTT
>NW_027361918.1:8362500-8365000 GCF_039654945.1 Dendrobates tinctorius | reverse complement strand
ATCCCCTGCGTAGAGTCGGTGTGTGTGTGTATATATATATCCCCTGCGTAGAGTCGGTGTGTGTGTGTATATATATATCCCCTGCGTAGAGTCGGTGTGTGTATATATATATATATATATATATATATATATATATATATATATCCCCTGCGTAGAGTCGGTGTGTGTGTGTGTATATATATATCCCCTGCGTAGAGTCGGTGTGTGTATATATACACTCACTGGCCACTTTATTAGGTACACCTGTCCAACTGTGTGTTAAGACTTAATTTCTAATCAGCCAATCACATGGCGGCAACTCAGTGCATTTAGGCATGTAGACATGGTCAAGACAATCTCCTGCAGTTCAAACCGAGCATCAGTATGGGGAAGAAAGGTGATTTGAGTGCCTTTGAACGTGGCATGATTGTTGGTGCCAGAAGGGCTGGTCTGAGTATTTCAGAAACTGCTGATCTACTGGGATTTTCACACACAACCATCTCTAGGGTTTACAGAGAATGGTCCGAAAAAGAAAAAAAATCCAGTGAGCGGCAGTTCTGTGGCCGGAAATGCCATGTTGATGCCAGAGGTCAGAGGAGAATGGGCAGACTGGTTCGAGCTGATAGAAAGGCAACAGTGACTCAAATTGCCACCCGTTACAACCAAGGTAGGCAGAAGAGCATCTCTGAACGCACAGTGCGTCGAACTTTGAGGCAGATGGGCTACAGCAGCAGAAGACCACACTGGGTACCACTCCTCTCAGCTAAGAACAGGAAACTGAGGCTACAATTTGCACAAGCTCATCGAAATTGGACAGTAGAAGATTGGAAAAACGTTGCCTGGTCTGATGAGTCTCGATTTCTGCTGCGACATTCGGATGGTAGGGTCAGAATTTGGCGTAAACAACATGAAAGCATGGATCCATCCTGCCTTGTATCAACGGTTCAGGCTGGTGGTGGTGGTGTCATGGTGTGGGGAACTTTTTCTGGGCACTCTTTGGGCCCCTTGGTACCAATTGAGCATCGTTGCAACGCCACAGCCTACCTGAGTATTGTTGCTGACCATGTCCATCCCTTTATGACCACAATGTACCCAACATCTGATGGCTACTTTCAGCAGGATAATGCGCCATGTCATAAAGCTCGAATCATCTCAGATTGGTTTCTTGAACATGACAATGAGTTTACTGTACTCAAATGGCCTCCTCAGTCACCAGATCTCAATCCAATAGAGCATCTTTGGGATGTGGTGGAACGGGAGATTCGCATCAGGGATGTGCAGCCGACAAATCTGCGCCAACTGTGTGATGCCATCATGTCAATATGGTCCAAAATCTCTGAGGAATGCTTCCAGCACCTTGTTGAATCTCTGCCACGAAGAATTGAGGCAGTTCTGAAGGCAAAAGGGGGTCCAACCCCTTACTAGCATGGTGTACCTAATAAAGTGGCCAGTGAGTGTATATCCCCTGCGTAGAGTCGGTGTGTGTATATATATATATATATCCCCTGCGTAGAGTCGGTGTGTGTGTATATATATATATATATATATATATATATATATATATCCCCTGCGTAGAGTCGGTGTGTGTGTGTGTATATATATATATATCCTGTGTACAGTCGGTGTATATTATATCTCCTGTTTACAGTTGGTATTCCCTGTGTACAGTCTGTGTGTGTGTGTGTATACATATATATATATTTTTTTTTTCCCTGTGTACTGTCGGTGCATATATATATCCTGTGTACAGTTGGTATATATATCCTGTGTACAGTCGGTGTATATATCCTGTGTACAGTGTGTGTGTGTGTGTATATATATATATATATATATATATATATATATATATATAGATATCCTGTGTACAGTCGGTGTATGTTATATCTCCTGTTTACAGTTGGTATTCCCTGTGTACAGTTGGTGTATATATATCCTGTGTACAGTCTGTGTATATCTATATCCTGCGTACAGTCGATGTATATATCTATATCCTGTGTACAGTCGGTGTGTGTGTATATATATATATATATATATATATATATATATATCCTGTGTACAGTCGGTGTATATATATATATTCCCTGTGTACAGTCGGTGTGTATACATATTCCCTGTGTACAGTCAGTGTATATATTTATATTCCCTGTGTACAGTCGGTGTTGTGACGAACAGCCCACCGCCGTTCGTCTACTTACGGGCGATACTAACGGGGGTCCCGCTGCCACCAAAACGCGACGGACAGCGGACCCTGTGTCACCACTATGTCACAATCCCACCACTGACCCGGGTGTATCAGCGGACGGAGGGACGAGACACAATGCCGGCACACGGCTATCACAGGCACCGTTGGGGCTTATCTTAGTTATCCCACCACCGGCACCATGTGACAAAAATATCCAGCAAGCTAATCTCGCTCTACAATTTGCCGCAGGGGGAGTTTAATTTGGATGCCCCACCACTGCTATCAATCTTCCAAGTACTGCGGGGATTTATGTATATCCCACTTTCTCAGTTCCACTTT
>NW_027361918.1:8347500-8355000 GCF_039654945.1 Dendrobates tinctorius | reverse complement strand
ATAGGTAGACCTCAACTATGGGAGACAAACTGAGAAAAAAAAATCCAGAAAATCACATTGTCTGTTTTTTTTTCATTTTATTTGCATATTATGGTGGAAAATAAGTATTTGGTCAGAAACAAGCAATCAAGATTTCTGGCTCTCACAGACCTGTAACTTCTTCTTTAAGAGTCTCCTCTTTCCTCCACTCATTACCTGTAGTAATGGCACCTGTTTAAACTTGTTATCAGTATAAAAAGACACCTGTGCACACCCTCAAACAGTCTGACTCCAAACTCCACTATGGTGAAGACCAAAGAGCTGTCAAAGGACACCAGAAACAAAATTGTAGCCCTGCACCAGGCTGGGAAGACTGAATCTGCAATAGCCAACCAGCTTGGAGTGAAGAAATCAACTGTGGGAGCAATAATTAGAAAATGGAAGACATACAAGACCACTGATAATCTCCCTCGATCTGGTGCTCCACGCAAAATCCCACCCCGTGGGGTCAGAATGATCACAAGAACGGTGAGCAAAAATCCCAGAACCACGTGGGGGGACCTAGTGAATGAACTGCAGAGAGCTGGGACCAATGTAACAAGGCCTACCATAAGTAACACACTACGCCACCATGGACTCAGATCCTGCAGTGCCAGACGTGTCCCACTGCTTAAGCCTGTACATGTCCGGGCCCGTCTGAAGTTTGCTAGAGAGCATTTGGATGATCCAGAGGAGTTTTGGGAGAATGTCCTATGGTCTGATGAAGCCAAACTGGAACTGTTTGGTAGAAACACAACTTGTCGTGTTTGGAGGAAAAAGAATACTGAGTTGCATCCATCAAACACCATACCTACTGTAAAGCATGGTGGTGGAAACATCATGCTTTGGGGCTGTTTCTCTGCAAAGGGGCCAGGACGACTGATCCGGGTACATGAAAGAATGAGTGGGGCCAAGTATCGTGAGATTTTGAGTGCAAACCTCCTTCCATCAGCAAGGGCATTGAAGATGAAACGTGGCTGGGTCTTTCAACATGACAATGATCCAAAGCACACCGCCAGGGCAATGAAGGAGTGGCTTCGTAAGAAGCATTTCAAGGTCCTGGAGTGGCCTAGCCAGTCTCCAGATCTCAACCCTATAGAAAACCTTTGGAGGGAGTTGAAAGTCCGTGTTGCCAAGCGAAAAGCCAAAAACATCACTGCTCTAGAGGAGATCTGCATGGAGGAATGGGCCAACATACCAACAACAGTGTGTGGCAACCTTGTGAAGACTTACAGAAAACGTTTGACCTCTGTCATTGCCAACAAAGGATATATCACAAAGTATTGAGATGAAATTTTGTTTCTGACCAAATACTTATTTTCCACCATAATATGCAAATAAAATGAAAAAAAAAACAGACAATGTGATTTTCTGGATTTTTTTTTCTCAGTTTGTCTCCCATAGTTGAGGTCTACCTATGATGTAAATTACAGACGCCTCTCATCTTTTTAAGTGGTGGAACTTGCACTATTGCTGACTGACTAAATACTTTTTTTCCCCACTGTATGTATATATATATATATATATATATATATATATATATATATATATATATATATATATATATATATAATCTCCTGTGTACAGTCGGGGTGTGTGTGTGTATATATATATATACATTGTCTGCATTGTGATTGCTATAAGTGTGTGCTAGAAGTGTGAAGATTAATTTAAGAATTAAAACCAGAAGGATGAATACAGACTGTGCCCTGCTACCTGCCACCATCGCACTCTAACAAGCATCTCTATTCTTCCGACAGGTATGTCCATCCACCCAGCTCTCCTGCTCTCCTGCTGTCTGTCTATGAAGGACACACAGTGCGTCACCCAGCTTTGCACATAGACTTGCCTCTGCACCTAGCATTCACATGGTATGTCCATCCACCCAGCTCTCCTGCTCTCCTGCTGTCTGTCTATGAAGGACACACAGTGCGTCACCCAGCTTTGCACATAGACTTGCCTCTGCACCTAGCATTCACATGGTATGTCCATCCACCCAGCTCTCCTGCTCTCCTGCTGTCTGTCTATGAAGGACACACAGTGCGTCACCCAGCTTTGCACATAGACTTGCCTCTGCACCTAGCATTCACATGGTATGCCTTTCAGCTAACCCCAGCTTACCCCAGTGTTATTTATGACCTTGTTTACTCTGGCTTGATCATATACATATGGTCCACTCTTAATTGTCTGGCCAAGATGAGCAGAGACCACTCCTCTCTGCTTCACACCTGACTGCACTTAGTTGTACATATATTGCAGAGTACAAGTCTGCATAGACTTCAGTCTGCATTGTGATTGCTATAAGTGTGTGCTAGAAGTGTGAAGATTAATTTAAGAATTAAAACCAGAAGGATGAATACAGACTGTGCCCTGCTACCTGCCACCATCGCACTCTAACAAGCATCTCTATTCTTCCGACAGGTATGTCCATCCACCCAGCTCTCCTGCTGTCTGTCTATGAAGGACACACAGTGCGTCACCCAGCTTTGCACATAGACTTGCCTCTGCACCTAGCATTCACATGGTATGTCCATCCACCCAGCTCTCCTGCTCTCCTGCTGTCTGTCTATGAAGGACACACAGTGCGTCACCCAGCTTTGCACATAGACTTGCCTCTGCACCTAGCATTCACATGGTATGCCTTTCAGCTAACCCCAGCTTACCCCAGTGTTATTTATGACCTTGTTTACTCTGGCTTGATCATATACATATGGTCCACTCTTAATTGTCTGGCCAAGATGAGCAGAGACCACTCCTCTCTGCTTCACACCTGACTGCACTTAGTTGTACATATATTGCAGAGTACAAGTCTGCATAGACTTCAGTCTGCATTGTGATTGCTATAAGTGTGTGCTAGAAGTGTGAAGATTAATTTAAGAATTAAAACCAGAAGGATGAATACAGACTGTGCCCTGCTACCTGCCACCATCGCACTCTAACAAGCATCTCTATTCTTCCGACAGGTATGTCCATCCACCCAGCTCTCCTGCTGTCTGTCTATGAAGGACACACAGTGCGTCACCCAGCTTTGCACATAGACTTGCCTCTGCACCTAGCATTCACATGGTATGTCCATCCACCCAGCTCTCCTGCTCTCCTGCTGTCTGTCTATGAAGGACACACAGTGCGTCACCCAGCTTTGCACATAGACTTGCCTCTGCACCTAGCATTCACATGGTATGCCTTTCAGCTAACCCCAGCTTACCCCAGTGTTATTTATGACCTTGTTTACTCTGGCTTGATCATATACATATGGTCCACTCTTAATTGTCTGGCCAAGATGAGCAGAGACCACTCCTCTCTGCTTCACACCTGACTGCACTTAGTTGTACATATATTGCAGAGTACAAGTCTGCATAGACTTCAGTCTGCATTGTGATTGCTATAAGTGTGTGCTAGAAGTGTGAAGATTAATTTAAGAATTAAAACCAGAATGGAACCAGAAGGGAACTGAAGGTAACTGGACACAGTCACTGTAAACAATGTTTCTGTTTGTTTTCACTTTCACCCCAATAATCCTTCAATTTCTGCTAATTCCCCTAATCCCTACTCCTAGTAAGGAACTGTTCATCTCTTCTTCAATCCTCCCCATCCACCTCACCTCCGCCTCAAAACTGTTCCTTAACATACAATCCTCTGTCTCCAAACACAGACAGCCCCCTCATGCCCTCTCCTGCTCCCACCTGCTAACACTTTCTCTGCTCCTTCTCACTGCTGGTGATATCTCTCCAAATCCTGGTCCTCCTCACCACATTCCCACAGTCATTTCTACCTCCCATCCACACTCTATCACAACCTTCCGTAACCTCTCCAACCTTATACCCATTCACCCAGCCCCCGCTTCCCCAGTCCCACTAACAGGAGCTCTGTGGAACGCTCGCTCTGTCTGCAACAAGCTTTCCTACATCCATGATCTTTTTGTTACTACCAAACTCTCCTTCCTCGCCATCACCGAAACCTGGCTCACCCCTTCTGACACAGCCTCTCCTGCTGCACTTTCGTATGGCGGCTTCCACCTTTCTCACACCCCCCGCCCCAGCAGCAAACATGGTGGAGGAGTTGGTTTTCTCCTGTCAGATACCTGCTCCTTCACCCCAATCCCACTGCCACCCTCTGTTACCCTCCCTTCCTTTGAGGTGCACTCTGTGCGCATCTACTCCCCCTCCAACCTCCAACTGGCTGTCATCTACCGCCCCCCAGGGCCAGCCACCACCTTCTTTGACCACTTCACCACCTGGTTACTTCATTTCCTTTCCGCGGACATCCCTACTATCATCATGGGCGACTTCAACATCCCCATTGACACTTCCCTCTCAGCTGCCACTAAACTTCTATCTCTCACTTCCTCCTTCGGCCTCACTCAATGGTCTTCTACAGCCACCCACAAAGATGGCCACACACTGGACCTCATCTTCACCCGCCTCTGCTCCCTATCTAACCTCTCTAACTCACCTCTTCCTCTCTCTGACCACAACCTGCTCACATTCTCTTCCCTCTTCACTCCATGTCTACAATCCCCACCCCACAAACTTTCACACCCTCGCAGGAATCTTAAACACCTTGACCTACACTCATTCTCCGAATCCCTCCTCCCTCTTACAGATATAAGTTCCTTACACAATGCGGATGACGCTGCCGCTCTATATAACACCACAATAGCTGTAGCTTTGGAATCCGCTGCCCCACTTACACATACCAAAACTCGCAAAATCAACAGACAGCCCTGGCACACCAGCCTGACCAAAGAGCTGAGGCGAGCTTCCAGGGCTGCTGAGCGCAGATGGAAAAGATCCCACTCCAACGAGCATTTCATCGCATTCAAACAGTCCCTCACTACTTTCAAGACCACACTCGCCACAGCTAAACAAACCTACTTCTCATCTCTCATATCCTCCCTGTCTCACAACCCTAAACAGTTATTCAACACCTTCAATTCTCTCCTCCGCCCCCCAGCACCTCCTCCCTCCCCACTCATCTCAGCTGAAGACTTTGCCTCATTTTTCAAGCAGAAAATTGATAACATCAGGGACAGTTTTGGTCAACAACCCCCAGAGCCCTTCCTCCCGACTTCCCAGCCCTCCACCTTCAAAACCAACTTCTCCACCATTACAGAAGATCGACTCTCCACTCTACTCTCAAGATCACATCTCACCACCTGTGCACTCGACCCGATCCCATCCCACTTCATCCCAAACCTCACCACAGTCTTCATCCCAACCCTAACCCATCTCTTCAACCTATCACTAACAACTGGTGTTTTCCCCTCAAGCTTTAAACATGCCTCCATCACACCTATCCTCAAAAAGCCCTCTCTTGACCCATCCTCTGTATCTAGCTATCGCCCTATATCACTTCTCCCATACGCCTCCAAGCTACTGGAACAACACGTCTACCTTGAACTGTCCTCCCATCTCTCTTCTTGCTCCCTCTTCGACCGCTTACAATCTGGCTTCCGGTCACACCACTCCACTGAAACTGCCCTTACTAAGGTCACCAATGACCTCTTAACTGCCAAGAGCAAGCGACACTACTCTGTCCTCCTCCTCCTGGACCTGTCGGCTGCCTTTGACACAGTGGACCATTCCCTATTATTACAGACCCTCTCATCCCTCGGCATCACAGACTTGGCCCTCTCCTGGATCTCATCATACCTAACAGACCGGACATTCAGCGTCTCCCACTCACACACCACCTCCTCACCTCGCCCCCTATCTGTCGGAGTCCCACAAGGTTCAGTCCTAGGGCCCCTGCTGTTCTCTATTTACACCTTTGGCCTGGGACAGCTCATAGAATCTCATGGCTTTCAGTATCATCTTTATGCTGATGACACACAGATCTACATCTCTGGACCAGATATCACCTCCCTACTAACCAGAATCCCTCAATGTCTGTCCACTATTTCATCCTTCTTCTCCACTAGATATCTGAAACTCAACATGGACAAAACAGAATTCATCATCTTTCCCCCATCTCACGTGACCCCCCCTACGAACCTATCAATTACAGTAAATGACTGCCCACTCTCCCCAGTCCCACAAGCTCGCTGCCTCGGAGTAATCCTTGATGCTGATCTCTCCTTCAAACCACATATCCAAACCCTTTCCACTTCCTGCCGACTTCAACTCAAAAATATTTCACGCATCCGTTCATTCCTCACCCAAGAATCTGCAAAAACCCTAGTCCATGCCCTCATCATCTCTCGCCTTGACTACTGCAACCTCATGCTCTGCGGCCTCCCCTCAAACACTCTCGCACCCCTCCAATCTATTCTAAACTCTGCTGCCCGACTAATCCACCTGTCCCCCCGCTATTCCCCAGCTTCTCCCCTCTGTCAATCCCTTCACTGGCTCCCAATTGCCCAGAGACTCCATTACAAAACCCTAACCATGACATACAAAGCCATCCACAACTTGTCTCCTCCATACATCTGTGACCTCGTCTCCCGGTACTTTCCTGCACGCAACCTCCGATCCTCACAAGATCTCCTTCTCTACTCCCCTCTTATCTCCTCTTCCCACAATCGCATACAAGATTTCTCTCGCGCATCACCCCTACTCTGGAACTCTCTACCACAACATATCAGACTCTCACCTACCATCGAAACCTTCAAAAAGAGCCTGAAGACCCACCTCTTCCGACAAGCCTATAACCTGCAGTAACCACCGATCGACCAAACCGCTGCACGACCAGCTCTACCCTCGCCTACTGTATTATCACCCATCCCTTGAAGATTGTGAGCCCTCGCGGGCAGGGTCCTCTCTCCTCCTGTACCAGTTATGACTTGTATTGTTTAAGATTATTGTACTTGTTTTTATGTATACCCCCCTCACATGTAAAGCGCCATGGAATAAATGGCGCTATAACAATAAATAATAATAATAATAATATATATATCTATATCCTGTGTACAGTCTGTGTATATATATTCCCTGTGTACAGTCGGTGTATATATATTCCCTGTTTACAGTCGGTGTATATATATTCCCTGTTTACAGTCGGTGTATATATATTCCCTGTGTACAGTCGGTGTATATCTATATCCTGTGTACAGTGTATATATCCCCTGCGTAGAGTCGGTGTATATATATCCCCTGCGTAGAGTCGGTGTATATATATCCCCTGCGTAGAGTCGGTGTATATATATCCCCTGCGTAGAGTCGGTGTATATATATCCCCTGCGTAGAGTCGGTGTGTATATATCCCCTGCGTAGAGTCGGTGTGTATATATATATATATATATATATATATATATATATATATATATATATATATATCCCCTGCGTAGAGTCGGTGTGTGTGTGTGTGTTTATATATATATATATATATATATATCCCCTGCGTAGAGTCGGTGTGTATATATATATATATATATATATATATATATATATATATATATATCCCCTGCGTAGAGTCGGTGTGTGTGTATATATATATATATATATATATATATATTATATATCCCCTGCGTAGAGTCGGTGTGTA
>NW_027361918.1:8272500-8337500 GCF_039654945.1 Dendrobates tinctorius | reverse complement strand
TAACCCCGCGCGTTCCAATTCACCAAACAATTTTGCCCCTATCTACATACTGGGGGAAAAAGTGTGTGCGCGTCAAGCCCCGCCCCTCATTGTGATGTCACAATGCCCCTATTTGCATACTGGGGAAGCAGTGTGTGCTTATCAAGCCCCGCCCCTCATTATGATGTCACAATGGTTGCCATGGCAACGCTGATGTCATCAAAGGTTGCAAGCCCCGCTGCCACTCATTATCATGTCATAATGGTTGACTATGGGATGGAGGATATGTATGATGGGTATATGGGCACTGGACTATGGGATAGAGGATATGTTTGACGGGTATATGGGCACGGGACTGAGATGAAGGATGTGTGATGGGTATATGGGCACGGGACTATAGGATGGAGGATATGTATGACGGGTATATGGGCACATGACTATGAGATGGAGGATATGTATGATGGGTATATGGGCACCAGACTATGGGATGGAGGATATGTATGACGGGTATATGGGCACTGGACTATGGGATGGAGGATATGTGTGATGGGTATATGGGCATTGGACTATGGGATGGAGGATATGTATGATGGGTATATGGGCACTGGACTATGGGATGGAGGATATGTATGACGGGTATATGGGCACTGGACTATGGGATGGAGGATATGTATGATGGGTATATGGGCACTGGACTATGGGATGGAGGATATGTATGACGGGTATATGGGCACTGGACTATGGGATGGAGGATATGTGTGATGGGTATATGGGCATTGGACTATGGGATGGAGGATATGTATGATGGGTATATGGGCACTGGACTATGGGATGGAGGATATGTATGACGGGTATATGGGCACTGGACTATGGGATGGAGGATATGTATGATGGGTATATGGGCACTGGACTATGGGATGGAGGATATGTATGACGGGTATATGGGCACAGGACTATGGGATGGAGGATATGTATGATGGGTATATGGGCACTGGACTATGGGATGGAGGATATGTATGATGGGTATATGGGCACTGGACTATGGGATGGAGGATATGTATGACGGGTATATGGGCACTGGACTATGGGATGGAGGATATGTATGATGGGTATATGGGCACTGGACTATGGGATGGAGGATATGTATGACGGGTATATGGGCACAGGACTATGGGATGGCGGATATGTATGACGGGTATATGGGCACTGGACTATGGGATGGAGGATATGTGTGATGGGTATATGGGCACGGGACTATGGAATGGAGGATGTGTGATGGGTATATGGGCACAGGACTATGGGATGGAGGATGTGTGATGGGTATATGGGCACTGGACTATAGGATGGAGGATATGCATGACGGATATATGGGCACGGGACTATGAGATGGCGGATATGTATGATGGGTATATGGGCACCGGACTATGGAATGGAGGATATGTATGATGGGTATATGGGAACGGGACTATGGGATGGAGGATGGGTGATGGGTATATGGGCACTGGACTATGGGATGGAGGATATGTATGACGGGTATATGGGCACAGGACTATGGGATGGCGGATATGTATATGGGCACGGGACTATGGGATGGAGGATGTGTGATGGGTATATGGGCACTGGACTATGGGATGGAGGATATGTGTGATGGGTATATGGGCACGGGACTATGGAATGGAGGATGTGTGATGGGTATATGGGCACAGGACTATGGGATGGAGGATGTGTGATGGGTATATGGGCACTGGACTATAGGATGGAGGATATGCATGACGGATATATGGGCACGGGACTATGAGATGGCGGATATGTATGATGGGTATATGGGCACCGGACTATGGAATGGAGGATATGTATGATGGGTATATGGGCACAGGACTATGGGATGGCGGATATGTATATGGGCACGGGACTATGGGATGGAGGATGTGTGATGGGTATATGGGCACTGGACTAAGGGATGGAGGATATGTTTGACGGGTATATGGGCATGGGACTATGGGATGGAGAATATGATAGGTATATGGGCATGGGACTATGGGATGGAGAATATGCATGATGGGTATATGGGCATGGGACTATGGGATGGAGGATGTGTGATGGGTATATGGTCACTTGACTATGGGATGGAGGATATGTCTGATGGGTATATGGGCACGGGACTATGGAGTGGAGGATGTGTGATGGGTATATGGGCACTGGACTATGGGATGGAGGATATGTGTGATGGGTATATGGGCATGGGACTATGGGATGGAGGATAATTATAATTTTCCATAACTAACCAAAGTTAGTTACTATGCCCGGGCAGCGCCGGGCTCTTCAGCTAGTGTGTGTGTGTGTGTGTAATATATATATATATTCCCTGTGTACAGTCTGTGTGTATATATATGTATTCCCTGTGTACAGTCTGTGTGTATATATGTGTTCCCTGTGTACAGTCTGTGTGTATATATGTGTTCCCTGTGTACAGTCTGTGTATATATATGTATTCCCTGTGTACAGTCTGTGTATATCTATATCCTGTGTACAGTCAGTGTATATACTGTGTACAGTCGGTGTATATATATATCCCCTGTGTACAGTCGGTATCTGTGTGTGTGTGTGTGTGTATATATATATATATATATATATATATATATATATATCTTGTGTACAGTTGGTGTATATATCCTGTTTACAGTCGGTGTGTGTATATATATATATATATATCCCCTGTGTACAGTCGGTGTATATATATAGCCCCTGTGTACAGTCGGTGTATATATTTATCCCCTGTGTACAGTCGGTGTGTATATATATTCCCTGTGTACAATCGGTGTATATATATTTCCTGTTTACAGTCGGTGTGTGTGTATATATATATATATATATATATATATATATATATATATATATTCCCTGTGTACAGTCGGTGTATATCTATATCCTGTGTATAGTGTATATATCCCCTGTGTACAGTCGGTGTGTATATATATCCCCTGTGTACGGTCGGTGTATATATATCCTGTGTACAGTCTGTGTATATCTATATCCTGTGTACAGTCTGTGTATGTATCCTGTGTACAGTCGGTGTATATACATATATATATATATATATATATCTCCTGTGTACAGTCGTATATATCCTGTGTACAGTCGGTGTATATATATATCTATCCTGTGTACAGTCGGTGTATATTATATCTCCTGTTTGCAGTTGGTAATCCCTGTGTACAGTCGGTGTGTGTGTGTGTGTGTATATGTGTGTATATATATATATATATATATATATATATATATATATATGTATGTATATATATATATATATATACACACACACACCCTGTGCACTGTCGGTGCATATATATATTCCCTGTGTACATTTGGTGTATATATATCTTGTGTACAGTCTGTGTATTTCTATATCCTGTGTACAGTCGGTGTGTATATATATATTCCCTGTGTACAGTCGGTGTGTGTGTGTGTGTATATATACTGTACATACAGTTGTGGCCAAAAGTATTGACACCCCTGCAATTTTGTCAGATAATACTCAGTTTCTTCCTGAAAATGATTGCAAACACAAATTCTTTGGGATTATCTTCATTTAATTTGTCTTAAATGAAAAAACACAAAAAGAATTGTCCTAAAGCCAAATTGGATATAATTCCACACCAAACATAAAAGAGGGTGGACAAAAGTATTGGCACTGTTCGAAAAAATCATGTGATGCTTCTCTAATTTGTGTAATTAACAGCACCTGTAACTTACCTGTGGCACCTAACAGGTGTTGGCAATAACTAAATCACACTTGCAGCCAGTTGACATGGATTCAAGTTGACTCAACCTCTGTCCTGTGTCCTTGTGTGTACCACATTGAGCATGGAGAAAAGAAAGAAGACCAAAGAACTGTCTGAGGACTCGAGAAACCAAATTGTGAGGAAGCATGAGCAACCTCAAGGCTACAAGTCCATCTCCAAAGACCTGAATGTTCCTGTGTCTACCGTGCGCAGTGTCAACAAGAAGTTTAAAGCCCATGGCACTGTGGCTAACCTCCCTAGATGTGGACGGAAAAGAAAAATTGACAAGAGATTTCAACGCAAGATTATGCGGATGTTGGATAAAGAACCTCGACTAACATCCAAACAAGTTCAAGCTGCCCTGCAGTCCGAGGGTACAACAGTGTCAACCCGTACTATCCGTCGGTGTCTGAATGAAAAGGGACTGTATGGTAGGAGACCCAGGAAGACCCCACTTCTTACCCCGAGACATAAAAAAGCCAGGGTGGAGTTTGCCAAAACTTACCTGAAAAAGCCTAAAACGTTTTGGAAGAATGTTCTCTGGTCAGATGAGACAAAAGTAGAGCTTTTGGGGCAAAGGCATCAACATAGAGTTTACAGGAGAAAAAAGAGGCATTCAAAGAAAAGAACACGGTCCCTACAGTCAAACATGGCGAAGGTTCCCTGATGTTTTGGGGTTGCTTTGCTGCCTCTGGCACTGGACTGCTTGATTGTGTGCATGGCATTATGAAGTCAGAAGACTACCAACAAATTTTGCAGCATAATGTAGGGCCCAGTGTGAGAAAGCTGGGTCTCCCTCAGAGATCATGGGTCTTCCAGCAGGACAATGACCCAAAGCACACTTCAAAAAGCACTAGAAAATGGTTTGAGAGAAAGCACTGGAGACTTCTAAGGTGGCCAGCAATGAGTCCAAACCTGAATCCTATAGAACACCTGTGGGGAGATCTAAAAATGGCAGTTTGGAGAAGGCACCCTTCAAATATCAGGGACCTGGAGCAGTTTGCCAAAGAAGAATGGGCTAAAATTCCAGCAGAGCATTGTAAGAAACTCATTGATGGTTACCGGAAGCGGTTGGTCGCAGTTATTTTGGCTAAAGGTTGTGCAACCAAGTATTAGGCTGAGGGTGCTAATACTTTTGTCTGGACCATTTTTGGAGTTTTGTGTGAAATGATCAATGTTTTGCTTTTTGCTTCATTCTCTTTTGTGTTTTTTCATTTTAGACAAATTAAATGAAGATAATAATACCAAAGAATTTGTGTTTGCAATCATTTTCAGGAAGAAACTGAGTATTATCTGACAGAATTGCAGGGGTGTCAATACTTTTGGCCACAACTGTATATCCTGTGTACAGTTGGTGTATATATCCTGTGTACAGTCAGTGTATATGTCCTGTGTACAGTTGGTGTGTATATATATATATATATCCCCTGTGTACAGTCGGTGTATATATAGCCACGTCCACAATACAAAGAACGGGAACATATACGCCTGTTTCGTGGACTTTAAACAGGCCTTTGATTCGGTGTGGCGCCCAGGCTTATTCCTGAAACTGCTCGAGAGCGGAATAGGAGGAAAGACCTATGATGTTATCAAAAGCTCCTACACCGAGAACCTCTGCAGTGTGATTGTGAACGGCAGGAGAACGGCCTATTTCCAGCAGATCCGGGGAGTCAGACAAGGCTGCAGCCTAAGCCCAACGCTCTTCAACATTTACATCAACGAGCTGGCTACCGCTCTGGAATCTTCCACAGCACCAGGTCTCACCCTCCACGATGCGCAGGTGAAATTCCTGCTGTATGCAGATGACCTGCTGCTTCTGTCACCAACCGAGAAAGGCCTCCAAGAAAACCTGAAAATCTTAGAGAAATTCAGCTTCTCCTGGGCACTACCGGTCAACCTAAAGAAAACCAACATCATGTGTTCCAGAAGAGAAAGAGAAAATCCTCAACAACTGCGCCCTTACAGGAACGGACAAATATACCTACCTGGGCCTAGAGATTCACCGATCAGGGAGCTTCAAACAAGCCATAGAGACCCTGAAAGACAAGGCATGCAAAACCTTCTATGCCATCCGAAGGAAACTCTACCATCTAAAGCCACCAGTGAGGGTCTGGTTAAAAATCTTCGACTCTATCATCGCCCCAATCCTCCTGTATGGAAGCGAAGTCTGGGGTCCTCACACCTACCCAGACTGGTCAAGGTGGGATTCAAGCCCAACAGAAATATTCCACCTGCAATTCTGCAAGCACCTTCTCCAAGTCCATCGGAGCACCTGCAGCAGTGCTTGCCGGGTCGAGCTGGGCAGATTCCCTCTACACCTAACGGTTCTAAAGAGGGCACTGTCATTCCGGGCTCACCTACGTAGGAGCAATCCAAGCTCCCATCACCATAAAGAACTCACACATGTAGGGGAAACAGAAAAACCAGGACCCTCGGAACAGCTCACCCAAACCCAACCTGACCAGAACACCAATCACAACAACCTGACAAAAGCCAGAATCAGGAAGGTGGTAGACGAAGGCCAGGAGAGGTACGTAAGTGACTGGAAGAACGACATCATCAGCTCACAGAAACTGACCATGTACCAGAGTCTACAGAGAGACTACAGACTGGCTCCATACCTGGAGAACCTCCCCAGAGACCCCAAGATCCTGATCCGGTACAGACTCAGTGCCCACAGTCTGGCCATCGAGGTCGGCCGACACAGGCAGAGCTACAAGCCCAAGGAGGAAAGACTGTGCCAACACTGTGATCAGGAGGCCCTGGAGGATGAGACCCACTTCCTGCTACACTGCTCCAAGTACTCAGCAGTGAGGGACACTCACTTCAGGAGACTCTCATATCTCTTTCCGGATTTCACCACCATGAAGGAGGAAGAGAAAACATATCCTGCTGGGGGAAGAAGAGAGAGCAGTGGAGATAGCGGCGCAATATGTGAGCGAATGTCATAGACTGCGAGAAAGAGAACTCTGATATGCCATGGACTTCTATGGCCCCCACCCTGGATATGCCCCAACCCCCCATCCACCTTCCCTATGCCATGGACTTCTATAGCCTCATACTGGATCTGCCCCCATGCCCCCTTCCCTATGCCATGGACTTCTATAGCCCCATCCTGGATCTGCCCCATCCACCTTTCCTACAGCCCCTTCCCAACATCCCTACAGTCCCTATCCCTATTCCCTTCTGTAAACTTGCTTTGGCAAAACTAATGTGTATTTAGTCCTGCCAATAAAGCTTCTTTGAATCTTGAATCTATATCCCCTGTGTGTATGTATGTGTATATATATATATATATATATATATATATATAGCCTCTGTTTACAGTCGCTGTATACATATCCTGTGTACAGTCAGTGTATATATATCCCCTGTGTACAGTCGGTGTGTGTGTGTGTATATATATATATATATATATATATATATATATATATATATATATCCCCTGTGTACAGTCGGTGTGTGTGTGTGTATATATATATATATATATATATATATATATATATATATATAGCCCCTGTGTACAGTCGGTGTATATATAGCCCCTGTGTGCAGTCGGTGTATATATAGCCCCTGTGTACAGTCGGTGTGTGTGTGTGTGTGTGTGTGTGTGTGTGTGTGTGTGTGTGTGTATATATATATATATATATATATATCCTGTGTTCAGTCAGTGTATGTGTGTATATATATATATATATGCAGTATATATATATATATATATATAATACACACTGACTGAACACAGGATATATATATTATATATATATATATATATATATATATATATATATATATATCTCCTGTGTTCAGTCGGTGTGTATATATACACTCACTGGCCACTTTATTAGGTACACCTGTCCAACTGTGTGTTAAGACTTAATTTCTAATCAGCCAATCACATGGCGGCAACTCAGTGCATTTAGGCATGTAGACATGGTCAAGACAATCTCCTGCAGTTCAAACCGAGCATCAGTATGGGGAAGAAAGGTGATTTGAGTGCCTTTGAACGTGGCATGATTGTTGGTGCCAGAAGGGCTGGTCTGAGAATTTCAGAAACTGCTGATCTACTGGGATTTTCACGCACAACCATCTCTAGGGTTTACAGAGAATGGTCCGAAAAAGAAAAAAAATCCAGTGAGCGGCAGTTCTGTGGCCGGAAATGCCTTGTTGATGCCAGAGGTCAGAGGAGAATGGGCAGACTGGTTCGAGCTGATAGAAAGGCAACAGTGACTCAAATTGCCACCCGTTACAACCAAGGTAGGCAGAAGAGCATCTCTGAACGCACAGTGCGTCGAACTTTGAGGCAGATGGGCTACAGCAGCAGAAGACCACACTGGGTACCACTCCTCTCAGCTAAGAACAGGCATCTGATGGCTACTTTCAGCAGGATAATGCGCCATGTCATAAAGCTCGAATCATCTCAGATTGGTTTCTTGAACATGACAATGAGTTCACTGTACTCAAATGGCCTCCTCAGTCACCAGATCTCAATCCAATAGAGCATCTTTGGGATGTGGTGGAACGGGAGATTCGCATCAGGGATGTGCAGCCGACAAATCTGCGCCAACTGTGTGATGCCATCATGTCAATATGGTCCAAAATCTCTGAGGAATACTTCCAGCACCTTGTTGAATCTCTGCCACGAAGAATTGAGGCAGTTCTGAAGGCAAAAGGGGGTCCAACCCGTTACTAGCATGGTGTACCTAATAAAGTGGCCAGTGAGTGTATATATCCTGTGTACAGTCGGTGTGTGTGTGTGTGTATATATGTGTATATATATATATATATATATATATATATATATATATATATATATATATATATATATATATATATATATATATATATATATATATAATACACACAGTGGGGAAAAAAAGTATTTAGTCAGTCAGCAATAGTGCAAGTTCCACCACTTAAAAAGATGAGAGGCGTCTGTAATTTTCATCATAGGTAGACCTCAACTATGGGAGACAAACTGAGAAAAAAAAATCCAGAAAATCACATTGTCTGGTTTTTTTTTCATTTTATTTGCATATTATGGTGGAAAATAAGTATTTGGTCAGAAACAAAATTTCATCTCAATACTTTGTGATATATCCTTTGTTGGCAATGACAGAGGTCAAACGTTTTCTGTAAGTCTTCACAAGGTTGACACACACTGTTGTTGGTATGTTGGCCCATTCCTCCATGCAGATCTCCTCTAGAGCAGTGATGTTTTTGGCTTTTCGCTTGGCAACATGGACTTTCAACTCCCTCCAAAGGTTTTCTATAGGGTTGAGATCTGGAGACTGGCTAGGCCACTCCAGGACCTTGAAATGCTTCTTACGAAGCCACTCCTTCGTTGCCCTGGCGGTGTGCTTTGGATCATTGTCATGTTGAAAGACCCAGCCACGTTTCATCTTCAATGCCCTTGCTGATGGAAGGAGGTTTGCACTCAAAATCTCACGATACATGGCCCCATTCATTCTTTCATGTACCCGGATCAGTCGTCCTGGCCCCTTTCAGAGAAACAGCCCCAAAGCATGATGTTTCCACCACCATGCTTTACAGTAGGTATGGTGTTTGATGGATGCAACTCAGTATTCTTTTTCCTCCTAACACGACAAGTTGTGTTTCTACCAAACAGTTCCAGTTTGGTTTCATCAGACCATAGGACATTCTCCCAAAACTCCTCTGGATCATCCAAATGCTCTCTAGCAAACTTCAGACGGGCCCGGACATGTACAGGCTTAAGCAGTGGGACACGTCTGGCACTGCAGGATCTGAGTCCATGGTGGCGTAGTGTGTTACTTATGGTAGGCCTTGTTACATTGGTCCCAGCTCTCTGCAGTTCATTCACTAGGTCCCCCCGCGTGGTTCTGGGATTTTTGCTCACCGTTCTTGTGATCATTCTGACCCCACGGGGTGGGATTTTGCGTGGAGCACCAGATCGAGGGAGATTATCAGTGGTCTTGTATGTCTTCCATTTTCTAATTATTGCTCCCACAGTTGATTTCTTCACTCCAAGCTGGTTGGCTATTGCAGATTCAGTCTTCCCAGCCTGGTGCAGGGCTACAATTTTGTTTCTGGTGTCCTTTGACAGCTCTTTGGTCTTCACCATAGTGGAGATTGGAGTCAGACTGTTTGAGGGTGTGCACAGGTGTCTTTTTATACTGATAACAAGTTTAAACAGGTGCCATTACTACAGGTAATGAGTGGAGGAAAGAGGAGACTCTTAAAGAAGAAGTTACAGGTCTGTGAGAGCCAGAAATCTTGATTGCTTGTTTCTGACCAAATACTTATTTTCCACCATAATATGCAAATAAAATGAAAAAAAACAGACAATGTGATTTTCTGGATTTTTTTTTCTCAGTTTGTCTCCCATAGTTGAGGTCTACCTATGATGTAAATTACAGACGCCTCTCATCTTTTTAAGTGGTGGAACTTGCACTATTGCTGACTGACTAAATACTTTTTTTCCCCACTGTATATATCCTGTGTACAGTCAGTGTATGTATGTGTGTGTGTATATATATATATATATATATATATATATATATATATATATATATATATATATATTCCCTATGTACAGTCGGTGTGTGTGTGTGTATATATATATCCTGTGTACAGTCGGTGTATAAATATATATCCTGTGTACAGTCAGTGTGTGTGTGTGTGTATATATATATATATATATATATATATATATATATATATATCCTGTGTACAGTCGGTGTATATATATCCTGTGTACAGTCAGTGTGTATATATATATATATCCTGTGTACAGTCGGTGTATATATACTGGGTGAGTCATAAAGGACGGACGTTTTTAAACTAATCATAAAATCGTTAAATATAAAGGACGGATGTATTTGAAGTGGCTATAACTCACCACCAGGTGGAGGTAGAGATGTGCGGGAGGCGGGGTTATGTTTGTGAGGTGAAAGCATTGTTTTTATTTTAGTTTCAGTTTAAGCTATGGTGCCGTGGACGATAGAACATCGCGTTTTTGCGTACGACAGTTTTGTCAAGAATAATGAGTGTATCACAGCCGTTCAGCGTGAGTTTCGGCGTCATTTCAATATTCACAGAAATCAAGCTGTTCCCGCTCGTAACACTATCCTACGTTGGGTTGAAGCACTCCGTACACGAGGTACACTAATGAACAAACGACCACCGGGGGCTCCACGAACGGCACGTACCCCTGAAAATGTGGAACGCGTCAGGCAAGCCATGCTGCGTAGTCCGAGTCGATCTGCTCGGAAACATTCTTTAGAACTTGCCCTCAGTAATCGTACAGTAAGGCGTATTTTGCATTTAGACCTGCATTTCCACCCCTATAAATCGGCCATTGTGCAACAGTTGGAGCGCGGGGATTACGCAGCGCGACTGAAGTTCGCACATGAGATGGAAGCAATTATTGAGCAAAACGACAACCTTATTTTATTCATGAGTGATGAAGCTCATTTCCATGTCAATGGCATGGTTAATCAGCAGAACTGCCGTTATTGGGCCTATGAAAATCCGAAAGAATTACATGAACGACCGCTGCACAGCCCTAAGGTAACGGTGTGGTGCGCTATGGGCAAATATGGCGTGATCGGTCCGTACTTTTTCGAAGGCGATAATGGCAATACTGTTACAGTGAACTCACAACGTTATATCGCCATGATAAATAACTTCTTTGTTCCTGAGTTACGACGGCAACATATCCCCATCTCTAGTGTGTGGTTTCAACAAGATGGGGCAACGGCCCACACAGCCGGAGCAACAATGAACGTTCTTCGCCCTCTCTTCCCTGGTCGCATCATTTCCAGGTTTGGCGATATTAATTGGCCTCCTAGGTCCCCAGACCTGTCCATGTGCGATTATTACTTATGGGGTCACCTCAAATCACGTGTATACAAGCTTAAGCCTCGATCATTACAAGAACTGAAGGAAGCTATTCGAGTGGAAGTTGCCCAAATCGACAGAGTTGTGTTGGAACGTGTTGATGCCAACTTCCAAGAACGCCTTTGGAAATGCATCACTGATAATGGCCACCACATGGCAGATGTTGTTTTCCACACTTGAATTTGTCAAATGCTATTAGTATACGTAACCAAATCTGTGAATACATTTATATTTAATAAATATTTAACGATTTTATGATTAGTTTAAAAACGTCCGTCCTTTATGACTCACCCGGTATATCCTGTGTACAGTCTGTGTATATATATTCCCTATGTACAGTCGGTGTGTGTGTGTGTGTGTATATATATATATGTGTCTACCCTGTGTACAGTCGCTGTGTGTGTATATACAGTATGTGTGTGTGTATATATATATATATATATATATATATATATATATATATATATATATCTCCATCTCCTGTGTACAGTCGGGGTGTGTGTATGTGTATATATATAGATTCAAGATTCAAAGAAGCTTTATTGGCAGGACCAAATACACATTAGTTTTGCCAAAGCAGGTGTACAGAAGGGAATAGGGATAGGGACTGTAGGGATGTTGGGAAGGGGCTGTAGGAAAGGTGGATGGGGCAGATCCAGGTTGGGGCTATAGAAGTCCATGGCATAGGGAAGGTGGATGGGGGATTGGGGCATATCCAGGGTGGGTGCCATAGAAGTCCATGGCATATCAGAGTTCTCTTTCTCGCAGTCTATGGCATTCGCTCACATACCGCGCTGCTATCTCCACTGCTCTCTCTTCTTCCCCCAGCAGGATGTATGTTTTCTCTTCCTCCATCATGGTGGTGAAATCCGGTAAGAGATGTGAGAGTCTCCTGAAGTGAGTGTCCCTCACTGCTGAGTACTTGGAGCAGTGTAGCAGGAAGTGGGTCTCATCCTCCAGGGCCTCCTGGTCACAGTGTTGGCACAGTCTTTCCTCCCTGGGCTTGTAGCTCTGCCTGTGTCGGCCGGATTCGATGGCCAGACTGTGGGCACTGAGTCTATACCGGCTCAGGATCTTGCGGTCTTTGGGGTCCTGGAGTTTCTCCAGGTATGGAGCCAGTCTGTAGTCTCTCTGTAGACTCCGGTACATGGTCAGTTTCTGTGAGCTGATGATGTCGTTCTTCCAGTCACTTACGTACCTCTCCTGGCCTTCGTCTACCATCTTCCTGATTCCGGCTTTTGTCAGGTTGTTGTGATTGGTTTTCTGGTCAGGTTGGGTTTGGGTGAGCTGTTCCGAGGGTCCTGGTTTTTCTGTTTCCCCTACATGTGTCAGGGCTTTATGGTGATGGGAGCTTGGATTGCTCCTACGTAGGTGAGCCCGGAATGACAGTGCCCTCTTTAGAACCGTTAGGTGTAGAGGGAATCTGCCCAGTTCGGCCCGGCAAGCACTGTTGGAGGTGCTCCGATGGACTTGGAGAAGGTGCTTGCAGAATTCCAGGTGGAATATTTCTGTTGGGCTTGAATCCCACCTTGACCAGTCTGGGTAGGTGTGAGGACCCCAGACTTCGCTGCCATACAGGAGGATTGGGGCGATGATAGAATCGAAGATTTTTAACCAGACCCTCACTGGTGGCTTTAGATGGTAGAGTTTCCTTCGGATGGCATAGAAGGTTTTGCATGCCTTGTCTTTCAGGGTCTCTATGGCTTGTTTGAAGCTCCCTGATCGGTGAATCTCTAGGCCCAGATAGGTATATTTGTCCGTTCCTGTAAGGGCGCAGTTGTTGAGGATAAATGAAGGGTGCTGGTCTGATTTTCTCTTTCTCTTCTAGAACACCATGATGTTGGTTTTCTTTGGGTTGACCGGTAGAGCCCAGGTGGAGCTGAATTTCTCTAAGATTTTCAGGTTGTCTTGGAGGCCTTTCTCGGTTGGTGTCAGAAGCAGCAAGTCATCTGCATACAGCAGGAATTTCACCTGCACGTCGTGGAGGGTGAGACCTGGTGCTGTGGAAGATTCCAGAGCGGTAGCCAGCTCATTGATGTAAATGTTGAAGAGTGTTGGGCTTAGGCTGCAGCCTTGTCTGACTCCCCGGCTCTGCTGGAAATAAGCCGTTCTTCTGCCGTTCACACTCACACTGCAGAGGTTCTCAGTGTAGGAGCTTTTGATAACATCATAGGTCTTTCCTCCTATTCCGCTCTCCAGCAGTTTCAGGAATAAGCCTGGGTGCCACACCGAATCAAAGGCCTTTTTAAAGTCCACGAAACAGGCATATATCTTCCCGTTCTTTGTATTGTGGACGTGGCTCTGAATGAGGCTGTGCAGGGTGTAGATGTGGTCAGTAGTGCGGTGGTTTGGCATGAACCCTGCTTGGCTCTTGCTGAGGACGTTGTGCTCGGTGAGGAAACTGAGGATCCTCTTGTTCAGGATGCTGTTGAACAGTTTTCCCAGGTTGCTGCTGACACATATTCCTCTGTAGTTGGCTGGGTCATACCTGTCCCCATTCTTGTGGATGGGTGTGATGAGGCCTTGATTCCAGGTAGGAGGGAAGTAGCCGGCACTTAGCACAATATTGAAGAGTTTAACCATTGCGGCCTGTATTTCTGGTGGGCTGTACTTAAGCATTTCTGGTAGGATTCCATCCAGGCTACCGGCTTTTCTACATCTTATGGAAGAGATTCTCTCTGCTACTTCCTGTAATGTAATAGGTGCATCCACGGGGTTTTGGAAATTTTTTTACTTTTTCCTCCATTGCTTTTAGTTTTGCCATTATGTTTTCCTGTTCTTGGCTTAGTTCTTCCTTTGGAATGTCTTTATAGAGGTCTCTGAAGTACTGGAGCCAGATGTTGCCATTTTGGATATGGATGTTGTTTTTCTTGTCTTTTGTGCCCATGTGGTTCCATAGTTCCCAGAAGGAGTTGTCTTGGAGGGCGTCTTGGAGTTGGTTAAGTTTGGTGGAGATGTAACTCTGCTTCTTCCTCCTGAGGATGGTTTTGTACTGCCTTTGTATGGTTTCATAGGCTTCCCTCAGACCCGGGTGGTTGGGGTCTCTGTGTTTCTTGTTTGAGGCTGTTCTCAGGGTCTTCCGTACGGCTTTACATTCTCTGTCAAACCATCCATTGATCTGTTTTTCTTTTGGTCTCTTGTAGTTGACTTTTTTAAGGTCGGACAGTCTGGCCATTGCATAGAATATATTGTTGAGGTCTTTTGCAGCTTGACTCACTCCCTTTGGGTTAGGCTGGTACTCGTAGTTGTAGAAGTGGTGGAGCATCCGCTGTATTTCAGGTCTGCTGGGAACCTCTTTATACTTTAATGCCGACGTTTTGTGCCATTTATAGGATGGAGGCCGGGATATATATATATATATATATATATATATATATATATATATATATATATATATATATATTATATCCTGTGTACAGTCGCTGTGTGTGTGTATGTGTATATATATATATATATATATATATATATATATATATATATATATCTCTCCTGTGTACAGTCGGTGTATATATATCCTGTGTACAGTTGGTGTAAATATATTCCCTGTGTAGAGTCGGTGTGTATATATATCAAGTGTACAGTCGCTGTGTATAAATATCCTGTGTACAGTCGCTGTGTATGTGTGTATATATATATATATCTCCTGTGTACAGTCGCTGTATATATATGTGTATATATATCTCCTGTGTACAGTCGCTGTGTGTGTATGTGTGTGTGTATATATATATATATATATATATATATATATATATATATATCCTGTGTACAGTCGCTGTGTGTGTATATATATATATCCTGTGTACAGTCGCTGTGTGTGTATATACTGTGTACAGTCGCTAGATATATATCCTGTGTACATTGCTGTATATATATATAAATATCCTGTGTACAGTCGCTGTGTGTGTGTGTGTGTGTGTGTGTATATATTAGCTGAAGAGCCCGGCGCTGCCCGGGTATAGTAACTAACTGTGGTTAGTTATAGCAAATTATAATTATCCTCCATCCCATAGTCCCATGCCCATATACCCATCACACATCCTCCATCCCATAGGCCCGTGCCCATATACCCATCACACATCCTCCATCCCATAGGCCTGTGCCCATATACACATCATACATATTCGCCATCCCATAGTCAAGTGCCCATATACCCATCACACATCCTCCATCCCATAGTCCCATGCCTATATACCCATCATACATATCCTCCATCCCATAGTCCCGTGCCCATATACCCGTCATACATATCCTCCATCCCATAGGGCCGTGCCCATATACCCATCACACATCCTCCATCCCATAGGCCCGTGCCCATATACCCATCACACATCCTCCATCCCATAGGCCTGTGCCCACATACACATCATACATATTCGCCATCCCATAGTCGAGTGCCCATATACCCATCACACATCCTCCATCCCATTGTCCCATGCCCATATACCCATCACACATCATCCCATAGTCCCGTGCCCATATACCCATCATACACATCCTCCATCCCATAGTCCCGTGCCCATATACCCATCACACATCCTCCATCCCATAGTCCCGTGCCCATATACCCATCATACACATCCTCCATCCCATAGTCCGGTGCCCATATACCCATCACACATCCTCCATCCCATAGGCCTGTGCCCATATACACATCATACATATTCGCCATCCCACAGTCGAGTGCCCATATACCCATCACACATCCTCCATCCCATTGTCCCATGCCCATATACCCATCACACATCATCCCATAGTCCCGTGCCCATATACCCATCATACACATCCTCCATCCCATAGTCCCGTGCCCATATACCCATCACACATCCTCCATCCCATAGTCCTGTGCCCATATGCCCATTATACACATCCTCCATCCCATAGTCCGGTGCCCATATACCCATCACACATCCTCCATCCCATAGTCCCATGCCCATATACACATCATACACATCCTCCATCCCATAGTCCCGTGCCCATATACCCATCACACATCCTCCATCCCATAGTCCCATGCCCATATACACATCATACATATTCGCCATTCCATAGTCGAGTGCCCATATACCCGTCACACATATCCTCCATCCCATATTCCCATGTCCATATACCCATCATACATATCCGCCATCCCATAGTCCCGTGCCCATATACCCGTCATACATATCCTCCATCCCATGCCCATATACCCATCACACATCCTCCATTCCATAGTCAACCATTATGACATCATGAGCGGCGGGGCTTGCAACCTATGATGACATCAGCGTCGCCATGGTAACCGTTGTGACATCATAATGAGGGGCGGGGCTTGATACGCGCACACTGCTTCCCCAGTATGTAGATAGTGGCAAAATTGTTTGGTGAATTGGAACCCGCGGGGTTAAAATTTCGCCTCACAACATAGCTTAGGACGCTCTCGGGGTCCAGACGTGTGACAGTGCCAAATTTTGTAGATGTAGCTGCGACGGTGCGGATGCCAATCCCGGACACACACACATACACACATACACACTTTGAGCTTTATATATTAGATATATATCCTGTGTACAGTCACTGTATATATATATCCTGTGTACGTCGCTCTATATATAAATATCCTGTGTACAGTCGCTGTGTGTGTGTGTGTGTGTGTGTGTGTGTGTGTGTGTATATATATATATATATATAATATATATCTAGCTGAAGAGCCCGGCGCTGCCCGGGCATATTAACTAACTGTGGTTAGCTATAGGAAATTATAATTATCCTCCATCCCATAGTCCCGTGCCCATATACCCATCATACATATCCCATAGTCCAGTGCCCATATACCTATCATACATATTCTCCATCCCATAGTCCCATGCCCATATACCCATCATACATATTCTCCATCCCATAGTCCCATGCCCATATACCCATCATACATATCCTCCATCCCATAGTCCCGTGCCCATATACCCATCATACATATTCTCCATCCCATAGTCCCATGCCCATATACCTATCATAGATATTCTCCATCCCATAGTCCCGTGCCCATATACCCATCATGCATATTCGCCATCCCATAGTCCCATGCCCATATACCCATCATACATATTCTCCATCCCATAGTCCCATGCCCATATACCCATCATACATATTCTCCATCCCATAGTCCCATGCCCATATACCCATCATACATATCCTCCATCCCATAGTCCCGTGCCCATATACCCATCATACATATTCTCCATCCCATAGTCCCATGCCCATATACCTATCATAGATATTCTCCATCCCATAGTCCCGTGCCCATATACCCATCATGCATATTCGCCATCCCAGAGTCCCATGCCCATATACCCATCATACATATTCTCCATCCCATAGTCCCATGCCCATATACCCATCATACATATCCTCCATCCCATAGTCCCGTGCCCATATACCCGTCATACATATCCGCCATCCCATAGTCCAGTGCCCATATACCCATCATACATATCCGCCATCCCATAGTCCCATGCCCATATACCCATCACACATATCCTCCATCCCATAGTCCAGTGCCCATATACCCATCACACATCCTCCACTCCATAGTCCCGTGCCCATATACCCATCACACATCCTCCATCCCATAGTCCAGTGCCCATATACCCATCACACATCCTCCACTCCATAGTCCCGTGCCCATATACCCATCATACATATTCTCCATCCCATAGTCCCATGCCCATATACCCGTCATACATATCCTCCATCCCATAGTCCCGTGCCCATATACCCATCATACATATCCTCCATCCCATAGTCCAGTGCCCATATACCCATCCCACATCCTCCACTCCATAGTCCCATGCCCATATACCCATCATACATATCCGCCATCTCATAGTCCAGTGCCCATATACCCATCACACATCCTCCATCCCATAGTCCCCGTGCCCATATACATATCCGCCATCCCATAGTCCCGTGCCCATATACCCGTCATACATATCCTCCATCCCATAGTCCAGTGCCCATATACCCATCATACATATCCTCCATCCCATAGTCCCCGTGCCCATATACCCATCATACATATCCTCCATCCCATAGTCCCGTGCCCATATACCCATCATACATATCCTCCATCCCATAGTCCTGTGCCCATATACCCATCATACATCCTCCATTCCATAGTCAACCATTATGATATCATAATGAGCGGCGGGGCTTGCAACCTTTGATGACATCAGCATCACCATGGCAACCATTGTGACATAATAAGGGGCGGGGCTTGACGTGCACACACTTTTTCCCCCAGTATGTAGATAGGGGCAAAATTGTTTGGTGAATTGGAACGTGCAGGGTTAAAATTTCGCCTCACAACATAGCTTAGGACGCTCTCTGGGTCCAGACGTGTGACTGTGCCAAATTTTGTGGCTGTAGCTGCGACGGTGCGGATGCCTATCCCGGACATACACACACACACACACACACACACACACACACACTTTGAGCTTTATACAGTATATTAGATATATATCCTGTGTACGTCGCTGTGTATATATATATATATCCTGTGTACAGTCACTGTATATATATATCCTGTGTATGTCGCTGTATATATATATATCTATCCTGTGTACAGTCGGTGTATATATTCCCTGTGTACAGTCGGTGTATGTATATATATCTCCAGTGTACAGTCGGTGTATATACTGTATATTCCCTGTGTACTGTGTGTGTGTGTGTATATATATATATTCCCTGTGTACAGTCGGTGTATATATTCCCTGTGTACAGTGTGTGTGTGTGTGTGTGTGTGTATATATATATATATATATATATATTCCCTGTGTACAGTCGGTGTATATATTCCCTGTGTACAGTGTGTGTGTGTGTATATATATATATATATATATATTCCCTGTGTACAGTCGGTGTATATATTCCCTGTGTACAGTCGGTGTATATACTGTGTACAGTCTGTGTGTGTATATATATATATATTCCCTGTGTACAGTCGCGGTGTATATATATATATATCCTGTGTACAGTCGCTGTGTGTGTGTGTATGTGTATATATATATATATATATATATATATATATATATATATCTATCCTGTGTACAGTCGGTGTATATATTCCCTGTGTACAGTCGGTGTATGTATATATATCTCCAGTGTACAGTCGGTGTATATACTGTATATTCCCTGTGTACAGTGTGTGTTCCGGTGTGTGTATATATATTCCGTGTACAGTTGGTATACGGTACAGACAAAAAGTTTGGACACACCTGCTCATTCAAAGAGTTTTCTTTATTTTCATGACTATGAAAATAGTAGTTTCACTCTGAAGGCATCAAAACTATGAATTATCACATGTGGAATTATATAATTAACAAAAAAGTGTGAAATAACTGAAAATGTGTCTTATATTCTAGGTTCTTCCCAGTAGCCACCTTTTGCTTTGATTACTGCTTCGCAAACTCTTGGCATTCTCTTGATGAGCTTCAAGAGGTAGTCACCGGAAATGGTTTTCACTTCACAGGTGTGCCCTGTCAGGTTTAATAAGTGGGATTTCTCGCCTTATAAATGGGGTTGGGACCATCAGTTGTGTTGTGCAAAAGTCTGGTGGATACACAGCTGATAGTCCTACTGACTAGACTGTTAGAATTTGTATTATGGCAAGAAAAAAGCAGCTAACCAAGCATAGGAAAAAAATTATGGAATCACTCAATTCTGAGGAAAAAATTATGGAATCGCCCTGTAAATTTTCATTCTAAAAGCTAACACCTGCATCGAATTAGATTTGCTCGTTAGTCTGCATCTAAAAAGGAGTGATCACACCTTGGAGAGCTGTTACACCAAGTGGACTGACATAAATCATGGCTACAATTGAAACAAAGGAAAGGATTATCAAACTCTTAAAAGAGGGTAAATCCTCACACAATGTTGCAAAAGATGTTAGTTGTTCACAGTCAGCTGTGTCTAAAATCTAGACCAAATACAAACAACATGGTGGGAAGGTTGTTAGAGGCAAACATACTGGTAGATCAAGGAAGACATCCAAGCATCAAGACCGGAAACTTAAAGCAATATGTCTCCAAAACAGGAAATTCACAACAAAAGGAACGAATGGGAGGAAACTGGAGTCAACGTCTGTGACCGAACTGTAAGAAACCGCCTAAAGGAAATGGGATTTACATACAGAAAAGCTAAGCGAAAGCCATCATTAAAACCTAAACAAAAAAGCAAGGTTACATTGGGCTAAGGAAAAGCAGTCCTGGACTGTGGATGACGGGATGAAAGTCATATTCAGTGATGAATCGCGAATCTGCATTGGGCAAGGTGATGATGCTGGAACTTTTTGTTAGTTGCCATTCCAATGAGATTTATAAAGATGACTGCCTGAAGAGAACATGCAAATTTCCCCAGTCATTGATGATATGGGGCTGCATGTCAGGTAAAGGCACTGGTGAGATGGCTATCATTACATCTTCAATAAATGCACAAGTTTATGTTGATATTTTGGACACTTTTCTTATTCCATCAATTGAAAGGATGTTTGGGGATGATGAAATCATTTTTCAAGATGATAATGCATCCGGCCATAGAGCAAAAACTGTGAAAACATTCCTTGAACAAAGACACATAAGGTCAATGTCACGGCCTGCAAATAGCCCGGATCTCAATCCAATTGAAAATCTTTGGTGGAAGTTGAAGAATATGGTCCATGACAAGGCTCCAACCTGCAAAGCTGATCTGGCAGCAGCAACCAGAGAAAGGTGGAGCCAGATTCATGAAGAGAACTGTGTGACCCTTATTAAGGCTGGAGTCACACATAGCGACTCACCAGCGATCCTGACAACGATATCAATGTGTCGTGATCGCTGGTGAGCTGTCAAACTGATCGCTGGTGAGCTGTCAAGCTGATGCAGGAGGCTGGTAACTAACGTACACATCGGGTATCTAAGGCCTTAAGTCCATGCCTCAGAGACTGCAAGCTGTTAGAAAAGCCAGAGGTGGTGAAACAAAATACTAGTGATGGGTTGGAGGGTTTGTTTGTTGGTTTGTTTTTCATGATTCCACACTTTTTCCTCTGAATTGTGTGATTCCATAATTTTTTCCCCTATGCTTGACTGTCACATTTTTTGATCGTGATTTCTTTTAGTGTTTCTTAAAGCCAGAAAGTCGCTATTTGAAATGACTTTAGTTTTGTGCCAGGTCTGTGATCGGTTTTTTCTCTACAAAATTAAACAACTGAATGAACATCCTCCAAGACCGGTGATTCCATAATTTTTGCCAGGGGTTGTATCTATCTATCTATCCATCTATCTATCTACATACACCGGAACACACACCAACTGTACACAGGAAAAAAAAAAAATTTTTGTCAGCTCACCAAACCGTAGCAAATGCGAAGTCTGGAGGAATGCAATCAATCCTGGGCGGTGCAGGGAACTTGGATTCCGGAAAATCTTGTAGAACACAATACTGAGGAGATGTTCCAGCAACTTCGACCAAAGGATAGTTAAACTCAAAAGACTTTATTCCAAAAAAATGATTAAAAACAGGATAGATGCATAAAAAACATATGGTTCACCAATGTGACAGACGCTTACGCGTTTCGGACTAGAGGGTCCTTACTCATAGCTTAACATCTTACAAATAAACATGTACCTATATACACTTGCTGGCTGAGGTAAAGTGGGAGGGAAATAAAATGGGCGGAGGTCCACAATAGCAGGAAGGGAGGATTTTCTCCACCACACTCAAAAAAAAAAAAAAAAAAAAAAGCATATTTTCTGAACATGGAGGAGATCACCACATCATCTTAATCATATATATATAAAAGATCAGATTTTAAATTCAGGCCTGCGGGATATCGTGTTTTTAACTTAAAAATCCACATTGCTTCTTTACGCTGCAATTCCTTTTTTCTATCACCTCCCCTCTTGGGGTTTGGGCCAGTTTCTATTATATTAACCCTACAAGTTCTGACATCTCCATGTACAGAAATAAAATGCTGAGAGGCTCCCGAGGGACTCCTTGTAGTTTTATTACATGAATCATAAAGATGTTCAGAAATCCTTTTGCGAAGAGGACGTGTGGTGTTACCCACATATTGAATACAGCATGTTTCACATGTTATTAAATAAATAACATATGTGGAACTACAGTTGGCAAACATATTTATGACATATTCATTTTTTGTAACTGTGGATTTAAATGTAGACGTATTATACATGTATTTACATAAACCGCACGATCTTATTCCACAACGATAGCTACCAGAGACAGATAACAGCTTGAATTATTTTCTCATGAAAAACGCAAATATGTCCCAAACCCCAAGAGGGGAGGTGATAGAAAAAAGGAATTGCAGCGTAAAGAAGCAATGTGGATTTTTAAGTTAAAAACACGATATCCCGCAGGCATGAATTTAAAATCTGATCTTTTATATATATATGATTAAGATGATGTGGTGATTTCCTCCATGTTCAGATACAATGCCCTTTTTTTTTTTTTTTTTTTTTTTTTTGAGTATGGTGGAGAAAATCCTCCCTTCCTGCTATTGTGGACCTCCGCCCATTTTATTTCCCTCCCACTTTACCTCAGCCAGCAAGTGTATATAGGTACATGTTTATTTGTAAGATGTTAAGCTATGAGTAAGGACCCTCTAGTCCGAAACGCGTAAGCGTCTGTCACATTGGTGAACCATATGTTTTTTATGCATTTATCCTGTTTTTAAAAATTTTTTTGGAATAAAGTCTTTTGATTTTAACCAACTGTACACAGTGTACGCAGAGTATATATGTATACACTGACTGTACACAGGTTATATATACACCGGAACACACACCGACTATACACAGAATATACACTCACTGGCCACTTTATTAGGTACACCTGTCCAACTGTGTGTTAAGACTTAATTTCTAATCAGCCAATCACATGGCGGCAACTCAGTGCATTTAGGCATGTAGACATGGTCAAGACAATCTCCTGCAGTTCAAACCGAGCATCAGTATGGGGAAGAAAGGTGATTTGAGTGCCTTTGAACGTGGCATGATTGTTGGTGCCAGAAGGGCTGGTCTGAGTATTTCAGAAACTGCTGATCTACTGGGATTTTCACGCACAACCATCTCTAGGGTTTACAGAGAATGGTCCGAAAAAGAAAAAAAATCCAGTGAGCGGCAGTTCTGTGGCCGGAAATGCCATGTTGATGCCAGAGGTCAGAGGAGAATGGGCAGACTGGTTCGAGCTGATAGAAAGGCAACAGTGACTCAAATTGCCACCCGTTACAACCAAGGTAGGCAGAAGAGCATCTCTGAACACACAGTGCGTCGAACTTTGAGGCAGATGGGCTACAGCAGCAGAAGACCACATTGGGTACCACTCCTCTCAGCTAAGAACAGGCATCTGATGGCTACTTTCAGCAGGATAATGCGCCATGTCATAAAGCTCGAATCATCTCAGATTGGTTTCTTGAACATGACAATGAGTTTACTGTACTCAAATGGCCTCCTCAGTCACCAGATCTCAATCCAATAGAGCATCTTTGGGATGTGGTGGAACGGGAGATTCGCATCAGGGATGTGCAGCCGACAAATCTGCGCCAACTGTGTGATGCCATCATGTCAATATGGTCCAAAATCTCTGAGGAATGCTTCAGCACCTTGTTGAATCTCTGCCACGAAGAATTGAGGCAGTTCTGAAGGCAAAAGGGGGTCCAACCCGTTACTAGCATGGTGTACCTAATAAAGTGGCCAGTGAGTGTATATATACAGTGTGTGTGTGTATATATATATATATATACACACACCGACTGTACACAATGTGGAGATAGATATATATATATATGTGTCCAAGAAAAAAGAAAATTCGGCACCACTGCCGCCACCTTGATGTGCACTATAGTGCGGTACAAACTCACACACCTGGGCTGCACGCCAGCTACCCACAGAACGGGTGCTCAATCCAAAGAAAAACATGCATAGCTATGTAGTATGAAAAAGAACAAAAGGGATGGCACTCACCGTTCTCAAGAAGTGAATTTATTTTCAGATAAAAAGCATGGGCTCGGGAGACATGTGTGGACAACGGCCGTTTCACGCCAAATGCGCTTCAACGGGTCCTGGAGTCCGGTAACAGGAAGGTCGAACTAAATACACTCACAGGTGTGAACCCACCTCCTAGTTACTAACACCTACTCCCACTTAATAGAGTGAACAAAAATGTGAACATACACAGAATACAATTAAAACACAATAAATACAAAAAACACCTAAACACTTGATATCATTATAATTTTTACAAGAAAACAGACATATCAATTTTTTCATTTAGGCCTAGTGGTCCTGTGGCATATACAACAAATGATGTTTTACATGAAACGACCTCTCCTGACAATTTCTGTTAAATCTTTATCTTTCTCAAGTAAATGCCAATTTTTCCTGATCACAGTTCTGACATAATTGTCCATGGGACTGAGGAAGTGAGAATTGGCTGCGCTCACATAGCCCTGTAGGTATCTATAAATGCAAGAATTGCCCTTTTTGTCCTTTTAAATTAACAGGCAAATCCCTTAAAATTGGAACCATCCACCATGAGATTCGGAATTTCGTTTCATGTAAAACATCATTTGTTGTATATGTCATTTTTTGCCCTTGTGGCTTTTTTTATATAGGAAAAACTATTCGTCCATTATATGTTCGATTCAGGGAGGATTTTTACTCCATATACTCGGGAAAAGGGGTTCCTCGCTTGATTGATCACATAAAAGAAGTGCATGGGGGCAACCCAGAATCTATGCGGTTTGCAGGAATAGAGAGAGTTTTTTTACCGCAGCAAGGAGGGAATCATCGCAGACTTCTCTTACAGAGTGAAGCCGTATGGATTCTGTGGTCTAATGCCACGGGACCACTAGGACTAAATGAAAAAATTGATATGTCTGTTTTCTTGTAAAAATTATAATATCAACAGTGTTTAGGTGTTTTTTGTATTTAGTTATTGTGTTTTAATTGTATTATGTGTATGTTCACATTTTTGTTCACTCTAAGTGGGAGTAGGTGTCAGTAACTAGGAGGTGGGTTCACACCTGTGAGTGTATTTAGTTCGACCTTCCTGTTACCTGACTCCAGGGCCCGTTGAAGCGCAGTTGGTGTGAAACGGCCGTTGTCCACAGATCACACATCTCTCCCGAGCCCATTCTTTTTATCTGAAAATAATTTCACTTCTTGAGAACGGTGAAGTGCCATCCCTTTTATTCTTTTTCATACTACATAGCTATGCATGTTTTTCTTTGGATTGAGCACCCGTTCTGTGGGTAGCTGGCGTGGAGCCCAGGTGTGTGAGTTTGTACCGCACTATAGTGCACATCAAGGTGGCGGCAGTGGTGCCGAATTTTCTCCTTTTTTCTTGGACATTTGACTTGAATATTTCTGGATTCTGAGCACACTGCTATTTGTATCCACCCGATTCCACACCACAGTGACTGCTATTTCTGGTTCATTCACTCATAATGGAACCAAACGCCCTACCTGTTTCAAATGGATTGTTAGCAGGCCGGGAGGATGTTAACGCGTATTTTTTTAGAGTGCAATAACATGGACAATGTCCAGTCTTTTAGCACCAAGACACTGGAATACAAGCTACAAGACATAGCTGAAAGAGAAATTAATCGTTTTTGGACCAATAACTCCCTGCAATCCTATATAGATTGTGGAAGGGTCCCTCAAGGTCTCAGAGTGTTCACAATTCCAAAACAATACCCAGTTTTCAGAGGAATGGAACGGGATCTTGTTAAAATGTTCCCAAGATCTTCTGAATTTGGTTTTACGTCAAAATAAAGAAAACTATGAAAAAGTAAAAGTAGAACTAAATAAGACGAAAGAAGATCTAAAAACCAGACTTACGGAGAATCAATGGTCAGTTCTGTATAAAAGATTGGATACTAAATTGATTATTTTGCAAACGGACATAAACCAACGAAAAAGGGATACGTTTATTTGAGACAAAAATGACTTTGAGACCGGTCAAATCTTTACATGGAACAAAAATAAACTGCCGCAGAGTAAACGTTTTTTTAAAAACCTAGTTTTAAAGGAAAATCTAAATCTGGTTACACCAGTAAGAAAGACTATCTGACAAGCGACTCCGATTCCAGCGCTCATGAGGAATTCACTGTCCCACCTGACAACAGAGACACCGCAATGTACTAATATGTCGGGGATCCCTTTAGGCACAGGGTGCGCAGAGGGGGGAGGAGGAGAAGGGTCCATCAGCGGCAATCAGAAGAAGAGGAAACAGGTCTCTTGGAGACCATAGCGCCTTCACAGTTGCCAGAAAATTCAGTCATTAATTTAACCAGCCATGTTTTGAATCAATCACATTTTTCTATCTTGAAAAAAGGTCTCAATTTTTGTGTCCCCACAGATTTCAACATGGTTGATTTTAAAATTGATTTGTTCAAAGCTTTGAGAAAGATACATTTGCACAAAACCTATATGTCGGCAAATTTTACTAATACCCTTTCCTTTCCAGGTGAAATTCCCTGTGTGATTGGTCCTCTAGGTTTCATGGCGGGTATGGGAGCTCTAGCTGATGTCAGAGAGGACGCTCTACAATTATTAACGCATTTAATCAGATTGGTCTACTGCCTCAACACATTACCCTAATCTATCCCTGGGTGGCACAGCCAAAAGTTTTACCATAACCATGTTCCCCGCATCATGTTCCCACATGCTTTATGCCTCCATTAGCCCTCTGCGTCTGTACTGTTACACGCTTAACATTATGGCTGGTCCATACAATCAGGGCAACTGTTACCACCCACCTTTCGTGTCTCCCTCTTTCCTCATAGACTGTAAGCTTGCGAGCAGGGCCCTCACTCCTCTTGGTATCTGTTATGATCTGTGATTATTGTTATGCTGTAATGTCTATTGTCTGTACAAGTCCCCTCTGAAATGTAAAGTGCTGCGGAATATGTCGGCGCTATAGAAATAAAATGTATTATTATTATTATTATTAATTATTAGAACTTAATACACAACAGGAGGAATTTAATAAAGATGAGGATATTTTAGTCCAGCCTTTCATGGGAGGTTGTAAATCAACTTTCATGCCACCTACCTCTCCTGGCAATATTGTAGAAGTCTTTGAGACACAGGTTATTAAGGACATAGAAGCATTAGTGTATCAACAGTCTCCCCCTAATTTGTCTTTAAAAGAAAAAAAATGCAATAAAAGAAATAGAGTTGGTCAGACGTCATTGTCCGTCCAGCTGATAAAGGAGGCAACGTGGTCCTCCTCACAAGAGAATTTTATTTAACTGAGGCAAAAAGACAGTTATCGGACACTCAAACCTACACTGCACTGAAATTTGATCCCACCAATAGGTTCAAAGAAAACTTACCATCCCTTATACGTAAATATGTTGAGGATAATACCTTGTCTAAACAAAAAGCGGAGAAATTGTTACCTGACTCCCCAAGGCAGCCTCACTGGTACCATATTCTGAAGGTACATACATGTTTAGCTTGCCCTCCTGGTCGCCCCATCGTTTCTGGGATAGGGTCTCTCACAGAGCCCTTGTCTCAGTATATCGATTGGCTATTACGTCCCCTACTTAGAGAAATTCCTTCTTATGAGAAAGATTTTATAAAAATTATAAAGGACTTTCATTGGCAAGAAAATTTCTATATGGCCTCAATCGACGTTGAGAGTCTGTATACTAGGATTCCGCATAGTATGGGGTTGAATCGATCAGGCAGATTGTCAGCAGTACGGGCAAGGGTGCAGGCACTGTGAACGTTATTTGTGAAGGATTAATGTTCATTCTAACCCATAATGCGCTTACATTTGGTGATTCTTGGTTTAAACAAATAGAGGGTACAGCAATGGGGACACCAGTCGCATGTACATTTCTAAATCTGTTCCTCGCAGTTTTTGAAGAGAAGTACATATATTCCACCCAAAATCCTTTCTTGAAACACATAAAATTATTCACTCGTTATGTAGATATTTTCATAATCTGGGATGGGACATAAATGGTTTTTCAATCGTTTGTTGATTTCTTAAATAGAGAAAATCTCATGAATATGAAATTTACATCAAAATTTGGAGGTTTACAGTTAGAATTTTTGGATATTTATGGATAGAAGAAGGTTGGATTCACACTGAAATTTACCATAAACCTTCATCTGCAAACAGTTTATTGCATTTTGAGAGTGCACATCCCTATTATGTAAAAAAAATCCCTACCTTATGGGCAGTTTCTTAGAGTAAGCAGGTTCAACAGCAAAAAAGAGGGCTTTTATAGGCAAGCGCATGATTTACGTAAACGGTTTATTGAAAGAGGCTATCCTGGTCCAGTACTTGATACCGCAATGGCATGTCTTGAAAAGCAGAGTTCCACCCAGGATAATTCTACTAAAAAAACTAGGGAAAAAGGGTTCACATTTTGCTTCACATTCAGACCCATGGACAATTATATCAGAACTGTGATCAGGAAAAATTGGCATTTACTTGAGAAAGATAAAGATTTAACAGAAATTGTCAGGAGAGGTCCTTTATTTGCCAGTCGCCACAGTACTAATCTCCAGGACCTATTGGTCCATAATCGGTTTATTAGTGGAAGTGAGAATTGGCTGCGCTCACATAGCCCTGTAGGTAACTATAAATGCAAGAATTGCCCTTTTTGTCCTTTTAAATTAACAGGCAAATCCCTTAAAATCGGAACCATCCACCATGAGATTCGGAATTTCGTTTCATGTAAAACATCATTTGTTGTATATGTCATTTTTTGCCCATGTGGCTTTTTTATGTAGGAAAAACTATTTGCCCATTATAAGTTCGATTCAGGGAGCATTTTTACTCCATATCCTCGGGAAAAGGGGTTCCTCGCTTGATTGATCACATAAAAGAAGTGCATGGGGGCAACCCAGAATCTATGCGGTTTGCAGGAATAGAGTTTTTTTTCCGCAGTAAGGAGGGAATCATCGCAGACTTCTCTTACAGAGTGAAGCCACATGGATTCTGCGGTCTAATGCCACGGGACCACTAGGACTAAATGAAAAAATTGATATGTCTGTTTTCTTGTAAAAATTATAATAACAGTGTTTAGGTGTTTTTTTGTATTTAGTTATTGTGTTTTAATTGTATTATGTGTATGTTCACATTTTTATTCACTCTATTAAGTGGGAGTAGGTGTCAGTAACTAGGAGGTGGGTTCACACCTGTGAGTGTATTTAGTTCGACCTTCCTGTTACCTGACTCCAGGACCCGTTGAAGCGCAGTTCAGGGCGCTCCCGGTAGGGCTTCAGCATATTCACGTGGAACATGCGGATAACCCTGGGGTCGTCACAATCGGCGACATTATAGGTTGTGTCGGCTATTTTCCCCACTGCCTGGTAGGGCCCCTGCCATGCAGCTTGAAACTTATTCTGCTTAGTGGGCTCTAACACGAGGACTTTCTGTCTTATTTCCAAGGTGCGCTCTCTGGCCCTCCGATCGTACCATATGTGCTGGCGCCGCTGGGTCGCCTGCATGTTCTCACGTACAGGCTGAGTCAGCTCCTGTAGGCGGTCCCGGAATTCCAGCACATAGGGTACAATAGGTACCCCTTCTATGAGGCCCTCCCCTTCCCAGTGTTCCAGCACTAAGTCTAGGGGTCCCATTACCCGTCTCCCGTATACCAGCTCGAACGGGGAGAACACCGTGGATTCTTGGGGCACCTCCCGATAGGCAAACGGGAGGTGTGGCAAGAATTTCTCTCAGTCCCTGTAGGTCCTGGTAAAAGTCCCAATGAGCTGTTTTAATGTCCCGTTAAAGCGTTCAGACAACCCATTGGTTTGCGGGTGGTATGGGGCGCTTCTAATGGACTTTACGCTGCACAGCTTCCACAGTTGGTTGGTCACCTCTGCTGTAAACTAGGTACCCTGGTCCGAGATAATCTCTCGGGGAAATCCAACCCGTGAAAAAACCTGGAGCAGGGCGACCGCCACTGTCTCTGCCAGTATGTTAGGTAACGCAACCGCCTCTGGATACTGTGGCATAATCTACCACTGTCAATATATACTTTTTCCTGGACGGACTGGGTTTGGCTAACGGCCCTATCAAATCGACCGCTACTCGGCTAAATGGTTCCTCCACAATGGGGAGGGGGCGTAATTTGGCTTTGCATCGATCCCCCCTCTTGCCAATGCGCTGACAACTGTCACAGGTCGGGCAGTACTGACGAACATCATAGGTTACCCCCAGCCAAAAGAAGTTTTGTGTCAGACGATGCCTGGTGCAACTGACGCCGAAGTGCCCGGCCAAGGGTATATCATGAGAGATTCGCAGTAGCTCCTGCCTATACTTCTTGGGAACTACCAGCTGTTGTTTTATAGTGGGGCTCGTCCCTGTGTGGTTCTGCTCTGTGATCCGGTAGAGGAGTCCCTGCTTCCATACAAACTGTTCCCCTTCCAGTACTCCTCCCCTCCTGTGCCTTCCCACAATATCCCTCCAATGAAGGATCCTCAAGTATCTCCCTCTTAAATTCATCTGGGCTGGCCCAAGAAATGTGTCTGGCCTATGGGAATACGTGTAGGGCTGGGATGTCTTACCTGGGCCTCCTCAGAGTGTGATTCCGCCTCCGCAGCTCGAGCTTGTCTCCGGGTGGTCACAGGATAGGTCTCAGCCAGAGGGGCCACCGAGAATGCAGGCATGGGCCCCAAGTCATTTCCCAGCAAGACGTCTGCAGGCAAATCCTCCATCAAGCCGACCTCAACAAGGCCATCCCCGAATCCCCAGTTCAGGTGAATCCTGGCAGTGGGTAGTCGATGTATGGCACCCCTGCTACACGGACTGCCACTGTCCAGTCCGTGTTCTCTTGGTCCCGGACGAGATGAGGCTTCACAAGGGTCAAAGTTGCTCCGGAATCTTAGTCCCTGCATACGTTTCCCATTAACCCACACGACCTGTCGATGCTGTTGTCGATTATCTGCCCGGGCTGCTTGCACGGGGTCTACTTCATGCAGCACTTCCTCCATCTCTTCCACCCCTTGGTTAGTCGTAGCCCCCAATGCCGGGTCAGCTTTGCCTTGGTAGCAGTGTACAGCAGCCTGGCTGAAGGTAGCTGTTCCCGGCTTTGGCCACTGGGTATGCTGAGTCCGGTTGGGGCATTGTCTTTGCAAGTGGCCCAGCTGACAGGAGGTGGCATCGCGCCCCAGGGGGACTGTGGTAGGCCGGGTTTCTAGCTGATCACCCTACAATCTTCGGTGGTTTGGGGCCCTCCAGGTCCATGGGCGGGCCCCTAGTGACACCTTTGATCCGGAGAACAGCGGCCTCCTGGCATCATGATGTTCATCGGCCAGAGGAGCGGCTTCCTCAAGAGTCGTTGGCCGCCTGTCCTGAAGCCATTCCTGTGTCTCGGGGTTTAGTCCATTAAAGAATCGTTCTAACAGGAAGAGCTGGAGGACGTCCTCCTTAGTGGTTGCTTGACTCCCTTGTACCCACTGTAGCAGTGACCGCCGTAATTTACAGGCCCATTCAGCGTGGGTATCGGTTCTGCGTTTTATGGCGATAGGCCTCTGGTGTCAGTGCATACCGGGCCAAGATCACTTCTTTGATCCGCTCATAGTCCATACAGTCCTCATCAGGTACCGTGCGATAGGTGTCCGCTGCCCGGCCTGTCAGCTTGCTGGCCAGAATCTGAACCCGTTCCTCCGGCTTTACTTGATGAAGGGCAGACTGCCGCTCAAAGTCCTGCAGAAAGCCATCAATGTCTTCCTCTGCCTCCCCCAACTGTCGGAAGGCATTGTACTGGATCTTTTTGTGGCTTACTGTTGAAGGTACCTGGTCGAAGGCCAGAGCTCCCCCTGCTCGCTGACTCTCCTCTCTCCGCTCTGCCATCTCCATCTTGGCCAGCTCCACTTTGGTCCGCTCTGCCATCTCCATCTTGGCTAGCTCTATCCTGGTCCGCTCGGCCATCTTTTCCTTCAGATCAGTACGCACATCAGCCATCACCTCTCGTATGATCTCTACTGCAGGGTTTGGGCCATAGAACGCCAGTCTGTTCTTTACCTCCCTCTGGAATTCGGTCTCTTCCACGTTCACATTGGGGGGCGCTGCACTGTCGTGTTCCATGATGGCTGCTATCAAATCCGCTTTTGTTTTGTTGCTGGCGATCAACCCTCGGGCTTCCACCAGATCTTTTAATGTAGTCCTCTTTAACTTCTGGTAGTTATTTTCCATTCATTCCTTTCCTCCTGTAGAAGGGGTATCAAATCCCACTGTCTGCCACCAGTGTAAAGGGGTCTTCCAAGCTGGGGTACCTCTTTCAGTACCACCCTGTGTTTTCGGAGGTCAGCTCTGCGTTGGCTGGAGTCTGAATGAATGACGCTGGCTGGAATTCCTCTGAGTGCATGGGCGCATATAAAAGATCACTGCTTCTCCATGTATTTCCAGTCTGACAACACTTTACTCACAGGACACAGAATATATCACACAGATACAGAGGGCCAGCCAATAGACAAGCATCAGGCCAGACATGCATTACAAAAGCCGCAGGTGGCCGGAGCCTGCCGATGTTTACTGTGGGAATTACAAAGGTGGGGGGAGGGCGGACACTGCTGATACATTAGGGACATGCATCTCACATGGAACCTATTATATATACATATAACTGCACAACATATTCTGGGTGCTGAGTGGTTCTGTAACACGGCTCCCCTTTTCAACGACGCGATCGGCATACACAGTCTGATCCTCAACGGATCGGTTTGGGGATGACCGAAGTTTATGGGGTTGGTAGAAGTTCCGTTTGTCGACTTAGTCCATCGGCATTACCATTTTGTTTGCCGGGTCTGTAGTGGATGGTGAAGTCCAGAGGTTGTAGGGCTAAACTCCACCGCAGCAATCTGGCGTTGTCTCCAGAGACCCGATTAAGCCAGACTAGGGGATTATGGTCCGTTAGGAGGGAAAACTGTCGTCCTTACAAATATGGTTGCAGCTTCTTGAGTGCCCATACTACCGCCAGGCACTCCTCAATGGCCGCATAGCTTACTTCACGGGGCAGTAGTTTCCGACTCGGGTAAGCTACCGGGTGTTCTTGGCCGTCCGGCCCGACTTGGCTCACTACTGCCCCCAATCCAAACAGATACAGAGGGCAGGCCAATAGACAAGCGTCAGGCCAGACATGCATTACAAAAGCCGCAGGTGGCCGGAGCCTGCGGATGTTTACTGTGGGAATTAAAAAGGTGGGGGGAGGGCGGACACTGCTGATACATTAGGTACATGCATCTCACATGGAACCTATTATATATACATATAACTGCACAACATATTCTGGGTGCTGAGTGGTTCTGTAACAATATATACACACCGACTGTACACAGGATATATACACTCACTGGCCACTTTATTAGGTACACCATGCTAGTAACGGGTTGGACCCCCTTTTGCCTTCAGAACTGCCTCAATTCTTCGTGGCAGAGATTCAACAAGGTGCTGGAAGCATTCCTCAGAGATTTTGGACCATATTGACATGATGGCATCACACAGTTGGCGCAGATTTGTCGGCTGCACATCCCTGATGCGAATCTCCCGTTCCACCACATCCCAAAGATGCTCTATTGGATTGAGATCTGGTGACTGAGGAGGCCATTTGAGTACAGTAAACTCATTGTCATGTTCAATAAACCAATCTGAGATGATTCGAGCTTTATGACATGGCGCATTATCCTGCTGAAAGTAGCCATCAGATGTTGGGTACATTGTGGTCATAAAGGGATGGACATGGTCAGCAACAATACTCAGGTAGGCTGTGGCGTTGCAACGATGCTCAATTGGTACCAAGGGGCCCAAAGAGTGCCCAGAAAAAATTCCCCACACCATGACACCACCACCACCAGCCTGAACCGTTGATACAAGGCAGGATGGATCCATGCTTTCATGTTGTTTACGCCAAATTCTGACCCTACCATCCGAATGTCGCAGCAGAAATCGAGACTCATCAGACCAGGCAACGTTTTTCCAATCTTCTACTGTCCAATTTCGATGAGCTTGTGCAAATTGTAGCCTCAGTTTCCTGTTCTTAGCTGAGAGGAGTGGTACCCAGTGTGGTCTTCTGCTGCTGTAGCCCATCTGCCTCAAAGTTCGACGCACTGTGCGTTCAGAGATGCTCTTCTGCCTACCTTGGTTGTAACGGGTGGCAATTTGAGTCACTGTTGCCTTTCTATCAGCTCGAACCAGTCTGCCCATTCTCCTCTGACCTCTGGCATCAAGGCATTTCCGGCCACAGAACTGCCGCTCACTGGATTTTTTTTCTTTTTCGGACCATTCTCTGTAAACCCTAGAGATGGTTGTGCGTGAAAATCCCAGTAGATCAGCAGTTTCTGAAATACTCAGACCAGCCCTTCTGGCACCAACAATCATGCCACGTTCAAAGGCACTCAAATCACCTTTCTTCCCCATACTGATGCTCGGTTTGAACTGCAGGAGATTGTCTTGACCATGTCTACATGCCTAAATGCACTGAGTTGCCGCCATGTGATTGGCTGATTAGAAATTAAGTCTTAACACACAGTTGGACAGGTGTACCTAATAAAGTGGCCAGTGAGTGTATATATCTATATTATACACACACACCAAGTATACACAGGATATACACTGCTCAAAAAAATAAAGGGAACATTTAAACAACAGAATATAACTCCAAGTAAATCAAACTTCTGTGAAATCAAACTGTCCACTTAGGAAGCAATACTGATTGACAATCAAATTCACATGCTGTTGTGCAAATAGAATAGACAACAGATGGAAATTATTGGCAATTATCAAGACACCCTCAATAAAGGAGTGGTTCTGCAGGTGGGGACCACAGACCACATTTCTGTACCAATGCTTTCTGGCTGATGTTTGGGTCACTTTTGAATGTTGGTTGTGCTTTCATACTCGTGGTAGCATGAGACGGACTCTAGAACCCACACAAGTGGCTTAGGTAGTGCAGCTCATCCAGGATGGCACATCACTGCGAGTTGTGGCAAGGCTTGCTGTGTCAGCGTAGTGTCCAGAGTGTAACAACCCTGCCGGCATCACTGCATGGCCTTCCATCCCCCACACACCAACTTACTGCTCCAGGCCATACTGTGATTTCTGTCTGCTGCTGGCTCCATGCTGTGTGCCTCTTGTTTCCTGGCTGTGTGCATTGGGGGGCGGCGCCAGAACTCTCTGGTTCTTATGGAATGAGGGTGCACCTGCCTAATGTGTCCCTGGCCAATTACCAAGAGGCCTCTGGTATTTAGGGCAGCTCCACCCAGTGGACCTTGCCTGTGCAATGTGTTAACTCAGTTTCTTGCTGCTGTGTAAGCCAGGTCCTGTCCTATGTTTTGCCTTCTCTGGAGGCTTTATTCATACTCTCTGTGTCTCTACCATGCCTAGTACCTCTATCCGCCCTCCAGGAGGCAGTATATCCTGGTCCCTGTGCTATTATTCCTTGCTTTGTCTTATCCTGGTCTCTGTGTCTTTGTTCTAGCCTTGTCTTGTACATGTCCTCTCTGCCCACTAGGAGGCAGTATTTCCTAGTCCCTGTGTCTTTGGTCTTGTACCTTGTCTCGTACAGTTACCTTGTCTAAACTCTGTCTTAACTCTGTCTCTCGGTCTCCTTGTGGCTCTTTTCCCTGCTGTGTTCCGCACTCCCGCGGCGCTGCCTGTGTTCCGCACTCCCGCGGCGCTGCCTGTGTTCCGCACTCCCGCGGCGCTGCCTGTGTTCCGCACTCCCGCGGCGCTGCCTGTGTTCCGCACTCCCGCGGCGCTGCCTGTGTTCCGCACTCCTGCGGCGCTGCCTGTGTTCCGCACTCCTGTGGTTCTGCCTGTGCTCCACACCCTTGCAGCTCTGCCTGTGCTCCGCACCCTTGCGGCTCTCCTGTGTGAACAGGTTCAAACCTGTTCCGTCATACTCCACTCCTTCCTGCCTGTTCCATTACGTGCACCCAGGGCCGCCATCAGGGCATTACTGCCCTTACTGCTGTATGGGGCCCATCCAGCAGCAGTACACAGAGGGGCCTTCAGGTCCAAGGGCCTCGCTCTTGTGCTTCTGCTGATCGAGCCCCATCTTGCACTAAAATACTGTGCTCTGCGGCGCACACGTCAGTGCTGGGGCCTGGAGCCTTTTTGGAGCTGTCCACAGCCATCTTACCTAGTCGGCTGTGCAGCGCCTGCTCGGCTGAAGCTAGAATGTATGGGCTCACTGCAGGTCCTGACTACAGCCCATACACTCTAGCCGTCTCAGTAGTGGATGCACTAGAACATATGGGCTGCCAACAGATCCTGACTATAGCCCATACATTCTAGTTGCTTCACTGCTGATAACACACTAGATGCCCCGGAAACGACTGAGGTAAGTATAAAAAAGTTTTTGTTTCTTAAAATGGGTGAGGTGGGGGGGAGTGAGACTGCAGATGATTAAGTGTGTTTGAGGGGCTACTGCACATGATGAAATGATAGGGGGCTGCAAATGATGAAGGGGTACTGCAGATGAAGTGAATGAGGGATAGGGGACTGTAAATGATTAAGGTGGACTGCAAATGATGAAGTGGGGGTGATGGGGACTGCAAATGAAGTGAGGGATGGGGACAGCAATTGAATTGAAGGTGGGGGTGGGAAGAGCAAATGGTGAATTGAAGGTAGGGAGTGGTGAAGTGATGGCGGTCTGCACTGGATTAAAAAGAAACCAAGATGAAGGACTTCAGCTAAAGACATCACTGGTGAGTCAGTGTGTTACCTGTACACTGACACTATACACTGTATACTGTATACAGAGGTCCTGTGTATAATGTCACTGGTGTTCACTTTATTACCTGTACATTATACACTATATACAGAGCTCCTGTGTATAATGCCACTGGGGATCACTGTATTACCTGTACACTGACACTGCATGCTAAGTACAGATCTCCTGTGTAAAATGGCACTTATGGTGATAGTATTTTTTGTTTTTATTAATGATCATTATTGTTGTATTCAGTCACTATGTGGTGGTAATATGTTGCCTGACCATAAGATGGCGGTATTTGTTCCTTGTATGTGCTATTATTCAGTCACTGTGGTGGTAATATGTGGTTTGGTCATGGTGTGGTGGTATTTATTCCTTGTTTGTGGTGGTAATATGTAATCTGGTCATGTGTTGCTATTTGTTCCTTATCATAGAATCGTAGAGTTGGAAGGGACCTCCTGGGCCATCTGGTCCAACCCCCTGCTCAAAGCAGGATTCGCTAAATCATCCCAGTCAGATGTCTGTCCAGCCTCTGTTTCAAGACATCCATTGAAGGAGAACTCACCACTTCTCGTGGCAGCCTGTTCCACTCATTGATCACTAACTGTCAAAAAGTTTTTTCTAATATCTAATCTGTGTCTCCTCCCATTCAGTTTCATCCCATTGCTTCTAGTCTTTCCTTGTGCAAATGAGAATAAAGTTGATCCTTCCTTGTATATAGTTGGTCAGCATGTGGTGGTAATATGTGGTCTGGACATGGTGCGGTGGCACTTGTCCCTTGTATGTGATATTGTTCGGTCACTATGGTGGTAATATGTGGTCTGGAAATGGTGTGGTGGTATTTGTTCCTTGTAGATGGTATTATAGGTCACTCTGTGGTGATGATATGGTGTCTGGTCATGGTGTGGTGGTATTTGTCCCTTGTATGTGGTATTATTGGTAATTTTAAAAATTGAAAAATAAATAAAAATATATCTAAATTGTACTGCATATTTTAGCAAATGTTTAATAGGTTAGAGTAGAGTAGGGACCGACCAAAAAAGTCTACCTTGTTGTCTTGGCAGATTAAAAATATCTTTTGGCCAAAACAAAAGCTGCTGACTGTGTGTGATCTGGTGATGGGAACTGTTAATGTGTAATTGGTCAGAAGTGAAGTTTTCCAAGAGAGAGCGGTGGGACTGTGGACAGTTCGAGGTGTGGAGGCGGGACTGGAGTGGAGCCTGGGCAGAGTCTCAAGGGGGTCCCGAAAATTTTGCCAGTATGGGACCCTGAATTTCCTAGTGGCAGCCCTGCCTGCACCTGCTGTGTGAACAGGTGTCTACCTGTTCCTTCATATACCACTCCTGCCTGCCCTGTCTCTCAGCCATGCCTGCCTGCCCTGTCTGTCGCGCCTGCTTGCCCTGTGTCTCAGCCGTGCCTGCCTGGGTACCTGCCGTGCCCACCTGCCTGCCTGTCAGTCGCACCTGTCCAAGTGTCCTGTCCCCCAGTGGGATCAGCAGCCATAGCCAGAAACCACCCTGGAGTGGCACCTGGCATCTACCTGCCGCACAAGCCTGACCTCACCATCAGAGGATCCAGTGAAGACTGAGGCAGCTGTCTTAGTCATGCCCCTTCCAGGGTAGTTGGTTTGTGTCAGTGGGGCCACAACCCCCTTGCTCACGCCCACCAGTCACGGCGTGAGCGTGACAGTTTGCACAGGCCATGGTCCCCACTGAGTCCCATGTCCTTTCGCTCTCGGAGCGAGATGAACTTTTTTGCCAGTATGGGTGTGATGAAGGAGCAGCCGCAATCCTGGATATGGGGCATAATGCTCGCCTCATGTCTGAGCTTGGCCTGTCCCAGTGATACCATTTTGGTCTGAGCTCACAAGAATTACAGGCAGCTAACTGCTCCTACCCCCCATGGCCTGTAAGCATATTGAAGAAAACAGGATTTAGTGCTCCAATGTTGAACAGCAAGGTCTTTTAGTATGATAATGAGATAAGGCCAAAACAGAACTTCAAAGCTTGAGTAGGAGCCACGCCAGCATGGGGCATGAAGGTGCCTGGGGGCTTCAATTAGAATTTACCTGTCAGCTGGACACAGAAATACACATCCAATGTCTCTCCCAGCCACTCCAACTCCATCCTAGGATCATAGATTATGAGCACACCTTTTGAGCTATAGACTCATAAAAAATATCTGTGTGACCTGAGGAAATCGCACATCTGGCAGTGCGACTCCTGAGTCGGTGAGGGCTCTGGGACCTGAGATATAGAGATTGGCCCTCCACAGCGACCTAATGGGGCCATGTTTGCTCTTCACATGACAGGCAAAACAAATCGCATTCACTGGTACCTCTTGTGCCCTGATCCGATCATCCTGGAGAAAGTTACCCCCTGTGATATACAATGTCTGTGAGGTACGGGGTTTTGCCTACAAAAATATGATATTTTCTGTTGTAACTTTCCAGAAAGATCCAGGACTATAGAACAATCCAGGCTGCTGGCTCTGCAGCTTCACCCCTCCTCCCTTCACACACACAGAGCAGTGTCACCCCCCTCCTTTGCAGCCTGTGTTCACACTAGGAATAGGAGGCCCCCTGCTGTTACACCATTTGGCTTCTCTCAGCCTCAACTGAAAGGAAAAAAGTGCGGGAAAAAACTTTGTTTGAAATCAGGAGTTAGAAGTAAACGTTTAAGAGCCTGCCCTGCGAAAGCCCTATAACATAGAGATATAATAACCATATCTCTGTGATCCGAGCGGTCCCAGCTCCGCTACAGTGTCACTTCCGAAGTCCTAACATGTCGAGAACCTGAGATATGATTTGCGCCCAAATGGACGGTCATATCGCATAGATGTTTGATGTTTTCTTGATGGGCTCATTACGCTGGGAAACATGATACCACTGATGAGTCCATACCAGCTTCTCCCATAAAGTTATAGCTAATGTAAGTTTTGTAGCCAAAACATAATTTGGATGAGAGAGGTGGGATCAACCCAGAATGCATCTCTCCGTGATGTCACAAAGCAAAGCCTATAAGGCATTCCCTTGGCAAAACCAGCTCAGAAGAGCTCCAATCCTCGTGCTGACAAGAACTCCAGGTGAGTGGAGATGTGTGGCTCCGCCTTCTTTCTCAGCCGCAAGGGGTTTGCCTAACAAGTCATGAACAACCGTGAGTGTACCTCTTTTTAATCCCGTTATTTTATATCTGTACTGTACATAATTAATGTATCAATTTTATAGCAACTTTTATCTGTAACCACTGCCCTACTTTTCGGGGAATAAATGATAAAATTAATTAGTTCTGTCTCTATGCTCTAAGAATCGAACTATACGCCTGTGATAGATAATCGCTACTAATTCAAGGGGTTTGCCATGGACCCTCTTAATTTAACACTGTGAATTAAGTAACCGTGACTGGTGGCAGCGCGTTGTGTACGGCTATTGCGGCTTGCTGGCAGTACAGAAGGGTCTTATATTGCTGAATGAGGGGCTGCGGCCACAGCATTGATAATTCCCTTACTGCAGAAGCCTAATTGCCGGTTCACAACAGGCAGCCCGTCCGGCGACTAATTATCCTTGGTGCAGTTCCCTGACTGACCTGAGGGTAAGGGGGGCGCCGGAGAGCTGCGAGTTCCAAAGTGGAACTGAGAAAGTGGGATATACATAAATCCCCGCAGTACTTGGAAGATTGATAGCAGTGGTGGGGCATCCAAATTAAACTCCCCCTGTGGCAAATTGTAGAGCGAGATTAGCTTGCTGGATATTTTTGTCACATGGTGCCAGTGGTGGGATAACTAAGATAAGCCCCAACGGTGCCTGTGATAGCCGTGTGCCAGCATTGTGTCTCGTCCCTCCGTCCGCTGATACACCCGTGTCAGTGGTGGGACTGTGACATAGTGGTGACACAGGGTCCGCTGTCTGTCGCGTTTTGGTGGCAGCGGGACCCCTGTTAGTCGCCCCCGTAAGTGGACGAATGGCGGTGGACTGTTCGTCACATATTGGTGGCAGAGCGGTGGGATAATCCTAGAGCATTAGTGATTTGGTTTGAGCAATCATTCCTCACACTAAAAACCTGCACGGTTCCTGCGAGAATCCTGCATCATAGGTTTTGGAGAACAGACTCAGTGGTTATTAGTCCTGAGACATTAGTGTGTACTTGCAAGTATTCCCTCCCTTTTTCTCCGTTTTTCTTTTCTGTCTTTTATTTGGCAACCATGGCTACGATGGGAGCAGAGTGGTATAAGCAGCATAACAAGGCATCTCTTATTGTCCTCTGCGGGGTGTGGCGGATCGACACCACGAACAAAAACAAAGCCCAAATGATCGCGGCTCTGGTGCAACGGGAAAACGACCAGAGCCCAGCGAACGCAGAAGCGGGCTCAAGGAACAATGGGGCTGCAGCAGAGGCTCCACTCATGAGCGCTGGCCCCACATTCAACCATAACGGGGTGGACCCCTATCTGCAAATGGCCTTGGACGAACTCCCTGCCGAAGACAGTGAGGGTCGTCTGACACTGATCCGGCAATATCGGCAGGAGGCCCAGGCCGAGCGTCAAGCCCAGGCTGAGAGCCGAACGTGAGCGTCAAGCCCAGGCTGAGAGAGCTGAGCGCCATGCAGAAGCTCAGAGGGCCCATGAGCTGGAGATGCTCCAGCGGGGGTGGAATGCCCCCACAGCCCGAACCAGTGAGCCCAGTAGTGTCCAGACTCCTAAACCCTGGACAGAGCATTTTCCCGTGATGGAAAAGGACGGGGACTTGGACACGTTTCTGCGAGCCTTTGAGAAAACCTGCAGACAGTACAGACTGCCCGAAGACCAATGGGCCAGGTACTTGACCCCAGGGCTAAAAGGCAAAGCTCTGGAGGCGTTTGCTTCTCTTCCGCAAGCACATGACGATGACTATCGCGCCATAAAGGAGGCGCTGATCGCCAAATATCGGCTGACACCTGAGGTATACCGAAAGAAGTTCCGACACTTCCAACGTGGCCCACATGATAGCTACAGTGATGTGGTGCAAGGACTCAGGACCCACTTTGACCAGTGGATCCATGGACTGTCCGTTGAATCCTTTGAGCAGCTACGGGACCTGATGATCAAAGACCAGTTCCTGCATCTCTGCCCAGCTGAGGTCCGACAGTTCATCCTGGACCGCGAACCAACGAACGCAGACAAAGCGGTGCAGATCGCCGACAACTACGAGGCCAACCGGAAGCCCGAGACGAGGAGGCCAGTCGCCACCAGCTGGAAAGGGGGTAAGCCTGCAACCAACCCCAGTGCCCCAGCTAGCCGTCCCTCCGGAGGCCCTGTCCCTGTTGCCAACAACAGGCCGGCTACTGACAGTCGCCTGTGTCACCACTGCCAGCGGCCTGGTCACTTCTACGCCTGTCCGAATAGGCCGAAGAACCCCCCCAGCCAAGGCCCCCGGGCCCAATGCCTCTGTTCTTTTGGTGGGAGGTGTGGTTGGGAGGGCTGACGACAACGTTCAACCTGTTCAGGTGGGGGCCCGTCTTGCTACAGGCCTCAAGGACACCGGGGCTGAACGAACCCTCATCCGTCCTGGACTGGCGGCCCCTGAAGAGTTTGTCGAGGGGAAAACCCTGACTGTCACTGGGATTGGAGGCACCCGTTGTCCCTTGCCAGTGGCCCGGGTTTTTCTTGACTGGGGTGCTGGGAGCGGGTTGAGGGAGGTGGGAGTGTCTGAAAATTTGCCCACTGATGTTTTGTTGGGGACTGACTTGGGGAGGATGGTTGCATACTATGTCCCTGACACCCTCCCCCACACTGATAATAAGGGTAACGTTAACCCTGATGATGATGATGGGAAACTGAATGTGTTACCTGCTAATGCCTTGATGAGTAATGATGCAACTAACAACCATTCTTTCCCCAGGTATGATGCTGATGCTGATGTGAATGTACCAAAGCAAACTGATAACCATTCTTTTCCTAGGAAGGATGATGATGATGTTGATGTATCTGTGCCGACTGAACCCGTTAACCCTTTCTTTGAAATGGTAGATGTGTCCACAGGTACCGAGGTGCTCAGCCCCGTCACTCTGCGGAGTGAGACGGCTGAGGAACCCCTGGCAGGAGCAAGCAATGGTGCTCAAGGAAATGGGGAGGTGCATGGGGACCATGAGGAAGGTAATGCCATGCAGCTGACCAGTGCCGCCGAGGAAGGTAACTGGCCCATAAGTAGCACTGCTCCTGAAGTGTTGGGGGTGGATGGGGAGGTAGAGCCCAGGGCAGCACCGGCTGGTGGGTCTGTAGAAATCCCCAGGGAGGCAGCATACATAGCAGCTGTCACACGCAGTCAGAGTGCCCAGATCGCAGGTAACGCACTGTCTTCTGGACCCTCTGCTGCTACAGGAGAGACTGAACCAGAGGTGAACCCAGAGCCGGTTCCAGAGGGTCCCAGTAAAGAGGGGACCCTGACGTCACTTCTGGCAGCCTCCAGCATGGAGTTCCAGGCTGCTCTGCACTCAGATGCCAGCCTGGAGAAATTGAGAGGTCTCGCCAAGACGCCCACCTCCAAGCCTGATAAGGAGAGGGTGTTCTGGGAACGAGGAAGGTTGTACCGGGAGACAGTACCCGGAGATCCTAAAAAGGAGTGGTTGAGGGAAAGACAGTTGGTCGTCCCCTATCAGTTCAGAACTGAGTTGTTGCGGATTGCCCATGAGATTCCACTCGCTGGACACTTGGGGATCGGCAAAACAAAGGCACGGCTGTCTCAACACTTCTATTGGCCCAAGATGGGGACAGATGTAACACACTACTGCCGCTCCTGTGCCACCTGTCAAAAAGTGGGTAGGGCGGGGCCTGCTCTTAAGGCTCCCCTTATTCCTTTGCCGGTGATAGAGGAGCCTTTCCAGAGAATCGTGGTGGACATTGTAGGACCGCTGTCCGTCCCCAGCAGCTCCGGAAAGCGATACATTCTCACCGTGGTAGACTACGCTACCCGGTACCCAGAGGCAGTAGCTCTGTCTTCAACCAGGGCAGATAAGGTGGCTGACGCCCTGGTGACCATCTTTTCAAGGGTAGGATTTCCCAGGGAGATGCTTACCGATCAAGGGACTCAATTCATGTCTCGCCTCATGGAGGCTCTCTGTGAGAAAATGCAGGTGACGCACCTGGTATCGAGTGCGTGTCACCCACAGACTAATGGTTTGTGTGAACGCTTCAACGGTACCCTCAAACAGATGCTCCGCATACTGGTTGAGACCCAAGGGCGCGACTGGGAGCGGTACCTCCCACACCTGCTGTTCGCTTACAGAGAAGTTCCGCAGGCCTCGACCGGGTTCTCCCCCTTCGAGCTCCTGTATGGCAGGTGAGTCCGGGGACCCCTTGGGTTGATGAGAGAATCCTGGGAAGATGAGCCAAACCCCACAGAAGTGTCCATCGTGGATTATGTCATGTGCTTCCGTGACAAGATGCAGACCTTGACGCAGTTGGTGCATGACAACATGACGCAGGCTCAGGCTGACCAGAAGCGCTGGTACGACCAGAACGCCCGGGAGCGGACCTACCAGGTGGGTCAAAAAGTGTGGGTGCTGGTCCCTGTACCAACGGATAAGCTTCAGGCAGCCTGGGAAGGCCCGTACGTCGTCCACCAACAGCTCAACCCGGTCACCTACGTGGTCACGCTTGACCATGCTCGGGGTAGGCGCAAGGCCTTTCACGTCAACATGCTGATGGCGCACTATGAACGTGAAGCTTGCGTCCTACCGATCTGCCATCTGCCAGAGGATGGGGAGGAAGATCCCCTCCTGGACATGCTGGCCCAGGCCAAGGCCGATGGGTCCATTGAGGACATGGAGATAAGTGGTTCGCTAACCGTATCCCAGCGGTTGCAGTTGATGGCCACCCTGGAACTCTTCCGGCCCGTGTTCACCAACCGTCCTGGGAGGACGGAGTTAGCGGTTCATGAGGTGGACACCGGGAATCACGCCCCATTACGGCAAACCCCTTATCGGATCTCTGAAACGGTGCAACAAGTCATGCGCCAAGAGATCGATGAGATGTTAAGGCTGGGGGTGATTCGACGGTCAAAAAGCGCGTGGGCTTCACCTGTAGTCCTCGTGCCTAAAAAGGATCGGACCACCCGGTTCTGCATGGACTACAGGGGGCTCAACGCCATCACAACCTCTGATGCTCACCCGATGCCGCGCATCGAGGATCTGCTCGAGCGGTTGACAAACGCCAACTACATATCCATCATGGATTTGAGTCGGGGATACTGGCAGATTCCCCTGAGCCCTGAGGTGCAGGACAAATCCGCCTTTATCACCCCCTTTGGACTGTACGAGTCCACGGTCATGCACTTCGGCATGAAGAATGCCCCTGCCACTTTCCAGCGGATGGTCAACCACCTGCTTCGGGGACTGGAGGAGTACGCGGTGGCGTACTTAGACGATATTGCCGTCTTCAGTTCCACCTGGGAGGAACACCTTCAGCACCTCCAGGAGGTGCTCAAGCGTCTTCACCAGGCAGGCCTGACCATCAAGCCGGGGAAGTGCCAGCTAGGCGTGCACAAGGTCCACTACCTGGGGCACCGGGTAGGCGGGGGTTCCATGAGTCCGGAGCCAGAAAGAGTGGACGCAATCGTGTCCTGGCCCACCCCCAGGACCAAGAAACAGGTGAAGTCCTTCTTGGGCACTGTAGGGTACTATAGGCGGTTCATACAGGACTATAGCGCCCTGTCAAAACCCTTGACTGACCTCACCAAGCAGAGGCTACCCCAAACAGTCAACTGGACAGATGACTGTGAGGCGGCTTTCCAAGCTTTGAAAGCAGCCCTGTGCAACTCTCCAGTGTTGAGAGCAGTCGACAGCAGTCGCCCGTTTCTGGTACAGACCGACGCCAGCGAGTTTGGCCTCGGTGCTGTGCTTAGCCAGGTCGACTCGGGGAACCAAGAGCACCCCGTGTTGTACCTGAGCCGGAAACTTTTGCCGAGGGAAGTGGCATACTCGACCATCGAGAAGGAGTGTCTGGTCATGGTGTGGGCACTGCAACGCTTGCAGCCCTACCTGTACGGACGCGCCTTCACGGTGGTAACCGACCACAACCCTCTGAGCTGGTTGCACACAGTGTCCGGAACCAATGGAAGGTTGCTCCGCTGGAGCCTTGCCCTTCAACAGTACAGCTTTACTGTAAAACACAGGAAGGGCAGTGAAAACGGCAATGCCGATGGGTTGTCCCGCCGGGGCGAACCCGCTGAGGTGCGCATGGCCGATTACCGAGAGGTAATGCCTCCTTAGCGCCCTCTTAAGGGGGGAGGTGTGATATACAATGTCTGTGAGGTACGGGGTTTTGCCTACAAAAATATGATGTTTTCTGTTGTAACTTTCCAGAAAGATCCAGCACTATAGGACAATCCAGGCTGCTGGCTCTGCAGCTTCACCCCTCCTCCCTTCACACACACAGAGCAGTGTCACCCCCCTCCTTTGCAGCCTGTGTTCACACTAGGAATAGGAGGCCCTCTGCTGTTACACCATTTGGCTTCTCTCAGCCTCAACTGAAAGGAAAAAAGTGCAGGAAAAAACTCTTTGTTTGAAATCAGGAGTTAGAAGTAAACGTTTAAGAGCCTGCCCTGCAAAAGCCCTATAACATAGAGATATAATAACCATATCTCTGTGATCCGAGCGGTCCCAGCTCCGCTACAGTGTCACTTCCGAAGTCCTAACATGTCGAGAACCTGAGATATGATTTGCGCCCAAATGGACGGTCATATCGCATAGATGTTTGATGTTTTCTTGATGGGCTCATTATGCTGGGAAACATGATACCACTGATGAGTCCATACCAGCTTCTCCCATAAAGTTATAGCTAATTTAATTTTTTGTAGCCAAAACATAACTTGGATGAGAGAGGTGGGATCAACCCAGAATGCATCTCTCCGTGATGTCACAAAGCAAAGCCTATAAGGCATTCCCTTGGCAAAACCAGCTCAGAAGAGCTCCAATCCTCGTGCTGACAAGAACTCCAGGTGAGTGGAGATGTGTGGCTCCGCCTTCTTTCTCAGCCGCAAGGGGTTTGCCTAACGAGTCATGAACAACCGTGAGTGTACCTCTGTTTTTAATCCCGTTATTTTATATCTGCACTGTACATAATTAATGTATCAATTTTATAGCAACTTTTATCTGTAACCACTGCCCTACTTTTCGGGGAATAAATGATAAAATTAGTTCTGTCTCTATGCTCTAAGAATCGAACTATACGCCTTTGATAGATAATCGCTACTAATTCAAGGGGTTTGCCACGGACCCTCTTAATTTAACACTGTGAATTAAGTAACCGTGACTGGTGGCACGCGTTGTGTACAGCTATTGCGGCTTGCTGGCAGTACAGAAGGGTCTTATATTGCTGAATGAGGGGCTGCGGCCACAGCATTGATAATTCCCTTACTGCAGAAGCCTAAATGCCGGTTCACAACAGGCAGCCCGTCCGACGACTAATTATCCTAGGTGCAGTTCCCTGACTGACCTGAGGGTAAGGGGGGCGCCGGAGAGCTGCGAGTTCCAAAGTGGAACTGAGAAAGTGGGATATACATAAATCCCCGCAGTACTTGGAAGATTGATAGCAGTGGTGGGGCATCCAAATTAAACTCCCCCTGCGGCAAATTGTAGAGCAAGATTAGCTTGCTGGATATTTTTGTCACATGGTGCCAGTGGTGGGATAACTAAGATAAGCCCCAACGGTGCCTGTGATAGCTGTGTGCCGGCATTGTGTCTCGTCCCTCCGTCCGCTGATACACCCGTGTCAGTGGTGGGACTGTGACATAGTGGTGACACAGGGTCCGCTGTCCGTCGCGTTTTGGTGGCAGCGGGACCCCCGTTAGTCGCCCCCGTAAGTGGACGAACGGCGGTGGGCTGTAAGTCACACCCCCTTTCTTAGCTATTGGGACTAAGTTCTGCAGGGAGCTAAAGGGTGGAGATTGTTAGCCCACCCTCTGACACAGGGGGGAGGAACCCAGCATGCTTAAGAACTGGGAGCACATGGCAGAGTCTCACTCTCAGAAGAACCAGATGATCTAAGAAGGAACTGGGGACAGATCTGTCAAGGGAGCAGCGGCACGCACTTTGGGATCTGTTCGGCAACTAAGATTCTTCTACCTGTGGACTGCAGAGCTCCCGGCATCCACATGCAACCTACAACCTGGTATATTGACCTCCAGCTTAATATCTCTAAGTCTTGTTTCCATTATTGTTATATTTTACTCTGACTGCAAATCCACTGTAATTCCGTTGTATAGCTTACTGTATATTTCTGGAATTATCTAGTGCGCCCTTAAGGCAATTAAACCATAAAATTAATCTTGGGCTTTTACTCTGATTACGGATCTTAGAATACCCAGCGGGAAACAGGACATCCTCCCCGGCGGCCATTTGCTCTAGGTGCAGTTCCCTTACTGACCTGAGAGACAAAGGGGGGCGCTGGAGAGCTGTGCCTGTGTAGTTACATCACATTGGTGATGTGGGAGGAACCGGTCTTTCTTCACATTGGTGACAGCGGTGGGATCAGAGTAATAGTGTGCGTGGGACCCCTACTCCCAGACACTAAACACTACCAGTGGTAACTTTCACTGCTGGAGTCTTAATGTCAGGCCAGCACTAGACGGTCAGAGTGTAAATATAAGTTGTGTGCGAGGTCAGGGTTGCAGCTGTGTCAGTAACCAGAGGTTCCCAAGATGGTGGAATGTTATGAGTTCATTCTCCCCTTCACCTTTGATGTCTGATGAACTCCCTCTGCTGGTGAAGAGAGGTAGTGAAATTGATTGGGATGGGAAGAACCTGTCATCTGAACAGGCGGAGTGTGATTGGACACCTGGAATTTCTGAGTGGATGTAAGGCAGCCGACGCCCTGCAGGGCTGCTGGTGATCCTTTCTGCTCTGAGCTCTTGCATCCAGCTTAGTTCCTGTCTACTAAAAGCTAAGTTTATGCCCTGCTATTATTCCATGAGATTTTGTCTGATTTCCTTAGTGTTTGTATTCAGCCAGTCCTGGTTGGGACTGGCTGAATTCCATTTTTGTCTCTGATCAGTTGATCTCTTTGCTCTGTTTTCAGAAAATACCTGAGTGCTGATATAGTGATTTTGAAGTCTAGCGACTTCAGGGCCTTTTTCCCTATCAGACGGTTGGGACATTTTTGGTAGGGTTTTTTGCGGATTGCAGCCAGCCTCTTTTCTGTCCTGTCCTATCTAGTTAGTTGGGCCCCATCGTTTGCTCAGCCTGTCTTTCTGTCTGTGTTTGTGTTTTCATCTGTTTTTCACCGACAATACATGTTGGGGGCTGTCTATTGCTTTGAGGTCTGCTCTGGGGCAGTTTAGATTTCCCCTTTTCTTCTTTAGGCTTATGTAGTTCTCCGGCTGTGACGAGGGGTCTAGGGCACCATAGGAACCCCCCACAGCTACTGTTAGTTGTGGTGTATAGAATCAGGGGTCTGCAATCCGATAGCTACCAACCTCTCCTGTTTTCTGGACTTAGCTTGTATTTTTGTTTTCTCCTCCTCTGATGATTCATTCATAACAGAATCACCAGCCATACCGCAGATTCTAGGCTGCTCAATAGCAGGAAAGAATTGTAAACAAAAAAAAAAAAGTGTCAGAATTTTTTTTTTTGGTGTATATTTTTTCCTCTATTTCTCTGAGGCCGTAGGGGGAATTTTTTCTCAATGGAGATTAAGCAATTGTCTGATCGTGTGGAGCAGCTTACTGCTGAAGTGCGGGGAATTTCCGCCTATCTTGCTCATTCACATGCTGCTGAACTAAGGATCCCTACTCCTGATGTGTTTTTTGGGGGTCGGTCTAAATTTCTGAATTTTAAGAATAATTGTAAATTATTTTTTGCCTTGAAGCCTAACTCATCGGGGAGCTCTGCGCAGCAGATTAAAATTGTCATCTCTTTGCTGCGCGGCGATCCCCAGGATTGGGCATTTTCTTTGAAACCTGATGATCCTGTTCTGACTGATGTGAACGCATTTTTTCAGGCCTTGAGGTTGTTGTATGATGAACCTAATGCTATTGATCAGGTTAACTGATACGCAAAAATATACATTTTTTTTTTATATAAAATTTCTTTCTTTATTTTTCACTTTTTATTTTTCATTTATTATTGGTTTACAGCAGTATATTATCGTTTTATTTAACTCACCTTTATGTATACATTATTTCAAAAATATCATTGTGCATCAATATTAATGAAACACGCTATGTTTTGTAATTTGATATAGATACACTATGCCCCGTTTCTTTTCTAAGCCATGTTTCGTTGCTGAGAGTATCGACAAGATGGCAACTTCCATAAAGGCTTCTTAAAAATGGCCGCTGCTGTGCGCATGCCCGGTGTGTCTGTACCCTTATCCATGCGACCTCGCTTCTATACCGCTAGTGCGCAGGTCTGTGACGTCACAGGAACTTATTCCCGGACCTGCGCACTTCAGAGACGCCTGCATGTGTTGGTTACTTCCGGGTGCAGGTTCACACTGCGCATGCGCTGCTTTGGGCACTATAGTAATTAGTGTGTATATAAATAGGGCAGACCTATTACATTACTCATCCCTGTTGATAAAGCATCCCGCGAAACGCGCGTCCAGGGTCTCTCCTCTGGGAATTGCTCAGCACTTGCGTTCACTAATATGGGTAAGCGTGCTTAAATGGCTGTGACTATTATTTTTGCACTATGCACTATGCACTTTACGCTCACCCTATATACTTTTTCATGGTTATTTTCTTAACCTTTGTACTTTATGTGGGTGATATAGTAATTACTGATACAGCCTCAATTTTTTGCCTCACTTTCCCATGTCAAAAATTTCCCGAGGAGTATCTTTGTGGAATCTTCCCTTGTTTTATGTATTGTGTGTTATATATGTTGATCTTTTCAATAAAATTTGTGTTTTTTATGTGATATTGTCAGCACTCCATTTTCTTGTTTTCACTAATGCTATTGATCAGGCTGAAAAGGCCCTGTTGGCATTGAGCCAGGGTCAGGATTCTGCAGAGTTGTACTGTCAAAAATTCCGAAAGTGGGCGGTCCTTACTACCAGGAATGATGGTGCCTTGGCAGCTCTCTTCTTTGGAAGGGTTTGTCAGAAACCGTAAAAGATACTATGGTGGGATTTCCTGTTCCCTCTGGTCTTGACGATTCTATGTCATTAGCCATTCAGGTTAATCGGCGTTTGCGTGAACGCAAAACTGCACGAGAGGTGCTGCCACCTGTTGAACAAATGTCTGAACCTATGCAATGTGATAGTTTTGTCTAGGGCGCAACGTCAGGAGTTCAGAAGGCGTAATAAGCTGTGTTTTTTCTGTGGAGATGCCTCTCATATTATTTCTGTCTGCCCTAAACGAGAGAAATGTTTTGCACACACATTTGCTGTGGGTTGTGTTCAACCTAAGTTTCTTCTGGCAATTACTCTGATCTGCTCCCTGTCCACATTTTCCGCTAAGGCTTTTGTGGATTCGGGAGCAGCTCTGAACCTGATGGACTTGGATTTTGCTAAACGTTGTGGGTTTCCTATGACACCTCTGTGGATGCCTATCCCTTTTAGGGGTATTGATGCTACTCGTTTGGCAAAGAATAAACCTCAGTTTTGGACCCAGGTGGTAATGCGGGTTGCCCCAGACCATCAAGAAAATTGCAGATTTTTGGTGTTGCATAATTTGCATGATACCATCGTTCTGGGGTTTCCCTGGTTGCAAATCCATAATCCAGTTTTGGATTGGAAATCTGTGTCTGTGGTGAGTTGGGGTTGTCGGTGTGCCCTTAGAGACGTTCCTATTTTCTCCACCTCTCCCCAGTCGCATGATGTTCCTGACTATTTGGCTGATTTTTATGATGTATTTAGTGAGAATGAGTCTGCGTCTTTGCCTCCTCATAGGAGTTATGACTGTGCAATTGAGCTGAGCCCTGGGTGGAAATTTCCCAAGGGTTGACTTTTCAATTTATCTGTACCCGAGCACGAGGCTATGCGATCCTATATTAAGGAGTCGTTGGAGAAGGGTCATATTAGACCATCCTCTTCACCCTTAGGTGCTGTTTTTTTTTGTGGCCAAGAAAGATGGTTCATTAAGGCCTTGTATTGACTATCGTTCCCTCAAAAAAATTACTGTTAAATATCAGTATCCGTTACCCCTGATTTCTGATCTATTCTCCAGAGTTAGAGGTGCTTGCTGGTTTACCAAGCTTGACCTCAAGGGGGCGTATAATCTTATTCGCATTAAGCAGGGGGATGAATGGAAGACGGCGTTTAATACTCCGGAGGGACATTTTGAGTACCTGGTGATGCCTTTTGGGCTCACTAATGCCCCTTCTGTCTTCCAGTGCTTCATGAATGATATTTTCCGAGACTTTGTGGATACATTTTTGATCATCTATCTGGATGATATTTTGATCTTTTCCAAGGTTTGGGACTCTCATGTGGAACATGTTCGGACTGTGTTCCGGATTTTGAGGGAGAATTCCCTGTATGTCAAGGGATCGAAATGCCTTTTTGGTGTACAGAGGATTTCATTTTTGGGATTTGTTTTGTCTCCGTCAACTATTGAAATGGACCCAGCCAAAGTACAGGCCATTTATGATTGGGTTCAGCCCACTTCTTTGAAGGCCCTCCAGAAGTTTTTGGGTTTTGCTAATTTTTATCGTAAATTTATAGCTAATTTTTCTGGTATTGCCAAACTACTGACTGATTTGACTAAGAAGGGGGCTGATGTGCTGAATTGGTCTCCGGAGGCTGTTTCTTCTTTTCAGGAGCTGAAGCGAAGGTTCACTTCTGCTCCGGTTTTGCAGCAACCTGATGTCTCACTCCCGTTTCAGGTAGAGGTGGACGCTTCTGAGATTGGTGCAGGAGCTGTTTTGTCCCAAAAAGATCCTGTAACATCTAAAATGAATCCCTGTGCTTTCTTTTCCAGAAAGTTCTCCCCATCCGAACATAACTATGATGTGGGGAATCGGGAACTGTTAGCCAGGAAATGGGCATTTGAGGAGTGGAGACATTGGTTGGAGGGAGCTAAACATCAAGTCGTGGTCCTTACTGACCACAAGAATTTGATTTACCTGGAGTCGGCCAAACGCTTGAATCCTAGACAGGCTAGGTGGGCCTTGTTTTTCACACGTTTTGATTTTGTGGTCTCTTTTCTTCCGGGCACTAAGAATGTCAAGGCAGACGCCCTCTCTAGGAGTTTCTTTGCGGATTCTCCTATTGTGACCAAGCCTGCAACCATCTTAGGTGAGGGGGTAGTTCTTTCTGCCATCTCGCCCGATTTGAGATGTGTTCTGGAAAAGTTTCAGGAGGACAAACCTGAGCGTTGTCCCATTGGAAAATTGTATGTTCCTGACCAGTGGAGGAAGAGAGTGATGTCTGAGGTTCATTGCTCCGCATTGGTTGGTCATCCAGGTATTTTTGGTACTAGAGTTTTGGTGAGTCGGTCTTTTTGGTGGCCCGCCTTGTCTCGTGATGTCAGGAATTTTGTGCAGTCCTGAGGGACTTGCTCCCGGTCTAAACCTTGTTCTCGCTCTAGTGGGTTTTTGATGCCTTTGCCGGTTCCCAGGAGGCCATGGACCCATATTTCAATGGATTTTATCTCTGATATGCCTGTTTCTCAGAGAATGACTGTTATTTGGGTGATTTGTGATAGATTCTCTAAGATGGTCCATCTTGTACCACTCCCTAAGTTGCCATCTTCCTCAGAGTTGGTGCCCTTGTTTTTGCAACAGGTGGTTCGCTTGCACGGGATTCCTGAGAACATTGTATCTGACAGAGGAGTTCAGTTTGTTTCTAGATTTTGGAGGACTTTCTGTTCCAAGCTGGGAATTCAGTTGTCCTTCTCCTCTGCGTTTCACCCTCAGACCAATGGGCAGACGGAGAGAACAAACCAGACTTTGTAGTCCTATTTGAGATGTTTTATTTCTGCTGATCAGGATGATTGGGTTTCATTTTTGCCCTTGGCCGAATTTGCTTTAAATAATAGAGCTAGTTCTGCCACTTTGATGTCACCTTTTTTTTGTAACTTTGGGTTTCATCCTCGATTCTCTTCAGGGCAGGTGGAGTCTTCTGCCTGCCCAGGTGTTGACACTGTGGTGGAGAGAATGCACCAGATTTGACACCAAGTGGTGGATAAGTTGTCTCTCTCCCAGGAAAAGGCCCAGCGGTTTTCCAACCGGCATAGGGCCATTGGTCCTGGTTTAAGGTGGGTGATATGGTTTGGTTGTCATCAAAGAATATCTCTATGAAGGTGGCTTCTCCAAAGTTTAAACCTAGATTTATTCGAGCTTATAAGATTTTGGAGATCCTTAATCCCGTCTTTTTTTGATTGGCTCTTCCAGTTACATTCAAGATCCATAACGTGTTTCATAAGTCATAGAATCATAGAATCATAGAATCGTAGAGTTGGAAGGGACCTCCTGGGCCATCTGGTCCAACCCCCTGCTCAAAGCAGGATTCGCTAAATCATCCCAGTCAGATGTCTGTCCAGCCTCTGTTTGAAGACTTCCATTGAAGGAGAACTCACCACTTCTCGTGGCAGCCTGTTCCACTCATTGATCACTCTAACTGTCAAAAAGTTTTTTCTAATATCTAATCTGTGTCTCCTCCCATTCAGTTTCATCCCATTGCTTCTAGTCTTTCCTTGTGCAAATGAGAATAAAGTTGATCCTTCTACAATGTGACAGCCCTTTAGATATTTGTAGACAGCAATTAAGTCTCCTCTCAGTCTTCTCTTTTGCAAACTAAACATTCCCAAATCCTGCAACCTTTCCTCATAAGACAGGGTTTGCAGACCGGTCACCATTCTGGTCGCTCTTTTCTGAACTTGCTCCAGTTTGTTGATGTCTTTTTTAAAATGTGGTGCCCAAAACTGGACACAATATTCCAGATGAGGTCTGACCAAAGAGGAGTAGAGGGAAATAATGACTTCACGTGATCTAGACTGTATGCTTCTGTTAATACATCCTAGAACTGCATTTGCCTTTTTTGCTGCTGCATCACACTGTTGACTCATATTCAGTCTGTGATCTATTAGTATACCCAAGTCTTTTTCACATGTGCTGTCACTTAGCCCTATTCCTCCCATTCTATATATGCTTTTTTCATTTTTATTGCCCAGATGTAGTACTTTGCATTTCTCCCTGTTAAAAACCATTCTGTTAGTTACTGCCCACTTCTCCAGTTTATTTAAATCTTTTTGAATCCTCTCTCTCTCTTCTCTAGTATTAGCTATCCCTCCTAGCTTTGTGTCATCAGCAAATTTAATCAGTTTACCCTCAATTCCTTCATCTAAATCGTTGATAAAGATGTTGAACAATACAGGGCCCAGGACAGAGCCCTGTGGTACCCCACTTGAGACATTCTTCCAACTGGATGTGCAGCCATTTACGACCACTCTTTGGGTCCGATCACTAAGCCAGCTATGAATCCACCTAACAGTTGCCTTGTCCATTCCATACTTAGTCATTTTTTCAATAAGGATTGTATGAGAGACTTTGTCAAATGCTTTGCTGAAGTCAAGATATACTATATCTACAGCATTTCCTTGATCCACCCAATCAGTGATACCGTCATAGAAGGAAATTAAGTTAGTCTGACATGACTTATTAGTTACAAACCCATGCTGACTCTGTTTGATCACTTCATTCTTATCCAGGTATTGACTTACATGTTGTTTAATAATTTGTTCAAAGATCTTTCCTGGTATAGAAGTCAGACTCACCGGCCTATAGTTGCCTGGGTCCACCTTCTTCCCCTTTTTGAAGATAGGAACAACATTTGCTCTTCTCCAGTCTTCTGGCACTTCTCCTGTTCTCCAAGAATTTTCAAAGATTATGGAGAGTGGTTCAGAAATTTCTTCTGCTATCTCCTTCAGTACTCTGGGGTGTAATTCATCTGGACCTGGAGACTTGAATTCATTTAGGTTAGCTAAGTGTTTCCTCACTATCTTTCTGTTTATAGATATCCTGGATTCTTCTATTCCCTTAATAGGACAGTGAATAACAGTTGGTGTTACATTTCCTTTCTGAGAGAAAACAGATGCAAAATAGGAATTTAAAAGTTCAGCCTTCTCAACATCCTGTCTTACCATTTCATCATTTTCATCCTGTAAAAATCCTATAGCATCTTTGACTTTTCTTTTACTTTTGACATATCCCCAAAATCCTTTATTATTGCTTTTGACATCTCTTGCAAGCCTCAATTCATTTTCAGCTTTAGATAATCTGATTTGTGCCCTGCAGATTCTGCAGACAGCATTATATTCTTTTTAGCATGTGCTTAAGTTCTGTGTTCACCCATCCTGGTTTCCTTAAATGCTTCCTATTCTTCCCTCTTTTCGGAATTGTTAACAACTGTGCTTTGAGAATTTCATTTTTCAAGATTTCCCATCCTTCCTGGACATTTTTGTCTTTAAGGATATCCAGCCATTGGATCCCTCCAATTATCTTTCTGAATCCCTTAAAATCTGCCTTTCTGAAATCTAACCTTGACGTCTGAGTCTTCACAGGTCTTCCGCCTCTAGTTATCCAAAATTCTAAAATAGCATGGTCGCTACCTCCTAGGGTTCCAGCCACTTTTACCTCCTCAACCATTTCCTCCCTGTTTATAAGGATTAGATCCAAGGTAGCAGTTCCCCTTGTTTTCTCCCCTACCTTTTGGAAGATAAAGTTGTCAGCAAGAGAGGATAAGAATTTCCTTGACCTGTTAGTTTTGCCTGAGAGAGATTCCCAACAAATGTCTGGATAGTTGAAATCTCCCATGACAACTATGTCATATTTTTTGGAGAACTTGGCCATTTGATGCATAAAGAGTTCATCCATATCTTCAGCTTGCACAGGCGGCCTGTAGTAAATGCCTACAATGGTGTCCTTTCCATTGTTCTGTCCTTGTATTCTTACCCAAACAGTTTCCACAGAACTCCCAGTCTCTGAAGCTTCAATCTCTGTGCAGATATATGTGTTTCTAACATACAATGCAACACCCCCTCCTCGTTTATCAAGTCTGTTTCTTGCAAATAAGTTGTATCCTTCTAGTCTTGTATTCCAATCATGTGTATCGTCCCACCAAGTTTCAGTGATTCCAATGACATCATATTTCTTTTCCTGTGTTAGTAGTTCCAATTCTCCTTGTTTGTTGCCCATGCTTTGTGCATTAGTATAGAAACATTTTAGTTTGTGATTGGTTTCTCTTTCTCCAATATTTTTATTAATTAGATTCTTTCGTCTTTTTTCTTCCTTTCCACTTCTATTAGCAGAGTTCTCAATAGCATTTGTCAGGTGTATGGCTTTTTCTGGTCTTTTGCTTCCCTTCCCATGTTGTTCTAGTTTAAAGCTCTCCTTACAAGTGTAGCAAGGCGACTTCCAAATACATGCTTTCCAGTCTTCGTAAGGTGCACCCCATCTCTAGCAAGTAGTCCATCGTATAAGTAGTTCACTCCGTGATCCAGAAATCCAAATCGTTGCTGACGGCACCATCGACGTAGCCAGTTGTTCACCTGCAGAATCTTATTCCACCTCCTTGTTCCATGGCCATCCACTGGAAGGATGGAAGAGAAGACCACCTGCGCTCCCAGTTCTTTCACTTTCTTGCCTAAGTCTTCAAAGTCTCTGCAGATGGTTTCCAGGTCGTTTCTTGCGGTGTCATTTGTCCCCACATGTAGTAGCAGGAATGGGTAGTCATCTGTAGGTCTGAAGAGTCCTGATATCCTGTCAGACACATCTTTAATTTTTGCACCTCGAAGACAGCACATTTCTCTTGAAGTTATATCCGGTCTGCAGATAGCGGCCTCTGTTCCTCTCAACAGGGAATCCCCCATGACCACCACTCTCCGTTTCTTCTTCACAACATTTTTCTTTCTCCATCCAGGAGGACTCTGAAGGCGTACAAGGTTGCTGTTTGTTGGCAAAGTCTTATCCTGATGTATTTCTTCATCATTTTCCTGCGTGAGAGCCTGGTACTGGTTTCTGAGCAGTATGGGTGCTGACTGCCTCCTGATCCTCCTGCTTCTCTGGGTCACATGTCTCCATTCCTCTGTTTCTTCAGGTGCACTTCGAATTTCTTCTCTTTCTGTAACATGAAGAGATAATTCTGCTCTGTCCAAGAACTCTTCACCTTCCTTAATGATCTTCAACGTAGCCAACCTCTCTTCGAGATTTTGCAACTTTTCCTCCAACAGGGACACAAGCTTGCATTTGTGGCATGTGAAGTTTGGCTTTTCCACTGGTAAGTCTGTGAACATGTAGCAAGAAATGCAGCTCACCAAATGGCTCCTGGCCTCTTCCATCTTGAGATTTCTTAAAAACGATGAAAGATGAGCCTCTTTTCAGCTGCAACGGCCAAAACCCAGTGATCGTTGAGCTCGCGGAGACTCTTCACTTATCCCAGAAGGCACTGGGAATATGCAAATGATCTCCTCAAGACTCTTCCCCTGGTTTTCCGATTTCCTCTTTTCAGCTGCAACGGCCAAAACCCAGTGATCGTTGAGCTCGCGGAGACTCTTCACTTATCCCAGAAGGCACTGGGAATATGCAAATGATCTCCTCAAGACTCTTCCCCTCTGTTAAGGAGGTTTGTTGAGCCAGTAGTTCCTGTGGTGGAACCTCCTGACCCTGTATTGGTTGAAGGTAATGTGGAATATGAGGTTGAGAAGATACTGGATTCTCATCTGGCTAGACGGAGACTCCAGTATTTGGTTAAATAGAAGGGTTATGGCCAGGAGGATAATTTTTGGGTCCCTGCATCCAATATTCATGCTGAAAGATTGGTTCGTGCTTTTCATCGGGCCCATCCTGATCACCCTGGTGGCGTGGATGAGGGTTCGGTGACCCCTCCTCAAGGGGGAGGTACTGTTATGAGTTCATTCTCCCCTTCACCTTTAATGTCTGATGAACTCCCTCTGCTGGTGAAGAGAGGTAGTGAAATTGATTGGGATGGGATGAACCTGTCATGTGGATATAAGGCAGCCAACGCCCTGCAGGGCTGCTGGTGATCCTTTCTGCTCTGAGCTCTTGCATCCAGCTTAGTTCCTGTCTACTAAAAGCTAAGTTTTTGCCCTGCTATTATTCCATGAGATTTTGTCTGGTTTCCTTAGTGTTTGTATTCAGCCAGAGCCTGGTTGGCTCTCTATTGCTTTGGGGTCTGCTCTGGGGCAGTTTAGAGTTCCCCTTTCCTTCTTTAGGCTTATGTAGTTCTCCGGCTGTGACAAGGGGTCTAGGGCACCGTAGGAACCCCCCACGGCTACTGTTAGTTGTGGTGTATAGAATCAGGGGTCTGCAATCCGATAGCTACCAACCTCTCCTGTTTTCTGGACTTAGCTTGTATTTTTGTTTTCTCCACCTCCGGTGACTCATTCATAACATTGGAAGGCACCAGGAGTAAGACAAAGGGGGAGGCCAATGCTATGGTCTATGAGGAGGTGGTGGAGGATGATACCGTTGAAGGTGAGGGGGAGCTCAGTCAGGGATCCCCAAGGAGCTAGACCCCCGTGCTCAGTCCTGCAGTGGACTGTCCACCAATTGCCCACCCCAGCCTGTCCAGATCGGAGGCCCTTTTCCAAGCGGCTATGGCACAGCTCGAGGCTGGTAATGATGCCGCCCATGACAGACTCCTGGTGGCGGCAGAGAAAGCAGCGGAGCGTGAGCAAGCGGCGGCAGAGCTTGAGCTTGCAGAATGTGTGCTGCAGGCTGCAGAATGCTGTGAAGCTGCAGAGCGCTGGCACTTACTGGAGATGGGTCAGCTCGGGCTCCCGCTGGACGCTCCGGCCCCACCGGGGACCCAGGCTTCCCAGGTCCAGGCGGAGGACTTTCCCCTGCTTATAAGAGCCACCAGGTAAGACCCCAGGGCAGGAGTTCCCCACATCTGGGATGTCAGGAGTCCAGGGAAGTCTGCCTGACCCGGCGACTTGGTCAGGGGCTGAGAGGAAGCAGGCGCTACCTGTGGTCTCAGCAGTCGTGGCTGCTGTTACCAGGAGTAGGAGCGCCGGAGCCCAAGGAGCCTCACAGAGGTCTGACGGTTTCCCCCTCTCTGACCAAGTGGCTGCCGAGTCAGACAGCGGCCATGAGACAGATCCTGGGGATCTGACAGAGGATGTGGAAGTTTTGTCAATTCTTGCCACATTGAGTCAGGGATTTCAGGCAGAATTGGAAGCTGAAGCTAGCCTGAAAGCTCTCAAAGAGCAGGTGGCACAGCCTCCCCTGGAGTCCGACCGCGAGCTAGTTGTCTGGGACCAGGGACGGCTGTACCGGGTAACAGTCCAGCAGGGTTCACCGGAGGTATGGCCAAGGGACCGACAGTTAGTGGTACCCTATCCGTTCAGGGCAGAATTGTTGCGGATCGCACATGAGATTCCCATGGCCGGACACCTAGGGATCACTAAAACTAGGGCCAGGCTAGCTCAGCATTTCTGGCTGGGAATGAGGACCGAGGTGATTGCCTATTGCCGTTCGTGTGACACCTGTCAGAGTGTGGGGAAGGCGGGGTGGCACCCCAAAGCCCCACTGGTAACTCTGCCGATCATCAAAGAGCCTTTCTCGAGGGTGGCTGTGGATCTCATTGGACCTCTGTCCACTCCCAGCCGCTCCGGGAAATGCTTCATACTAACGGTAGTGGACTATGCCACCCGGTACCCGGAGGCGGTAGCTTTGTCGTCCATTCGGGCCGATAAAGTGGCCAGTCTTACTGGAGATTTTCTCCAGAGTGGGGTTTCCCCAGGAAATGCTCACCGAGCGAGGGACCCAGTTCATGTCGCAGCTTCAGGTGGCCTGGAGGGTCCATACTTCGTGCACCAGTGGCTCAACGCTGTCACCTATCTGGTCACCCTGGACCACGCCCGTGGAAGAAGGAAGGCCTTCCACGTGAACATGATGAAGGCCCATCATGAGCGGGAGGCTTGTGCCCACCCAGTGTGCAACCTTCCCGAGGAAGGAGAGGTAGAAACCCTCCTGGATCTGCTCACCCAAGCCAAGGCGGGTGGATCTATCGAGGATGTGGGGGTTGGCCACCAGCTCTCGGAGGACCAACGTTCCCAGCTGGGGGTCACCCTACACTCCTTTCGGGAACTGTTCAGCAGCCTGCCCGGAAGGACTGGGACAGCCGTCCATGACGTGGACACCGGCAATCACCCCCTAATCCGGCGTTCAGTGTATCAGGTCTCTTGAGGTGCAGCAGCACATGCGCCAAGAGATAGATGAGATGCTGAAGCTGGGGGTGATCCAAGCATCCAACAGCGCTTGGGCTTTGCCTGTAGTCCTCATCCCTAAAAAGGACCGAACTATGCAGACTACCGGGGGCTCAATGCTGTGACGTCACCGATGCATACCCAATGCCACGCATCGATGACCTGCTCGATCAGCTGGCCGGGGCCAAGTACCTGACCATCATGGATCTGAGCAGGGGCTATTGGCCTTTATCACCCCATTCGGACTGTACGAGTCCACGGTGATGCCATTCGGCATGAAGAATGCCCCAGCCACTTTTCAAAGGATGGTCAACACGCTGCTCGAGGGACTGGAAGGGTATGCGACCGCGTACCTGGATGACAGTGCCATCTTCAGTCCCACCTGGGAGGATCACCTAGAGCACCTGGCGCAGGTGCTCGGGCGGATCCAGCGAGCAGGCTTGACCATTAAGCCAGAAAAATGCCAGCTGGGCATGAGTAAGGTCCACTACCTGGGACACCGGGTAGGTGGGGGAGCTCTGAAGCCAGAGCCCGGGAAGGTGGATGCCATCGCATCCTAGCCCACCCCCCACGACCAAGAAGCAGGTGATGTCCTTGGGGACTGCCGGGTACTAAAGGAGGTTTGTTCCACACTATAGTGCCCTGGTCAAGCCCCTGACAGACCTCACCAAGAAGAAGCTGCCTGTTGCAGTCGACTGGACAGTCGCCTGTGAGACAGCGTTCTAGGCGCTCAAGACCGCCCTTTCTAGCTCTCCTGTATTACAGGCAGCCGACTTCACGTGGCTGTTCGTAGTGCATACCAGCACCAGCGACTTCGGCCTTGGTGCTGTGCTCAGCCAGGTCGACACTACGGGCCATGAACACCCCATTCTGTACCTGAGCCGGAAGCTCCTGCAGAGGGAAGTGGCCTATTCCACGATGGAGAAGGAATGTCTGGCAATTGTGTGGGCCCTGCAGCGTCTGCAGCCATACTTGTACGGATGCCAATTCACCGTGGAAACAGACCACAACCCCCTCAGCTGGTTACACATGGTCTCTGAGACGAATGGAAGGTTGCTACGCTTGAGCGTCGCTCTCCAGCAGTATCACTTCACCATTCGTCACAAAAGAGGCAGGGACCATGGTAATGTTGATGGGTTGTCCTAGCAAGGAGAGGGTGTGGAAGGGTTCATGGGGGAACACAGGAATGTGATACACCCTTGCGCCCTCTAAAGCAGGGAGGTGTAATGAAGGAGCAGCCGCCATCTTGATATGGGGCATAATGCTCGCCTCATGTCTGAGCTTGGCCTGTCAGAGCTTGATGCTATTTTGGTCTGAGTTCACAAGAATTACAGGCAGCTAACTGCTCCTACCCCCCCATGACCTGTAAGCATGTTGAAGAATACAGGATTTAGTGCTCCAATGTTGAATAGCAAGGTCTTTTAGTATGATAATGAGATAATGCCAAAACAGAACTTCAAAGCTCGAGTAGGAGCCACGCCAGCATGGGGCATGAAGGTGCCTGGGGGCTTCAATTAGAATATACCTGTCAGCTGGACACAGAAATACACATCCATTGTCTCTCCCAGCCACTCCGACTCCATCCTAGGATCATGGATTATGAGTACACCTTTCGAGTTATAGACTCAAAAAATATCCACGTGACCCTGAGGAAATCACGCATCTGGCAGTGCGACTCCTGAGTCGGTGAGGGCTCTGGGACCTGAGATATAGAGATTGGCCCTCCACAGTGTCCCAATGGAGCCATGTTTGCTCTCAAAACGACAGGCAAAACAAACCGAATTCACTGGTACCTCTCGTGTCCTGATCCGATCATCCTGGAGAAAGTTACCCCCTTTCTTAGCTATTGGGAATAAGTTCTGCAGGGAGCTAAAGGGTGGAGATTATTAGTCCACCCTCAGACACAGGGGGAGGAACCCAGCATGCTTAAGAGCTGGGAGCACATGGCAGAGAGTCTCACTCTCACAGAAGAATCAGATGATGATCTAAGAAGTAACTGGGGACAGATCTGTCAAGGGAGCAGCGGCATGCGCTTTGGAGTCTGTCCAGCAACTAAGATTCTTGTACCTATGGACTGCAGAGCTCCCGGCATCCACATGCAACCTACAACCTGGTAAATTAACCTCTAGCTTAATATCTTTAAGTCTTATACCATTATTGTTATATTTTACTCTGACTGCAAATCCACTGTAATTCCATTGTATATCTTACTGTATATTTCTGTAATTATCTAGTGCGCCCTTAAGGCAATTAAACCATAAAATTAATCTTGGGCTGATGCTTTTACTCTGATTATGGATCTTAGAATACCCAGCGGGTAACAGGACATCCTCTCTGGCGGCCATTTGCTCTAGGTGCAGTTCCCTTACTGACCTGAGAGACAAAGGGGGCGCCGGAGAGCTGTGCCTGTGTAGTTACGTCACATTGGTGACGTGGGCGGAACCGGTCTTTCTTCACAATGGGCAACTGAATAAATTTACCCGGTCTGAAGCCCGATCCTTCACTGCTCTACCCACCATTGTGGTCTCCAATAGACTGCTTAACTAGAGGCTGGCATACCTAAAGTTAAACCCCCCTCGGACCCACTAAGATATAGTAACAGTAACAGAGTAACATAGTTTGGAAGGCTGAAGGAAGACCTTATGTCCATCTAGTTCAGCCTATTTTTAGTGCAGCTGTTGTGCATTGTTGATCCTGGGGAAGGCAAAAAAACCCCCACAGAGTGGAAGCCAATTTTCTCCATAGGGAAAAAAATTCCTTCCCCTAAGCTGGGTCAACCATCTACCGATAATATTATGTTATTTATAACCTTCTACACTGTTACTCACAAGAAAAGCATCTATTCCTTTCTTAAATTCATTCAGTGAGTTGGCTATCACCACTTCCTCAGGAAGAGAATTCCAGAGCCTCACTGCTCTTACCATGAAGAGCCCTCTTCTATGCTGGTGCAGAAATTGTCTTTCCTCCAAACGAAGAGAATGCCCCTTTGTTCTTGTCACAGTCCTTGGTACAAACAGTTCATTGGAGAGATCTCTGTATTGTCCTCTGATATACTTGTACATATATATTAGGTCTCCCCTAAGTCTTCTCTTTTCTAGAGTAAATAGACCTCATTTTGATAACCTTTCTTGGTATTGTAGTGAACCAACTCCATTTATCATTTTAGTAGCCCGCCTTTGAACCCTTTCAAGTTCAGTAATGTCTTTCTTGAGCACCGGCATCCAAAATTGCACACAATCCTCCAAGTGTGGTCTAGCGAGTGATTTGTACAGAGGGAGAATTATGTTTTCATCTCGTGTCCCCAGACCTCTTCTAATGCATCCCATGACCCTATTTGCTTTGGTGGCAGCTGCCTGACACTGGGTACTCCAATTTAGCTTCTTATTGACTAAGATGCCCAAGTCTTTTTCCATGTCTGATTTCCCCAGCAGTTTCCCATTTAGTAAGTAATTGTAGCATCTGTTTCTCCTTCCCATGTGCAGAACCTTACACTTATCTG
>NW_027361918.1:7545000-7585000 GCF_039654945.1 Dendrobates tinctorius | reverse complement strand
TTACACACAGAGGGATCTATGTCACGGGTTTATTTCTGGTAATGTGGATGATTATGGCTTACAGCCAATGAAAACCCAAAAGTCATGACTTATGGATATGGTATGGACCCCTACTCCATCTTAAAACCACCATAACTACAGTAAACCTGGGCACTAGAACAAATACACAACACGTTATTTTGGTTGTCAAAATGTCCACAGCTTTATTTAAATCACAGGAGTAAAGCAATCACAGTAGGAGTCAGGTGAAGTGCTAGTACATTGGGATTCACAAGTACTGTGATCTCCCCAGCTGTCTGACATACAGAACCAGGACAGACAGCCATAAAGGGGCGGCACCAGGACAGACAGCCATAAAGGGGCGGCACCAGGACAGCCAGCCATAAAGGGGCGGCACGCACTGGGGGCCATTCAAGCAGAGCCAGTAAACTTTCAGGGCACCAATGACCCAATTATCCTCACTCCTGTGCTTAACCACTGTGCCCGCCCCTGATTGACGTTACCATTACACCGTCCTTGAGGCCACCAAAGCCGAGCCTGGTCACCACCCTGAGGTTTTACCTCCTCGATTAGTTAAAATGAGTCCACCTTAACTTGTCTGCAACTTCCACCTGGCTCCTAAACCGCAAAGCTGTGACGGGTTATAAATTCACACTTGACACCTTTTTTTTTTGTAAATAAATCACTTTAGTAAACTTATAAGCTAGAAGTCCCTGCAAAAGCATTAAGGGGACTAACTTGGCAAACCTCTGACTCACAAAGAGTCATCCTACAGCGCTCAGGAGAGGAAAAACCCCCTGTGGAGGAAACCTCTAGGGAACCATGGCTGAAGGATGGCTCTTCCCTTGGGCTTAGAAGGTTAATGCTGTTAACTATTTATAGCCATGATAAAATTGAGCCTGGAACAAAATATACAATGGTAATTTCAAAAATACAATAAAGCATTCATCATACAAGCAATAATTAAAACGTTTTAGGACAATGATTATAAACAGGGGCGAGAGGGCGGGAAATGCTTCCTCCTGTGTAACAAAGAGGGAGAGAGACAGATTTCCTGATCTATATAAGCCCCACCGTCCTCACAGTGACCCCCCAGGGACAGACATACTGGGCTTCTTACTCTGAAAGCAACATCACTCTTGCTTAAAATCTACACCACTATACCAAAAAAGCTGCAGGAGTAAAGGTCCATCCATCCCCAAGTCATCTCCTCCTCTGCCTCTGGCTCCAGTGGTTTCTTTATCTCAGTAAATTAGAATACTTTATAACACCAGCTTGAAAATGATTGTAAAATCTGAAATGTTGTCCTACTGAAATGTCTGATCAGTAAATGCCCTCATTAATTGGTCGGGGCTCCTTTGGCATCACTTTAACCCTATCCACCCCCCACCCTCCCTTATCCTCCCTTCTTTTGAGGTTCACTCTGTCTGTATTTACTCTCCATCTAATATCTAAATGGCTGTCATATATCGACCACCGGGCTCAGCCACTGCCTTCATCGACCAATTCTCCACCTGGCTCCTCCACTTTCTCTCTGCTGACATCCCCACCATCATCATGGGTGACTTCAACATCCCCATTGACACCCACCAGCCAGCAGCCTCCAAACTCCTGTCATGCTTTGGACTTACTCAGTGGTCCTCCACAGCCACCCACACAGATGGACATACATTAGACCTCATCTTCACCGCCACTGCTCCCTACCCAATCTCACAACCTCTCCCTTCCCCCTATCTGACCACCATCTACTCACCTTCTCATCCTTGTCCTCCTCACCTGCCCCCCATGTCCAGCCACTAGCACATCCTCTCAGAAACCTCACATACCTAGACACTCACAGACTCTCAGACTCTCTTCTACCTCTGTCATCCATATCTTCACTCCACGATACATACAGACTCCGCCATCGCTTTCTACAATGCCACTCTCACATCAGCCATAGACTCAGTCGCCCCTCTCATGCATGGCAAAGTGCGACAAATCAATAGGCAACCCTGGCACAACAACCTCACCAAAAAACTTCAACAAGCATCCAAGGTCGCGGAGCGGCGTTGGAAGAAAACACGCCTGCCCGATGACTTAACGGCTCTTAAACAAGCTACATTTGCCTTCAAATCAGCCCTCACCTCTGCTAAACAGACCTATATCACAAACCTTGTACCTTCATTATCCCACAACCCAAAATAACTGTTCAGCACATTTAACTCTCTCCTCCGCCCACCACTGCCACCTTCAACTCCCCTCATCTCTGCCGAGGCCTTTGCCACCTACTTCAAAAACAAGATCGACCAAGCAAGGCAAACATTTACTGTTCCACCACCCCAACCACTCCACATACCAGACCTCTGCCTTTCCCTAATAACCTCCCTCTCCAACATCACTGAAGGAGTGCTTACTCATCTCCTTTCCAAATCACACCTCACCACCTGTGCACTTGACCCCATCCCTCCCCACCTGCTCCCCAACCTCACTAACATGCTAATCCCAGCCCTAACCCATCTCTTCAACCCATCGCTATCTTCTGGTACCTTCCCTTCAGCCTTCAAACATGTCACCATCACAGCCATCCTCAAAAAAACAAACCTTGACCCAACTGCTATGCCCAGCTATCGCCCCGTATCACTGCTCCCGTTTGCTTCCAAACTTCTTAAACAGCATGTCTGTGCTCAACTTTCCTCCCACCTCTCATCTAACTCCCTCCTTGACATCCTCCAATCTGGCATCCGCCCCTAGCACTCCACTGAAACTGCCCAGACCAAAATTACTAATGACTTACTCACAGCCAAAGCTAACAGACAGTTCTCCATCCTCGTCCTTCTCGACCTGTCCTCTGCCTTCGACACAGTCAACCACTGGCTACTGCTACTGATTCTTTCTTCCCTTGGCATCAAAGACCTTGCCCTGTCCTGGATTGCCTCATACCTTTCTGACCACACATTTAGTGTTTCCCACTCCCATACTATCTCCTCATCCCACCCTCTCTCTGTTGGAGTCCCCCAAGGCTCTGTCCTGGGGCCCCTACTTTTTTCCATCTATACCCTTGGTCTAGGACAACTCTTAAAGTCCCATGGATTCCAGTACCACCTGTATGTGAACAACACTCAGATTTATCTCTCTGACCCAGATGTCACCTCTATGCTGTCCAGAATCCGGGAGTGTCTATCAGCCATATCCTCCTGTTTCACCTCTAGCTTTCTAAAACTCAATGTAGACAAAAATGAACTCATTATCTTTCCTCCATCTCCCGTATCTTCCCTATCCGATCTACCTATTATTGTAGACGGCATCACGCTCTCTCCCGCACCTGAAATCTGCTGCCTTGACTCTGCCCTGTCGTTCAAACCACACGTCCAAACTCTTGCCACCTCCTGTTGTCTCCAACTCAAAAATATTTCCAGAATCCGTCCCTTCCTTAGCCCTCAATCTACTAAAACTTTTGTACATGCCTTCATCATCTCCTGCTTTGACTACTGCAACACTCTCCTCTGTGGCCTCCCTGCTAACTCTCTTGCACCACTCCAGTCTGTCCTCAACTCTGCTGCCCGACTAATCCACCTCTCTCCTCGATACTCCCCTGTCTCTCTCCTCTGCAAATCCCTCCACTGGCTCCCAATTCCCCAAAGAATCCAGTTCAAACTACTAACACTGACCTACAAAGCCATCTACAACCTTTCCCCTCCCTATATCTCTGAACTAATCTCTCAATATCTTCCCTCACATAATCTTCGATCCTCCCAAGACCTCCTACTCTCCTCCACACTTATTTGTTCCTCACACAACCGCCTCCAAGATTTCTCCTATCCCCAATCCTCTGGAACTCCATGCCTCAACATGTCAGGTTATCTACCACCCTCGGATCCTTCAAATGGAACCTGAAAACCCATCTTTTCTGGAAAGCTTATAACCTGCAATAACCAATCTGCTGCCTCACCACCGCCCGAGCTGCCGCCTCATCACCACCAAAGCTGCTGCACCCCTGACCTTCTGTCCCTTCCCCACTATCCCATAGAATGTAAGTCTGCAAGGACAGGGTCCTCTCTCCTTTGCACCAGTCTGCCATTGTAAATTTTTTACTGTTAACGATATATATAATTTTGTATGTAACCCACCATGGAATGGTGCTATATAAATAATAATAATGATAATAATTACTGCATCAATGCGGCGTGGCATGGAGGTGATCAGCTTGTGGCACTGCTGAGGGGTTATGGAAGCCCAGGTTGCTTTGATAGCAGCCTTCAGCTCGTCTGCATTGTTGGGTCTGGTGTCTCTCATCTTCCTCTTGACAATACTCCATAGATTCTCTATGGGGTTAAGGTCAGATGAGTTTGCTGCCAATCAAGCACAGTGATACTGTTGTGTGCAAACCAGGTATTGGTACCTTTGGCAGTGTGGACAGGGGCCAAGTCCTGCTGGAGAATGAGATTTCTGTGGTGCCCCCAGGAGTATGGTCGCCACAGTGGCTTTGCCTTGCTCCAGGGGAGGGTAATGCCAGGCTTGGAGGCAATGATGGGTCTCTATCGCAGTCAATCTATGCATGCAACACAGTTCCACTCCAGGCCAGCAGGGGGGACTCTGAACCAGAATTGAAGGGAGGAGTGCTCTCTGAAGGCCAAGGGGAAGGAGTGATTAGTTAGACTGCGGAGGGTGAAGTGTGCCGACGTATGGAAGGAGCGCGGAGATAGAGCTGAGAGGAAGAGTTCATCTCGAGTAAGAGCGCATGAACTGGAGCCTGGTCTCCACGGATGTATGGATACTAACGGTCATGCAACAGACACCAGATGAGTAGGAAGCTGTAAATGCCCTACTCCCATCTAAGACTTGAGGGCACAACAGCAGCTTGGATAGTGAACCAGGACTCAGGAGAGAGGAGTCCCTGAGAGAGGCTACAGCTGTCTGCCGTGCTAGTGAGGTTCTTGAGAACATCTGTCCAGAGGAACTCCAGTGTAACTCAGTACTGGGAGTACTTCATTCGAATAAGCACTAGTAAGGAGACTGCACAGCCCATCTGCTGAGAGAGAATCCCTGAATTGCTTCCAGGCTAGCCTGTTCCAATACCATCTGTAATCAGGACCCTGGACTGCAGTTACCAAGTAAAGGTACAGAAATTGCACCCCGCTGTGTCTTGTCTGCTCCCTACCTTTCCGGCACTGCTACATCCCCGTGCCAACCACATCTACACTGCCCTGGCACTATAGCTTCACCTGTGGGGAGCTTTTACATCTTTGCTGCACCATACCATCAGTCCCAGCGGATCTGCATGCAGTGTCGGCTTAGCACCTCCCTTCCCGAGCACCACAGGTGGCGTCACGAACTATTCATCTAACTACATTCCACCATTCACATCTTCCTATTACTTGGGTGCCCAGGGCTATGATCCGGGTCACCGCTGCTGTGACACATCCCACTGATACCGGCCCGGTACCGAGTACCCCACGGCCCTGGGAGGGCGACCCATTTCCATCTCCATAAAACTTGTCGGCAGAGGGAAGCATGAAGTGCTCTAAAATGTCCTGACAGACGGCTGCGCTGACTTTGATCTTGATGAAACACAGTGGACCTACACCAGCAGATGACATGGCTCCCCAAACCATCACTGATTGTGGAAACTTCACACTACACCATGGAAAACAAGGTCGCAGAGTCTGGAGGAAGAGTGGAGAGGCCACAATCCAAGCTGCTGGAGGTCTAGTGTGAAGTTTTCACAATCAGTGGTGGTCTGAATCATCAGCATAAGACATTGTGGCCAATTGTAGCTTCAGCTTTGTGTAATTATAGAGCTGCTGCGATTCAAACAAACAGCTGCCGCCATCTGGGTCTCTCCCTCGCTCGGTCACACAGGCACAGATCCTGCCCATTCCCTATTTCTCACACACATCTTCCCTGGTGAGTAATTTCTTATTGTATAACTACTTCACTCATAAAACTGTGACTCATAATTCACAGTATAATGTTGTGCTGAGTTCAGCAAAGGGGAGAAGGTGAACTGAGTCGAATTTCCCAATGTGCCCCATTAGACTACTCATGGTTGACGCCAAGGCACCATCATTGCCTCTGTGGTGAAATCCCAGAGGAAAAAAACTTGAGATTCTCTGAACTAGAAGAATGATAACTCTATAAAAATATCCATCAATAGATCAAAAGATTATTTATGAGTCGGGGTCAGTTGTGGTTTCCTGGAGGCATCTTCAATATCACAGAATAGAAGGCCTGCAGATATCCTCTGTGAAGCAGCCAGCCGTAGTCCCCATCATGTCCACGTTACATCTACCTTGGTCTCATCGTTCCATCTCCTTGATGTCCTGGTGAAAGCTTTCTCCTTTCTCTTCGCTATCAGCACCAAGGTTTTCAGGAAAGCCTAATAGGAATGTGAAAAAAGTAATGTCAGACTCATCAGACAACCAAGGCTTTGAAACCTTTCAGCAAGTTCTTCACCGTGGACATAAATTTGAGATCTTTGTTGTTACCTAGAAAATTCTTTAACCCCTTCAACCCCCCAGCCTGTTTTCACCTTCATGATCAGGGTAAATTTTACAATTCTGACCAGTGTCACTGGGTCGCTCTCCCAGGGCCGTGGGGTACTCGGTACCGGGCCGGTGTCAGGGGGATGTGTCACAGCAGCAGTGACCCGGTCCGTGGCCCTGGGCGCCCAAGTAATCAGGGGTGTTGAATGGAGGTTTGTAGTTAGTGGAATAGTTCGTGACGCCACCTGTGGTGTTCGGCAAGTGGGATATTGGGCCAACGCTGCATGCAGATCCACTGGGGCTGGTGGTGTGTTGCAGCCAAGATGGTGAAGCTCCCCACAGGTGGAGGTATTAGCCACTGAGGATGCTCAATTCTGAATATTCTTCTATCTACTGGCTAATATGGTACAAAGATATACATCTTTCCTGTATAAAAAAACAGTTTGAGATGTTGCATGAGGTATCAAGGCTCCCAGCAAAGCAGGCCTATACCGGTCCAACACCCACCTCATCTTAATTTTATTTTAAATTCAAAGCTGCAAATGTTAGCCCAGACCTTCCAGTTGGGTCTCTTTCATGTGTGTTGCCTGATCTTGGCAGGGCTCTCAGAGCACCAGGCCTACACCGGTCACTAATCCACCTGTTACCGATCAATGCTTCAGCTAAAAATGCTGCTCCAAACCCTGTCCTAGGCCCTGTCCCATGCATCCATGCTGCACAGTTATACTATTTGTACTCCGGGTCAATTGATGCCACATTCCTGGTGTCTGCCTCTAATTTGAGCGGTTTGGGCAGTGTTTTGGCCCAACTGAAGGTGTGTTCTGCACATTTGGTTTTGCCTCCCATGCACTCTCCCTCCAGCCGCTGGTGGTTTTAGTTGCAGCAGCATCTTACCTACCTATATAAATTAAGGCTTTCAGCCTAGGAGAAGATTCACATTATTTTAGGTTCTCAGCAGAACAAAGACCACCTTGTCACTGGCTGCTGAGCTGCATGAATTGGCCAAATGATGTGCTAAGTGTCTCCATTTTTTCTTATTATCTAGAGCAGTAATGTTGTTCATATTTCATATTTAGATATTTTAGCGCTACAAAGTGCAACTTTATTTGTTTGCTATGTATAGAGATGGCTACTCTTAGTTCGCACCTATACACACCAATTTTCTGTTTGAGGTGCTAGTCAGTCTTTTGTTATTTATAAACTGCTTCATCAGCCCCCCCGATAATATCAGACCATATACCAGCAGATAGAATCAGGTGCAGGCAGCTACTAGGAGGGAAATGGCCATGCCCATGTCACACCCCAAATATCAGACTGCAGTGTGTGGCATGTAACAAGAGGGAGGGGGACCAGTGAGGAGCAGCTACAGCCTCACACAGAGTTACAGGTAGTGTAAGGGTCAAAAACAGCACAATTCATGCTATCCTAATGGTTCATGAAGGCATGGCCATTACAATAATTTGTCATATTCCTGAAGTACCCCTTTAAGGACAGATGGGAGAGGTGCGAGACTGTTAGCAGGGAGGCCACATTAGAGGATATTTCAGCAGTCGAGGAGGGAGATGATGAGGGCACTAATATACTAGATTGTTTGAGCAATTTGGAGACGGCAGTGAGTGATCGGGGCTTTGATGTGTCCTGTGAAGGACAGGATAGAGCAGAGGATTACTATGAGGCAGCGGACTTCCGGTACTTGGGGGGGGGGGAGTTTAGTGTCATTTAGGATAGTTAGCTGAGGTGGAGGAAAGATGATCAGTTCACTTTTGAGTTTTAGAAAGTGTGAGGAGAATACACGGAATATAATGACAGGGTTAACAACACAAACCGGAGCCAAACTATCGCACATATATAAATAGACATGGGCGAGTAGATGAGAGGTTCAAGCACAACACTCTGGAAAAGATAAGTAAAATCAAAGTAATAATAATTATATACTGAAAAAAAAAGAGAAGACTGAGAGGAGACTTAATAGCTGTCTCCAAATATCTCAAGGGCTGTCACATTGTAGAAGGATCAACTTTATTCTCATTTGCACAAGGAAAGACTAGAAGCAATGGGATGAAACTGAATGGGAGGAGACACAGATTAGATATTAGAAAAAACTTTTTGACAGTTAGAGTGATCAATGAGTGGAACAGGCTGCCACGAGAAGTGGTGAGTTCTCCTTCAATGGAAGTCTTCAAACAGAAGCTGGACAGACATCTGTCTGGGATGATTTAGTGACTCCTGCATTGAGCAGGGGGTTGGACGAGATGGCCCAGGAGGTCTCTTCCAACTCTATGATTCTATGATTTTATGAAAAACTAGAGTCACATTATGATGTTGTCTTTTTATGGGATGAAAAGTGGAATGTACGTGTACGTGGAATTGAGAATTATGGAGGTGATGGTTGATCAGAGGGTGAGGGATGAAGTTCATGATGCAGAGAAGGTCAGGACATGGAATGATAATGAGATATGTCATAATGAAAGATTGATGTTATGGAAAGTAAAATAATAAATCTACCGTAAGGCGTCTCGTTTCTCGGGATAGGATCACAGTTGATATTTATTCGGGCAGGTGAAGAGAAGCTAAACATCATGGCTGTCAGAGAAACCATGAGCTATGGAGGCCAGGAGATGTCGGAGAGATAAGGAAGCTAAGGTCTTGCTCAATAGCCTTTATTGAGATGTCCATCACAAAAGGAATGTACGTCATGAAGGTAATTATGGGATGGAGGAGGAAGGGGATTGCTCAAGACTGGAAAATGTTCTGTTAGTAAAATGTAGAGATGTGGAAATAGATGATGGAGGCTAATGACGGGGAGGATACTCAGTGAGACCATGATGTTTGCACCATGAATAAATACTTATGAGGATGGAGGAGAGAAATTAAACATTGTGTTGTCATCTCATAATAACCCATTAACAAGGAAGCCTCAGGTAGTCATTGCACATACACAATGTCATCACATCGGAAGTCACATCACTGGCAAGAGTTCAAGTATAGAAGGGAACAAAATGTAACGGACAGGGAAGGAAACCAGGATCTGTCACAAAGATGAAGTCCTATCATTCAGTTGCTTCATTCTCACATACGGAAAAGACGGTCCAGCTCAAAAGGGTAAATTCCAAAACATTACATTTAGATATCCATAAAATAGGTATACAAATACAAAAATGCATAAACCCGACCGGAAAACCGGAGGGAAGGTTAAGGAGACACTGTACGCGTTTCGAACGAAAAGTTCTTAAACTCAGTATAGCTCCAAGGGAAGGGGTGTGAGGACATAACTAGGACACACAGGTGGCGCTAATTAACATGTGACGCACATGTAAGACCACCAAATAAAACAAACACAATCAATAATGCAACATGAGCTCTGTCCGTACATTCAATCCAGTGGGAACACACGCATCGAGAAGAAGAATCCATAAGGCTTTGTTGTCCCGCAGTTGTTTTTCTCTATTTCCTCCACGAAGGTGTCTCTTTACCTGTTCAATAGCAAAAACATTGAAAAACGACAAATCTCTATTGTGTGACATAATAAAGTGTTTGGAAGCATTAGATATGCTGCACACCGTAGGGTTAATAACATCGTAGATGGGTTCTCGGACACGTTCCTTTAAGTTTCTGATGGTGGAACCTACATATTGTAAATTGCATTGTTTGCATTCTATAATGTACACTACATGATCTGTGTGACAATTCAAGTAATCATTGATAAAAAAGACTTTGTTGGTTAAACAATTAGAAAAAGACAGCGCTTTAGTCGAGTGTGAACAGGTTTTACATGGAAAAAAACCACATCTGAAAAAACCCTTGGTTGTCAGCCAATTTGTTTTAGTGCGCTTATTGGATCTGAGGAGACGAGGTGACGGAACATTACCGCGTGTGGGAGCCCTCCTGGAAACTATTTGGATCCCATTTGCTAGAATTTTGTCCATAGTGTCATCACTTCTGAGTAAATTCAGATTGCGGGATACTATATCTGAGATGCACTTAAAGAAAGTGCTGTAGGTAAGCTCTAGAGTAAGCACTAGAGTAAGCACTAGGGTAAGCACTAGAGTAAGCACTAGGGTAAGCACTAGAGTAAGCACTAGAGTAAGCTCTAGAGTAAGCACTAGGGTAAGCACTAGGGTAAGCACTAGGGTAAGCACTAGAGTAAGCTCTAGAGTAAGCACTAGGGTAAGCACTAGAGTAAGCACTAGAGTAAGCACTAGAGTAAGCTCTAGAGTAAGCACTAGGGTAAGCACTAGGGTAAGCACTAGAGTAAGCTCTAGAGTAAGCACTAGAGTAAGCACTAGAGTAAGCACTAGGGTAAGCTCTAGAGTAAGCACTAGAGTAAGCTCTAGAGTAAGCACTAGGGTAAGCACTAGAGGGGTAAGCACTAGAGTAAGCACTAGAGTAAGCACTAGGGTAAGCACTAGAGCAAGCACTAGGGTAAGCACTAGAGTAAGCACTAGAGTAAGCTGTAGAGTAAGCACTAGGGTAAGCACTAGAGTAAGCACTAGGGTAACCACTAGGGTAAGCACTAGAGGGGTAAGCACTAGAGTAAGCACTAGAGTAAGCTCTAGAGTAAGCACTAGGGTAAGCACTAGGGTAAACACTAGAGTAAGCACTAGAGTAAGCACTAGGGTAAGCTCTAGAGTAAGCACTAGAGTAAGCTCTAGAGTAAGCACTAGAGTAAGCTCTAGAGTAAGCACTAGGGTAAGCACTAGAGGGGTAAGCACTAGAGTAAGCACTAGAGTAAGCTCTAGAGTAAGCACTAGGGTAAGCACTAGAGTAAGCACTAGGGTAAGCACTAGAGTAAGCACTAGAGTAAGCACTAGGGTAAGCACTAGAGTAAGCACTAGGGTAAGCACTAGGGTAAGCACTAGGGTAAGCACTAGAGTAAGCTCTAGAGTAAGCACTAGAGGGGTAAGCACTAGAGTAAGCACTAGAGTAAGCTCTAGAGTAAGCACTAGGGTAAGCACTAGAGTAAGCACTAGGGTAAGCACTAGAGTAAGCACTAGAGTAAGCTCTAGAGTAAGCACTAGGGTAAGCACTAGGGTAAGCACTAGAGTAAGCACTAGGATAAGCACTAGAGTAAGCAATAGCGTAAGCTCTAGGGTAAGCACTAGGGTAAGCACTAGGGTAAGCACTAGAGTAAGCTCTAGAGTAAGCACTAGGGTAAGCACTAGAGTAAGCACTAGGGTAAGCACTAGAGTAAGCACTAGAGTGGGGGTGTTATTCCTAGACCTAGAGTTAGATCCAGAATCAGATCTGTTTCCTTCATTAGACAAAGAGGCATCATGTGAACTTGGTTCAACAATTAAAAGAGAATGATGCGGTTTTTTTCCACAACTTTGTGCGCTCTATGAAGAGACCATTTGGGATAGTTGCGATTCCTCAGTCTGTTCTGAATGCAGACACTTTCCTGTTCATAGGAGAGTTATTGCAGTTGCGTTTTGCTTGAATAAACTCACCAACAGGGATTGATTTAATAGTGTGAACAGGGTGGAAACTATCTTCATTGCAGAATGGGGTTTCTGCAGTTTTTCTTTGATAAGTAGAACTGGCAATAGTACAAGAAGGTATTCCTACTAAACACAGATCCAAAAAACACACAGTTTTGCTGTCAGATGAAAACCTAAATTTTAAATTTGAAAGGATTAGAATTTACATAATCCATGAAACAATGTATGTGATTCACGTCTCCCTTCCAGAGTAACAGAAGGTCATCTATGAATCTGGAATAATAGTGACTAGAATCACGACAAGGTTTGCCACAGAAGGGGAGAATTTTGCCCCCATGGAAACACCTGAATTCTGTAGAAAAAATGTGTTATTGAAGAGCAAATATTGAATGTGGTCACTTTATCCTCACATGTTCTCACAGATGCAGAAACCAAACTTCTTTCTCGTGGTATGAATTTCTTCCCACTCATTCTCGATTAGATGTCTTTTCAACGTTAAAGGACATTAACAAATTTGTAAGAGACCTCACGGTCCGTAAACATTTTTTCGAATGCGAGGACTCTGATTTTTCTTGTTCCAATGTTTCAACAGAAAAAAACTTTTTTTTCAAATAAAAATTTTCAGGAACAATGCGGCTTGTTACATCTCACCGACTGGGATTTTACTATGGACACCACCGAACCCATCAACTCCTCATTTGCTTTATGTATTAAAAATCCTTGGCTTTATCCAGTGAGTACCCGCACTGAAGCTATGGACCGCTCCCCAGAAAATATCGAAAGGGACATCAAAAAATAAGCGGAACATTCCGTCCCTTTTAAATCCAATTTGTCTACATTGGAAAAAGAAGCACTTGAAATTCTCAAAAGGAATTCGGACATAACCATCAAAATGTCCGATAAGGGGGATCAGTGGTTTTGATTAGAGTTGAGCGAAACGGGTCGAAAAAATTCAAAAGTCGCCGACTTTTGGCAAAGTCGGGTTTCATGAAACGAAACCCGACCCTAGGATGAGGTCGGCCACGAGGTCGGCGACTTACGCGCCAAAGTCGCGTTTCAAAAGTTTGTTTTGCGCTCTTTTTCAGCCAGTCAGGATCCACGGACACTGTGGGCAACGTGATGACATAGGCAGGGGTCACCACCATCTTTCAGAAGGGCATGAAAGTGATTGGCTTGCTTTGGTGGGCGTCACAGGGGGTATAAAAGGGCGTGCACGCCGACCGCCATCTTACTTCTGCCGATCTTAGCATAGGGAGAGGTTGCTGCTGATTCTGTAGGGAGAGCGTTAGGCAGGGAATAAGACAAAAAAACTGCTTCTGCTGCTAGCGATTTGGCCTGCACAACACACCAGTCACTGTGTGTGCAGTGCAAGGGGAGGCTATATAGTGGTGTATCAGTGGTGTTGGTTGTTGGGCTGCCTTTTAAGGCTTCCTGACAGGCTGGCATTGCTGTATACCCACTGCTTCGCAAACTGCTTTTTTAAAAGCAATCCAATCTCCCTTATCCTCTAGTCACTTTTGTCACAGCTGTGCCATCGAGCCTGTCACATAGCGCTCAGATATTCATTGGGCCTCACACAATCCAAAAGTGTCCAGTGTCCAAAAGTGTGTGCAGAGATTCAAAATCTCCCTTATCCTCTAGTCACTTTTGTCACAGCTGTGCCATCGAGCCTGTCACATAGCGCTCAGATATTCATTGGGCCTCACACAATCCAAAAGTGTCCAGTGTCCAAAAGTGTGTGCAGAGATTCAAAATCTCCCTTATCCTCTAGTCACTTTTGTCACAGCTGTGCCATCGAGCCTGTCACATAGCGCTCAGATATCAGTGGGCCTCACACAATCCAAAAGTGTCCACTGTCCACAAGTGTGTGCAGAAATTCAAAATCTCCCTTATCCTCTAGTCACTTTTGTCACAGCTGTGCCATCGAGCCTGTCACATAGAGCTCAGACATCAGTGGGCCTCACACAATCCAAAAGTGTCCACTGTCCACAAGTGTGTGCAGAAATTCAAAATCTCCCTTATCCTCTAGTCACTTTTGTCACAGCTGTGCCATCGAGCCTGTCACATAGCGCTCAGATATCAGTGGGCCTCACACAATCCAAAAGTGTCCAGTGTCCAAAAGTGTGTGCAGAGATTCAAAATCTCCCTTATCCTCTAGTCACTTTTGTCACAGCTGTGCCATCGAGCCTGTCACATAGCGCTCAGATATCAGTGGGCCTCACACAATCCAAAAGTGTCCACTGTCCACAAGTGTGTGCAGAAATTCAAAATCTCCCTTATCCTCTAGTCACTTTAGTCACAGCAGTGCCATCGAGCCTGTCACATAGCGCTCAGATATCAGTGGGCCTCACACAATCCAAAAGTGTCCAGTGTCCAAAAGTGTGTGCAGAGATTCAAAATCTCCCTTATCCTCTAGTCACTTTGGTCACACCTGTGCCATCGAGCCTGTCACATAGCGCTCAGATATCAGTGGGCCTCACACAATCCAAAAGTGTCCACTGTCCACAAGTGTGTGCAGAAATTCAAAATCTCCCTTATCCTCTAGTCACTTTTGTCACAGCTGTGCCATCGAGCCTGTCACATAGTGCTCAGATATCAGTGGGCCTCACACAATCCAAAAGTGTCCAGTGTCCACAAGTGTGTGCAGAGATTCAAAATCTCCCTTATCCTCTAGTCACTTAGGTCACAGCTGTGCCATCGAGCCTGTCACATAGCGCTCAGATATTCATTGGGCCTCACACAATCCAAAAGTGTCCAGTGTCCAAAAGTGTGTGCAGAGATTCAAAATCTCCCTTATCCTCTAGTCACTTTTGTCACAGCTGTGCCATCGAGCCTGTCACATAGCGCTCAGATATCAGTGGGCCTCACACAATCCAAAAGTGTCCACTGTCCACAAGTGTGTGCAGAAATTCAAAATCTCCCTTATCCTCTAGTCACTTTTGTCACAGCTGTGCCATCGAGCCTGTCACATAGCGCTCAGATATCAGTGGGCCTCACACAATCCAAAAGTGTCCACTGTCCACAAGTGTGTGCAGAAATTCAAAATCTCCCTTATCCTCTAGTCACTTTTGTCACAGGTGTGCCATCGAGCCTGTCACATAGCGCTCAGATATCAGTGGGCCTCACACAATCCAAAAGTGTCCAGTGTCCAAAAGTGTGTGCAGAAATTCAAAATCTCCCTTATCCTCTAGTCACTTTTGTCACAGCTGTGCCATCGAGCCTGTCACATAGCGCTCAGATATCAGTGGGCCTCACACAATCCAAAAGTGTCCAGTGTCCACAAGTGTGTGCAGAAATTCAAAATCTCCCTTATCCTCTAGTCACTTTTGTCACAGCAGTGCCATCGAGCCTGTCACATAGCGCTCAGATATCAGTGGGCCTCACACAATCCAAAAGTGTCCAGTGTCCAAAAGTGTGTGCAGAAATTCAAAATCTCCCCTGTCCTATAGACACCTTGTACCTTGTTTTACATTACTATATAGTTTGTTGGATTTTGTCTACATTTCTACCAAAAATGAGGAAGGCTGGTGGAAGAGGCCGTGGAATTGGGCGGGGGTTGGCAGCTGGTAATGATGGTGTTGGTGGTGGATCTGATGGTAGTGGCAAGAGCAAAATAGGACCGAATGCAGGAGGTGCTGACCCTGCGTCATCGTCTGGCTACATAAGGCCTCGAACGCTTAGTTTTCTAGGAGTTGGCAAACCGCTTTTAAAGCCAGAGCATCAGGAAAAAGTTTTGTCTTACATTGCTGACTCAGCCTCCAGCTCTATCGCCTCCTCTTCTTCAGTTGTAAAAAGTAAAAGCACTGAGTCTTCATTGGAGGCTCATGTTCATGAACCACACCTTTCCTTGTGTCCTTCACCCCAACCAAGATTGAAGGATGACGCAGGCCATACTACTGATTACTCCATGGAGCTGTTTTCACATACCATGCCTGGATTATCAAGTGAAATGGTGAATTACCCAGGCCAAGATGAATCTGACATGGAGTGCACTGATGCACAGCCGCTGATGGATGATTCTGCTGGTACATTCACTCAGAGCAATACATTGTCCTCGCAGTGTACAGAGCCAGATTCTGACCCTGATGAGACTCAGGTGCCCCTTCCCGCACACTATACCACCATACACGGTGACACAGAGGAAGGTGCACATGACATAGAAGAGGAGGTGATGGATGACCCAGTTGTTGACCCAGATTGGCATCCATTGGGGGAAGAGGGTGCTGCTTCCAATAGCTCAGATGAGGAGCATCCACAGCAGACATCGACATCGCAACAGCTGTTATCTGGCAGGCCCGGAGCACTCCAAAGACAGGTTTCAAACATCAAAAGAGTTGCTGGACAGCTTGTCCAGAGGGTCAAAAGATCACAGCGTGCTAGGCCGCAAAATGTCTGCCAAAGTAGGAAGAGTGCAGTGTGGCACTTTTTTGAACAAAATCCTCATGATCAGGCCAAGGTTATCTGTAAGAAGTGCGCAAAGACCTTTAGCCGAGGGAAAAATCTGAAAAATTTGAATACCAGTTGCATGCTTAGACATTTAACCAGCATGCACTTGCAAGCTTGGACACAACACCAAACCTCAAGTGCCACATGTGCAACTGATCACAACGAAGGTAGTCAGCAACGCTACATTGTTTCCCCCACTGTAAGCCCACCGGTTAGCACAGCAGCAAATGTTGAGGTGTCGTTGCAAGACCACAGCAGTCAGGGAATCCCACTGTTATAGCAACGAAAGACTGATTCTAGGCCATCAGAAAGAACACCAACTCCATCACCATCATCAACCCTCTCTCAGTCCGCCCTGTCCACCGCTACTTCCACCATATGCAGCTCTCAAGTCCAGCTCACCCTCCCAGACACTATGAGTAGGTCAAGAAAGTACTCAGTCTCTCATCCGCGTACACTGGGTTTGAACGCCCACATTGCCAAACTAATCTCGTTTAAGATGATGCCCTTTCGGTTGGTGGAAAGCACAGCTTTCCGCGAACTCATGGCCTATGCAGTACCACGCTATGACCTACCAAGTCGCCACTTCTTCTCTCGCAAAGCCATCCCAGCCCTCCACCATCATGTGAAAGACCGCATTGTCCATGCACTCAAGCAGTCAGTGAGCGGAAAGGTGCACCTCACAACTGATGCATGGTCCAGTCGGCATGGCCAGGGCCGTTACGTGTCCATCACTGCGCACTGGGTTAATGTGGTGGATGCAGGGTCCACAGGGGACAGCAGTGGTGGGACAGTGCTGCCTAGCCCACGGTATAGGAAACAGTTGGCTGTAGGCGTTCGACCCTCCTCCTCCTCCTCCAGAAGCGAAAGCTCGTCCACAGAGCGCAGTCGTACGAGCACTCCATCTGCAGCTGCCACTGTTGCACACGATGTGTCCCCCTATCGAGCAGCTAGTGGAAAACGTCAGCAGGCTGTGTTGCAGATGATGTGTTTGGGCGACAGACACACCGCCGAGGTGCTGGCCGAGTACTTGAAGCGACAAACTGAGTCATGGCTGGGCAGTGTACATCTTGAGGCAGGCAAGGTAGTTAGTGATAACGGCCGTAATTTTGTGGCAGCCATAGCTCTTTCAAAACTCAGCCACATACCTTGCTTGGCTCACACCTTGAACCTGGTGGTGCAGTGCTTCCTCAAAAATTATCCGGAGTTAACAGCCCTGCTCCAGTAGGTGCGAAGACTGTGCGCGCACATCCGCCGGTCGCCTGTACACTCCGTTTGTATGCAGAAGCTGCAGCGATTGCTCCACCTTCCCAACCACCGCCTCATTATCGACATTGCAACAAGGTGGAACTCCACCCTGCACATGGTGGAGCGGCTGTGCGAGCAGAGGCAGGCCATAATGCATTTGTGGGAGGATACACGGCCAGGCACTTTGAGAGCAGACATGGAGTTGACAGGTGTGCAGTGGTCGAAGCTGAAAGACCTTTGTAAAGTCCTTCAGTGTTTTGAGGAATGCACACGGCTGGTAAGCGCAGACGACGCCATCCTAAGCATGAGCATCCCACTTATGCGTCTGCTCATGCAAACTTTGACGCACCTTAAGGAGCAGGCGTCTGCAGCCAATGTTGATGAGGAGGAAGAGGAGGAGGGAATCCTTGATGACATTCAGCCATTGTCTGCTCAGGGACCTCTCCTGGACGAGGTGGAGGAAGAAGAGGAGGAGGAGGAGGATGATGGGGATGATTACTTAGGGGAGGAGGATGCATCTCGTGGGGCAAGTGAAAATGTTGGCGTGGCAAGGTCTGGTACAGGGTTTGTGCGTGACTGGAGGGATGTGGATTTGCCAGAAAGTGCTCCTCCACCCAGCACTCGCAGTGCATCATTGACACCGGGAACATTGGCCCACATGTCAGATTATGCCTTGCGGATCCTAAAAAGGGACCCCCGCATTGCCGAAATGATGAACGATGACGACTACTGGTTGGCCAGCATCCTGGATCCACGCTATAAAGGCAAATTACAAAAAATCATGCCACAGGAGAACCTTGACCTTATATTGGCTAATAAACAAGCAACTCTTGTAAATTGGTTGCTTGAGGCATTCCCAGCACACAGCAGCGGTGATGGTTCTCACACGAGCCGTACGGGCCGGGGGCAGCTTGGCAGAGGTGTTCGTGGTGCACACAGCAGAAGTGGCGTTGGAGACAGGGGTTTCATGACAATGTTGTGGACTGATTTTTCAAATACCGCTCACACAACTGGTAATACTGCATCGATGGAAAGTGACAGGAGACAGCAGTTGTCAACTATGGTTACAAACTACTTTTCCTCCCATATCGATGTTCTCCCACACAGGTCATTCCCCTTTGACTATTGGGCCGCTAAACTGGACACCTGGCCTGAATTGGCCCAATATGCCTTACAGGAGCTCGCTTGCCCAGCTGAAAGTGTGCTATCGGAAAGAGTCTTCAGTGCAGCTGGATCAATCCTGACAGAAAAAAGGACCCGTCTGTCAACCCAAAATGTGGATGATCTAACCTTCATTAAAATGAACCACGCATGGGTTTCCAAGGATTTTGTCCCACCTTCCCCTGATGACACATAGGGTGACAGAAAAATGGCTTGCTTTGGTCCACCTCTTCCTGGTACTTCACCTATTTCGCCTTTTGCATCAGCTGAATGTCCAACATCAACATATGCCACTTTCTAAAACTCCCTAACTGTGCTGCCTCCCCCCCATGGCCGGGGTCACCACCTACCGCACGACACCGTGCGAGTGCCGTTGCCCTGGACAGTTGGGTAGGCCGACTCTTGGGCGCGGGCACTGGCACAGGGTCCCTCATAGTGCAATCAAGTGTCTCTGACGGTGGTGGTGCACACCCGCCGTCAGACACACCGCTGTACTATGCGGGGCCCAGTGCCAGTACCGACGCCCACGAGTGGGCCCCCCTTGCTTGGGCAGGGCCCCAGCATTTGCAATCTTTACCTCTCCTTGCTCCTCCGCTGTGTAATCTGGGCCGTCAAATCCATACTGTGCCTGACACCGTCTGAGCCTGCCTCCTGAGACATATATTTTGAATGTGTACGCTATCCATACATGTTATCCGGGGATACGGTACCCTTTCTAACCTTTGTGCAATCACGTGCAATCCATACTGGGCCTAACACCGTCTGAGCCTGCCTCATGCTGTATAGACATATATTTTGAATGTGTACGCTATCCATACATGTTATCCAGGGATACGGTACCCTTTCTAACCTTTGAGCAATCACGTGCAATCCATACTGGGCCTAACACCGTCTGAGCCTGCCTCCTGAGACATATATTTTGAATGTGTACGCTATCCATACATGTTATCCGGGGATACGGTACCCTTTCTAACCTTTGTGCAATCACGTGCAATCCATACTGGGCCTAACACCGTCTGAGCCTGCCTCCTGATGTATAGACATATATTTTGAATGTGTACGCTATCCATACATGTTATCCGGGGATACGGTACCCTTTCTAACCTTTGTGCAATCACGTGCAATCCATACTGGGCCTAACACCATCTGAGCCTGCCTCATGCTGTATAGACATATATTTTGAATGTGTACGCTATCCATACATGTTATCCGGGGATACGGTACCCTTTCTAACCTTTGTGCAATCACGTGCAATCCATACTGGGCCTAACACCGTCTGAGCCTGCCTCCTGAGACATATATTTTGAATGTGTATGCTATCCATACATGTTATCCGGGGATACGGTACCCTTTCTTACCTTTGTGAAATCACGTGTAATCCATACTGGGCGTGAGAACGGCTGGCGAGCTGTTAAGCAAGCTACAGCACCTGTCCAGACAAGTACAGGGATTCCCTAGCGAGGAGACTTATTTGATTGTTTTCAATGTTGGGACAGCAATTTTTGGGGAGCACTATACTCTGGAGAATGATAGATGGGGCCCACCATACACTGGAACATTCCAAAGGTGGACATCAGACACTGGAGCAGCATTTACAGGGCCCATTATACACTAGAGCATTAGAAATGGGGCCCATTATGTTTGGAGCATTATTTGGGCCCATAAGACAGTGGAGCTTCATCCATGGGGACCAACATATACTGTAGCATTATGTGGAGCTCATCATATACTGTTTCAAACATTATATGGGACCAATGATTCTGTATGGAGAAATAGATGGGCCTCGTCATGAGATGTAAAAAGTGAAGTATTTTTCATTGTACTATACCGCTATTTCTCTGCTGTATCGGAGCATGATGAGTTGTGGTATGTGTTAAAGGGGCGCTCTTTCGCCCAGGGCACATGAAAACCTGGAGCCAGCCCTCCCACCCCACAGTTTGTAGCCAAATAACCCCCATTTTTCAGTGCGTAACTTGTATTATGAAGTTAATTAAGGTTGACAAGCTTAAGAAAGAAGAATTGATGCTTTTGGCATTCAAATGGGCACTGTAGGTGTGTTTCCTGTCCTCCTCTCACTGCCAACTTTTATTCCCCATTGACTTACATTGGGTTTCGTGTTTCGGGACGACCCCGACTTTTCCCTATAATCGGACGATCTTGCTCGACCCGACTTTTGGAAAAGTCGGGTTTCACGAAACGAAACGCGACCCTAAAAAAACAAAAGTCGCTCAACTCTAGTTTTGATGATTACCACTGATTATGTAACTGCCATTGAGAATATGCTGATGCGAGATGATATTTACTCCAAGCCGGATTTTGATCCCACTTCGCGTTTTTTACAGGACTGCAACGCGATCATTGATACCGGTGTTTGTAAAGGTTTTTTTTCCTCCAAACAAGCCGATTTTCTTTTTGTGACTAAACCTATTATTCCCACCTTACATGCCCTGCCAAAGACACACAAACACATTTTTCCTCCTCCCCTGCGCCCCATTGTCTCAGGCATCGGCTCTCTGGGCGAACACCTGGGACAATGGTTGGACTCTATTCTCCAGCCTTTGGTTCGACGCTTCTTAAAAGACTCCAGTGATGTCCTGAAATTATTTCACATCATCTGGGGCAACTCTTGGTCCTGGCTCAGTTGCGATGTAACTGCATTGTACCCCAGTATACCTCATCACGTGGCTTTAACAGCCGCTAAATTTCACAGAATTATGGTGATTTCTCTGATTTTATTTTGCAGGTTTTGAGTTTTCTTCTTACTCACAATTATTTTTCTTTCAATAACAGAATTCAGGTGTTTCCATGGGGGCGAAATTCTCCCCTTCTGTGGCCAACCGTGTCGTGTCGTGGTGGCAGGAGCTGACATTTACAATACTAGCAATCCTTTTACAGATTCTAGTCAATATTATTCCAGATTCATAGATGGCCTTCTGTTACTCTGGAAGGGAGACGTGAATCACATACATTGTTTCATGGATTATGTAAATTCTAATCCTTTCAAATTTAAAATTTACGCTTTCGTCTGTGTTTTTTGGATCTGTGTTTAGTAGGAATACCTTCTTGTACTATTGCCAGTTCTACTTATCGAAAAAAAACTGCAGGAAACCCCATTCTGCATGCAGACAGTTTCCACCCTGTTCACGCCATTACCGTATTTTTCGGACTATAAGACCCCCAATTATCAGAAGGAAAATAGGGAAAAAAATAATAATGTGTCAAATGGGGGTCCGTCTTACAGTCTGAATTCAGCTTACCTGGGAAGGGATCCGACACAGGTGGAGTGGTCACAGGGGTCATTCAGTGGTCCAGGCTTGTGCAGTGGTGGCTCTGTGCTGGGGCAGTTTGGTTGTGCTGGAGCAGCTGGGCTGGGCTGTACTGAGGCAGGTGGGCTGTGCTGGGGCAGCTGGGCTGTGCTGGGGCAGCTGGGCTGTGGCAGCTGTGCTGGGGCTGGGGCAGCTGTGCTGGGGCTGGGGCAGCTGTGCTGTGCTGGGGCAGCTGAGCTGGACTGGACTGTGGCAGCTGGGCTGGGGCTGGGGCAGCTGGGCTGTGCTGGGCTGGGGCAGCTGGGCTGTGCTGGGGCTGAGGCATCTGGGCTGGGGCTGGGGCAGCTGGGCTGTGTTGGGGCTGGGGTAGCTAAGGCTGTGCTGGGACTGGGGCAGCTGGGCTGTGCTGGGGCTGGGGTAGCTAGGCTGTGCTGGGGCAGCTGTGCTGGGGCTGGGGCTGGGGCAGCTGAGCTGTGCTGGGGCAGCTGGGCCAGGTGGGCTCTAAGGGATGAGGGTGACGGCACTCTGTGCTCCGGTGCAGGGGCGGCGGTACCGCCGGCATTTCCTTCAAGCCCGGAGGCCCCCGCACATCCCTTGCTGGCTGCCGCCATGTTGCAGTGGCCTCCGGGCACATGGACGCCAGGAAGATGGCCGCCGGTCCGGGGACGGCACATGTGCAAGTTCAGATCTCGTCCCGAGATCTCGGGGGACGAGATTCAAATCTTGGCAACGAGATCTCGTCCACCAAGATCTCGGGACGAGATCTGAACCTGCGCGTGCGCTGTCCCCGGACTGGCGGCCATCTTCCCAGCGTCCATGTTCCCGGAGGCCACCGCAACATGGCGGCGGCCAGCAAGGGATGATGTGCGGGGGCCTCCAGGCTTGGAGGAAATGCCGGCGGAGCCGCCGCCCCTGCACCGGAGCACAGAGAGTCGCTACCCCTGCACCAGAGCACAGCCCGCTGCCACCACCGCACTACAGAGCCTCGCGGCACCCACACCAGCCTCCAGCCATGATCGGAGGTTAGTATATTGCGACCATAAGACACACCCCCCACTTTCCCCCAAAATTTTTTGGGAAAAAAGTGCGTCTTATGGTCCAAAAAATACGGTAAATCAATCCCTGTTGGTGAGTTTATTCGAGCAAAACGCAATTGCAGTAACTCTCTCTCCTATGAACAGGAAAGTGTCTGCATCCAGAACAGACTGAGGAATCGCACCTATCCCAAATGGTCTCTCCATAGAGCGCACAAAATTGTGGAAAAAAAGCCACGTGATTCTCTTTTAATTGTTGAACCAAGTTCACATGATGCCTCTTTGTCTAATGAAGGAAGCAGATCTGACTCTGGATCTAACTCTAGTATCCGTTACCCCTGATTTCTGATCTATTCTCCAGAGTTAAAGGTGATTGCTGGTTTACCAAGCTTGACCTCAGGGGGGCGTATAATCTTATTCGCATTAAGCATGGGGATGAATGGAAGACAGCGTTTAATACTCCGGAGGGACATTTTGAGTACCTGGTGATGCCCTTTGGGCTCACTAATGCCCCTTCTGTCTTCCAGTGCTTCATGAACGATATATTCCGAGACTTTGTGGATAAATTTTTGATTATCTATCTGGATGATATTTTGATCTTCTCCAAGAATTGGGACTCTCATGTGGAACATGTTCGGACTGTGTTCCGGATTTTGAGGGAGAATTCCCTGTATGTCAAGGTATCGAAATGCCTTTTTGGGGTACAGAGGATTTCATTTTTGGGATTTATTTTGTCTCCGTCAACTATTGAAATGGACCCGGCCAAGGTACAGGCCATTTATGATTGGGTTCAGCCCACTTCTTTGAAGGCCCTCCAGAAGTTTTTGGGTTTTGCTAATTTTTATGGGAAATTTATAGCTAATTTTTCTGGTATTGCCAAGCCATTGACTGATTTGATTAGGAAGGGTGCTGATGTGCTGAATTGGTCTCCGGAGGCTGTTTCTTCCTTTCAGGAGATGAAGCGAAGAATCACTTCTGCTCCGGTTTTGCGGCAACCTGATGTCTCACTCCCGTTTCAGGTGGAGGTAGACGCTTCTGAGATTGGTGCAGGAGCGGTGTTGTCCCAAAAAGATCCAGTGACATCTAAAATGATTCCTTGTGCTTTCTTTTCCCGAAAGCTCTCCCCATCCGAATGTAACTATGATGTGGGGAATCGGGAACTGTTGGCCATGAAATGGGCATTTGAGGAGTGGAGACATTGGTTAGAAGGAGCCAAACACCAAGTCGTGGTCCTTACTGACCACAAGAATTTGACTTACCTGGAGTCGTCCAAGTGCTTGAATCCTAGACAGGCTAGGTGGGCCTTGTTTTTCACACGTTTTGATTTTGTGGTCTCTTTTCTTCCGGGCACTAAGAATGTCAAGGCAGACGCCCTCTCTAGGAGTTTCCTTGCTGATTCTCCTGTTGTGACTAAGCCTGCTACCATCTTAGGCGAGGGGGTAGTTCATTCTGCCATCTCGCCCGATTTGAGACGTGCTCTGGAAGAGTTTCAGGAGGACAAACCTGAGCGTTGTCCCAGTGGAAAGTTGCATGTTCCTGACCAGTGGAGGAAGAGAGTGTTGTCTGAAGTTCATTGCTCTGCATTGGCTGGTCATCCAGGTATTTTCGGTACTAGAGATCTGCTGAGTCTGTCTTTTTGGTGGCCCGCCTTGTCTCATGATGTCAGGAATTTTGTGCAGTCCTGTGGGACTTGCTCCCGATCTAAACCTTGTTCTCGCTCTAGTGGCTTGTTGATGCCTTTGCCGGTGCCCAGGAGGCCATGGACCCATATTTCAATGGATTTAATCTCTGATATGCCTGTCTCTCAGAGAATGACTGTTATTTGGGTGATTTGTGATAGATTCTCTAAGATGGTCCATCTTGTACCACTCCCTAAGTTGCCATCTTCCTCTGAGTTGGTGCCCCTGTTTTTGCAACAGGTGGTTCGCTTGCATAGGATTCCTGAGAACATTGTATCTGACAGAGGAGTTCAGTTTGTGTCTAGATTTTGGAGGACTTTCTGTTCCAAGCTGGGAATTCAGTTGTCCTTCTCCTCTGCGTTTCACCCTCAGACCAATGGGCAGACGGAGAGAACAAACCAGACTTTGGAGTCGTATTTGAGATGTTTTATTTCTGCCGATCAGGATGATTGGGTTTCATTTTTGCCCTTGGCCGAATTTGCTTTAAATAATAGAGCTAGCTCTGCCACTTTGATGTCTCCTTTTTTTTGCAACTTTGGGTTTCATCCTTGATTTTCTTCAGGGCAGGTGGAGCCTTCTGCCTGCCCAGGTGTTGACACTGTGGTGGAGAGAATGCACCAGATCTGGGACCAAGTAGTGGATAAGTTGTCTCTCTCCCAGGAAAAGGCCCAGCGGTTTTCCAACCGACGTAGGACCGTTGGTCCCCAGTTTAAGGTGGGTGATATGGTTTGGTTGTCATCAAAAAATATCGCTATGAAGGTGGCTTCTCCTAAGTTTAAGCCTAGATTTATTGGACCTTACAAGATTTTGGAGATTATTAATCCGGTCTCTTTTCGGTTGGCTCTTCCTGTCACATTTAAAATTCATAATGTGTTTCATAAGTCCTTGTTGAAGAAGTTTGTTGAACCAGTAGTTCCTGTGGTGGCACCTCCTGACCCTGTATTGGTTGAAGGTAACATGGAATATGAGGTAGAGAAGAAACTGGATTCCCGTCTGGCTAGACGGAGACTCCAGTATTTGGATAAGTGGAAGGGTTATGGTCAGGAGGATAATTCCTGGGTCTCTGCCTCTGATATTCATGCCGAAAGATTGGTGCGTGCCTTTCATCGGGCTCACCCGGATCGCCCTGGTGGCATGGATGAGGGTTCGGTGACCCCTCCTCAAGGGGGAGGTACTGTTGTGAGTTCATTTTTCCCTTCACGGTTGAGGTCTGATGAACTCCCTCCTCTGGTGAAGGAAGGTAGTGAGGCTGATTACCAAACACCTGGTCAGCTAGATGATGACTGGGTGGCTGGAATTGAGGACTGGATATAAGGCAGCCGACGCCCTTCTGCCTTGCTGGTGATCCTGCTGGATTCTTTTAGACCAGTCTGATTCCTGCATCTCAAAGCTAAGTTTTTCTGCTCTGCTTTGTACACTTCAGTTTTGTTTTTGTTTTGCCTTGTTTTTTGGGAGTTCTGCCATTCCCGGCCAGGGATGAGCTGTATTCCATTTTTGTCTCTGATCTTTTGATCTTTGCTCTGTCTTCAGAATATACCTGTGTGCTGATATAGTCTTTTGAAGCCTAGCGACTTCAGGGCCTGTTTTTCCTATCAGTCGGTTGGCACATTTTGGGTAGGGTTTTTGCGGATGGCAGACAGCAGCTTTCCTATCCTGTCCTATTTTAGTTAGCTTGGGCCCCATCATTTGCTCAACCTATCTTTCTATCTGTGTTAGTGTTTTCATCTTGCTTCACTGTCATTATATGTTGGGGGCTGCCTGTTGCTTTGGGGTCTGCTCTGGGGCAGTTTAGTTTTTCCCTTTCTGTCTTTAGGCTATGTAGTTCTCCGGCTGTGATCGAGGGGTCTAGGGCACCGTAGGAACCCCCCACGGCTACTGTTAGTTGTTGTGAATAGGATCATGGGTCTGCAATCCGCTAGCTACCAACCTCTCTGGTTTTTCTGAACTTAGCTAGTATTTTGTTTTTTCCTCCTTCGGTGACTCATCATAACAGATCACTCTAACTGTCAAAAAGTTTTTTCTAATATCTAATCTGTGTCTCCTCCCATTCAGTTTCATCCCATTGCTTCTAGTCTTTCCTTCTGCAAATGAGAATAAAGTTGATCCTTCTACAATTGACAGCCCTTGAGATATTTGTAGACAGCTATTAAGTCTCCTCTCAGTCTTCTCTTTTGCAAGCTAAACATTCCCAAATCCTGCAACCTTTCCTCATAAGACAGGGTTTGCAGACCGGTCACCATTCTGGTTGCTCTTTTCTGAACTTGCTCCAGTTTGTTGATGTCTTTTTTAAAATGTGGCGCCAAAAACTGGACACAGTATTCCAGATGAGGTCTGACCAAAGAGGAGTAGAGGGAAATAATGACTTCATGTGATCTAGACTGTATGCTTCTGTTAATACATCCTAGAATTGCATTTGCCCTTTTTGCTGCTGCATCACACTGTTGACTCATATTCAGTCTGTGATCTATTAGTATACCCAAGTCTTTTTCACATGTGTTGTTGCTTAGCCCTATTCCTCCCATTCTGTATATGACTTTTTCATTTTTATTGCCCAGATGTAGTACTTTGCATTTTTCCCTGTTAAAAACCATTCTGTTAGTTACTGCCCATTGCTCCAGTTTATTTATATCTTTTTGAATCCTCTCTCTCTCTTCTCTAGTATTAGCTATCCCTCCTAGCTTTGTGTCATCTGCAAATTTAATCAGTTTACCCTCAATTCCTTCATCTAAATCATTGATAAAGATGTTGAATAATACAGGGCCCAGGACAGAGCCCTGTGGTACCCCACTTGAGACATTCTTCCAACTGGATGTGCAGCCATTTACGACCACTCATTTGGTCTGATCACTAAGCCAGTTATGAATACACCTAACAGTTACCTTGTCCATTCCATACTTAGTAATTTTTTCAATAAGGATTGTGTGAGAGACTTTGTCAAATGCTTTGCTGAATTCAAGATATACTATATCTACAGCATTTCCCTGATCCACCCAATCAGTGATTCCGTCATAGAAGGAAATTAAGTTAGTCTGACATGACTTATTAGTTACAAACCCATGCTGACTCTGTTTAATCACTTCATTCTTATCCAGGTACTGACATACATGCTGTTTAATAATTTGTTCAAATATCTTTCCTGGTATAGAAGTCAGACTGACCGGCCTATAGTTCCCTGGATCCATCTTCTTGCCCTTTTTGAAGATAGGAACAACATTTGCGCTTCTCCAGTCTTCTGGCACTTCTCCTGTACTCCAAGACTTCTCGAAGATTATGGAGAGGGGTTCAAAAATTTCTTCTGCTATCTCCTTCAGTACTCTGGGGTGTAATTCATCTGGACCTGGACACTTGAATTCATTTAGGTTAGCTAAGTGTTTCCTCACTATCTTTCTGTTTATAGTTATCTTGGATTCTTATATTCCCTTAACAGGACAGTGAAGAACAGTTGATGTTACATTTCCTTTCTGAGAGAAAACAGATACAAAATAGGATTTGAAAAGTTCGGCCTTCTCAACATCCTGTCTTACCATTTCATCATTTTCATCCTGTAAAAATCCTATAGCATCTTTGACTTTTCTTTTACTTTTGACATATCCCCAAAATCCTTTATTATTGCTTTTGACATCTCTTGCAAGCCTCAATTCATTGTCAGCTTTAGTAATCTGATTTGTGCCCTGCAGGTTCTGCAGACAGCATTATATTCTTCTTTAGATATGCCTCCCTCTTTCCATTTTATAAACATTTCTTTCTTCCTTTTTAGCATGTGCTTAAGTTCTGTGTTCATCCATCCTGGCTTCCTTAAATGCTTCCTATTCTTCCCTCTTTTCGAAATTGTTAACAACTGTGCTTTGAGAATTTCATTTTTCAAGATTTCCCATCCTTCCTGGACATTTTTGTCTTTAAGGATATCCAGCCATTGGATCCCTCCAATTCTCTTTCTGAATCCCTTAAAATCTGCCTTTATGAAATCTAACCTTGACGTCTGAGTCTTCACAGGTCTTCCTCCTCTAGTTATCCAAAATTCTAAAATAGCATGGTCGCTACCTGCTAGGGTCCCAGCCACTTTTACCTCCTCAACCATTTCCTCCCTGTTTATAAGGATTAGATCCAAGGTAGCAGTTCCCCTTGTTTTCTCCCTTACCTTTTGGAAGATAAAGTTGTCAGCAAGAGAGGATAAGAATTTCCTTGACCTGTTAGTTTTGCCTGAGAGAGATTCCCAACAAATGTCTGGATAGCTGAAATCTCATACCGCGCACCATGCCTTTTTTTAGCTTAGCTGCGCCCCCTAACTCTGAGTACAGAGGTCGGACCGTGGCTTTAAGCTTTCCCCCGTAGAACATAGGTGACAGCCCCGACAGTTCCGGATCCATCACGGAAAAGGTGTGCCCGATCAGTTCCTTCTCCTTACACATGCAAAGCAGATGGATTTAAAGACATCCCGCACCCACTGGGCCTCTATTTACCGCTGCGATCACTCCCTGGCGGTGCGGGATTACGAGCCGCAACATGTACAGCTCTGTAGTGGAGATGAGATTCTCTGCTGTGTATTTTAACCATGATCACATGATATCTACTGACAAACAAGTGCTGCGATTTAGGACTCCGTGAAAACACACTTCATCCAAAGCGCTGCTATTCCTGACTGTGAGATGTAGCCTTATGCTCCATGTCCTCCCAGTGATCCTGCAAGCGCTTCTCACGAAATTAGAATATCATCCAAAAGTGATTTTTTTTTTCAGTTCTTCACTACAAACAGTGTCTCTCCAATATTCTATAGAGTCATTACACACAGAGTGATCTATTCCACGGGTTTATTTCTGGTAATACAAAGTCCAGGAATAGAAGGCGAGCATCATCACAACAGTCCACACATCCGAACCATCATCCGTGTATAAGAGAGACGCAGCCGGCAATACAACCGCTTTACCCTTAGGTGCACATTCAAGGAAAATAAGTTAATCCACATAGCAAAAAATAGTAGAAAAGAGAGCGGCACTCACCGGGTGGTGTAGTCAAGGTTTTATTGTAAAAGCATATCCGCGGGAGAACGGGTGCAAAAAGGAGAGAGCAACGACGATCGCTTCGCGCTGCAAAGGCGCTTCCACAGAATTCTTGTACATAATCGCATGGAAGACCCACAGAGTAATTGGCTCAATTTGATGCCCCCGAGAGGTGATGATCGCTGTGGGCAGTGTCCGCTCTGTTCTCAGCACATTCTTCACCGTTGTTTCCGTATCGGTGCGGTAACTCATTATGCCACTGATTTTATTTCATGCAAAACCACTGATGTTGTTTATGTTTTATTTTGGCCTTGTAAGTTTTTTTACATAGGGAAAACGATACGTCCTCTTTATGTTCGGTTTAGGGAGCACCTCAATTCTATCCTGACAGGTAAAGGGGTCCCCAGACTTATTATCCATATGAGAGAAGCACACGGTGGCAATCCCGATGCATTATCATTTGCTGGCATAGAAAGGGTTACTCTACCCCAACGGGGAGGGGAACTGAAGAGGAATTTACTGAAACAAGAAGCCAGGTGGATTAATCAAACTAGTGCTTTAGAGCGTACAGGACTCAATAAGAGGATTCATAGGTCTGTTAGTTTTTCGCCTCTTTTGGGCTTTTTTTCTCTCTTTCCTTTTGTATTTATGGTATTATTATATATATTATATATTTTTGTTTTCACTTATGTGAACTATGTATATATATTTTTTTGTTGTTTTGTTGATTGCTCAGCAGGTGAGCGGCACCGGTGGGAGGAGTCCTGACTTCTGGTTGTGGGTATTTCCTCCTTGGCCGGCTGCAGCTCACCATGTAACCCGTGGAAGCGCCTTTGCAGCGCGAAACGGTCGTCGTTGCTATTTCCTTTTTGCACCCGTTCTCCTGCTGATATGCTTTTATAATAAAGCCTTGACTACACTACCCGGTGAGTGCCATTCTCTTTTCTACTATTTTTTGTTATTTCTGTTAGTGTTGATGATCATGGCTTACAGCCAATGAAAACCCAAAAGTCATTATCTCAGTACATTAGAATACTTTATAACACCAGCTGGAAAAATGATTGTAAAATCAGAAATGTATGATCAGTAAATGTCCTCAGTACTTGGTCGGGCTCCTTTTGCATTAATTACTGCATCAATGCAGCGTGGCATGGAGGCGATCAGCCTGTGGCACTGCTGAGAGGTTATGGAAGCCCAGGTTGCTTTGATCGCAGCCTTCAGCTCGTCTGCATTGTTGGGTCTGGTGTCTCTCATCTTCCTCTTGACAATACTCCATAGATTCTCTATAGGGTTAAGGTCAGGTGAGCTGGTTGCCAATCAAGCCCAGTGATACTGTTGTGTGTACACCAGGTATTGGCACTTTTGGCAGTGTGGACAGGCGCCAAGTCCTGCTGGAGAATGACATTTCCATCCAGAAAGCTTGTTGGCAGAGGGAAGCATGAAGTGCTCTAACATGTCCTGGTAGACGGCTGCTCTGACTTTGGTCTTGATGAAACCAAGTGGACCTACACCAGCAGATGACATGGCTCCCCAAACCATCACTGACTGTGGAGACTTCACACTAGACCTCCAGCAGCTTGGATTGTGGCCTCTCCACTCTTCCTCCAGACTATGGGACCACTGACAACAGTCCGGTTCTTCTTCTCCTTGGCCCAGGTAAGACGCTTCTGGCGTTGTCTATTGGTCATGATTGGCTGACACAAGGAATGTGACACTTGTAGCCCATGTCCTCGACACGTCTGTGTGTGGTGTGAAGCAATGACTCCAGCAGCAGTCCGCTCCTTGTGAATCTCCCCCATATTACTGAATGGCCTTTTCTTACCAATCCTTCTCAGGCTGCGGTTATCCCGGTTGCTTGTGCAGCTTTTCCTCCCACACTTTTTCCTTCCACTCCACCTCCCATTTATATTCTTGGATACAGCACTCTGTGATCAGCCGGCTTCTTTACCAATGACCTTTTGTGGCTTCCCCTCCTTGTGGAGTGTGTCAGTGACTGCCTTCTGGACATCTGTCAGGTCAGCAGTCTTCCCCATGATTGTGGAGCTACTGAAACAGACTAAGGGACCTTCATAAACACTTAGGAGCCTGTATAGGTGTTTATTGTTAATTATTCTAATTTCCTGAGATAATGACTTTTGGGTTCTCATTGGCTGTAAGCCATAATCATCAACATTACCAGAAATAAACCCGTGACATAGATCACTCTGTGTGTAATGACTCTATAGAATAGAGGAGAGTCACTTTTTGTATCGAAGATCTGAAATAAATTCACTTGTGATGATATTCTAATTTAGTGAGAAGCACAACTATATATCTTTTCTCTTACAGATATCTCACAGGGTGTATTACCCATTCCCTATGTCATTTCATCTCACTTTTTTTAGTTTTATCACCTCTTAATATTTTCTTCTTCTGTTACTTCCCTTTCCACTTATTTTTCTTATTTTCTTCTCTCCCTTTTCTTTTCTGTCCTTTTCTGTTGTGGTTTGGTATAATTATGGCCATGTCTAATGTTCTCTCTCATTTTCAGCACCCTGACGAGGCAAGGCCCGGTGCAGAGCACCTGTGACAGCCGGCTGCTGCTCCCACACCATCACGCTCCACAGTGCGCTCCACAGTGCGCTCCACAGTGCGCTCCTCAGCTGTCACTTTAGGACATATCTTCTGCGCAGCATATCTCTATTCCACATTCTATACTGTCTGCTCCCCGGTCAGTGGCCTCGGGGCCTCTCCTCCTGTCTCTCTACGTGTGCGGTTCTTCTCATTTCGTGCTCCGGGTGACTCCTCCTGGTGGTGGCTCAGTGGTTAGCACTGCAGCCTTGCAGCCCCGGTGGTCGAATCCCACCAATGACAACATCTGCAAGGAGTTTGTATGTTCTCCCCGTGTTTGCGTGGGTTTCCTCCCACATTCCAAAGACTTACTGATAGGGGATTTAGATTGTGAGCCCTAATGGGGACAGTGATGGTAATGTGTGCAAACTGTAAAGCGCTGCGGAATATGTTGGTGCTATATAAAATAAAGATTATTATTATTCATCACAATTGCTCTCACTCTAGTCTGATCCTCTGGCTCCCTCTTGTGGTCACAGTGTATTACCACTCTGCAGTGCACTATGGCTCAATGCTCATGTCCACACTACACCCTTATTTACTCACTAGTCCACCTATACAGTAATGATAGGGGACTACCCAATTGATTTTTTCTAAAATATTTTTTTTAATATAATCTGTCTCTACATTTCCATTCTTTGGCCGTGCCCTAATATATGTAAATATGGTGATTATTCTTAGCATGTGGTGACGTAATATCCCATTTTGCTGCCCCTTATTGTGTGCATTTATTGTATCACACACTCGGATTTGTCATCTTGGTTTTTTCGCCATTTCCTTCCCCGTTATACCTGTAGGTCTGAAGAACGACTTGTTGACCCAAACGTCACCGATTCGGTTTGTTGGATTGCAGTTCTGATTAAATCTAGAATATTTCTTGCAATGTTATAGAATGCGAATTCTGCTTCTTCCACGGAGCGATGTCGTGTCCGGGCGCGAGTCCTCATACACCGTGACGTAGATGCCGGTTAGTAGAATAAATCCGGCGCACGGATGGAGGCTTGGAAGAGAATTCTAACGCAGTCCACCATAGTACAAAGGCCACCGACGTTTCAGCCGATAGGACCTTCCTCGGTGGACTATGCCAACAAGAAAATAGCTACAGCATAGACATCCAAAAACAGGAAGATCAATCAGGATGGGGCATTGGGGAGAGGACCGATATCATATGTGACAAGTGACTTCATATTATCAGAGGGGAAAGGGAGAGACGGAGAAGAACCTGCCCGACGGCTTGAAGTCCTGTTAGAGAAGTTTACGGAATGTAAGGACACAGTGTCCGTATCAGTGGAATCTGTGGGGTATAGAAATGCCATCAGCATTGTTCTAGGTACTGGTATAGACTAGAGACAGAAAGGGTTAAATGCCCCCCCAAGCTAGTGAGAAAGACTGGAGCTTCAGTGGCTACGCGGGGTCCACCGCCGTGTAAAGGTAGAGCCGTCCATCTAATATCTAGCCAAAAAGGAACATATATATATATATATATATACACTGCATATACTGTGGGGGAAATAAGTATTTGATTCTTTGCTGATTTTGTAAGTTTGCCCACTGACACAGACATGAACCGACTATAATGTTAAGGGAAGATTATTTGTAACATTGGAGAGAGAATATCAAAAATAAAATCCAGAAAATCACATTGTATAAATTATACAAATTTATTTGCACCTTGCAGTGAGAAATAAGTATTTGATCCCCTGTAAGGGAGTGAGATATGATGTCTCTCTTGCTTCCCTTCCTGAGATTGCTCCTCCTATGTTATCTAATATATTTAGCTCAATGTGGATATGTATGAGTGTGTGTATGTGTGTGTGGGTCTGTATGTGTGTGTGCATGAATGTGTGCATGAATGTGTGCATGAATGTGTGCATTTTGTGTGAATGTATGTGTGTATATGTGTGTATATGTGTGTATGTGTGAGTATGTATGTGTGCATGTATGTGTGTGTATGTATGTGTGTGTGTATGTATGTTTATGTGTATGTGTGTGTATGTGTATGAATGTGTGTACGTATGTGTGTGTATGTGTATGAATGTGTGTGTATGTATGTATGTATGTATGTGTGTATGTATGTGTGCGTCTGTATGTGTGTGTATGAATGTGTGTATGTATGTGTGTATGTATGTGTGTGTCTGCGTGTGTATGTATGTTTGTGTGTATGTATGTGTGTGTATGTATGTGTGTATGTATGTGTGCGTGTATGTATGTATGTGTGTGTATGTATGTGTGTATGTATGTGTGCGTCTGTATGTGTGTGTATGAATGTGTGTATGTATGTGTGTATGTATGTGTGTGTCTGCGTGTGTATGTATGTTTGTGTGTATGTATGTGTGTGTATGTATGTGTGTATGTATGTGTGCGTGTATGTATGTATGTGTGTGTATGTATGTGTGTATGTATGTGTGCGTGTATGTATGTATGTGTGTGTATGTATGTGTGTATGAATGTGTGTATGTATGTGTGTATGTATGTATGTGTGTATGAATGTGTGTATGTATGTGTGTGTCTGCGTGTGTATGTATGTTTGTGTGTATGTATGTGTGTGTATGTATGTGTGTATGAATGTGTGTATGTATGTGTGTGTGTCTGCATGTGTATGTATGTATGTGTGTCTGCATGTGTATGTATGTATGTGTGTATGTATGTGTGTGTATGTATGTGTGCGTGTATGTATGTATGTGTGTGTATGTATGTGTGCGTGTATGTATGTATGTGTGTGTATGTATGTGTGTATGAATGTGTGTATGTATGTGTGTATGTATGTATGTGTGTATGAATGTGTGTATGTATGTGTGTGTGTCTGCGTGTGTATGTATGTGTGTGTATGAATGTGTGTATGTATGTGTGTGTGTCTGCGTGTGTATGTATGTTTGTGTGTATGTATGTGTGTGTGTGTGTATGTATGTGTGTATGAATGTGTGTATGTATGTGTTTGTGTCTGCGTGTGTATGTATGTGTGTGTATGTGTGTTTGTGTGTGTCTGTGTGTGTGTGTATGTGTGTGTCTCTGTGTGTGTATGTGTGTATATGTATGTTTGTGTATGTGTGTGTATGCTTGTGTGTATGTATGTATGCTTGTGTGTATGTATGTATGTGTATATGTATGTTTGTGTGTACGTATGTGTGTATGTATGTTTGTGTATGTATGTGTGTGTATGTATGTTTGTGTGTGTATGTATGCTTGTGTGTATGTATGTATGCTTGTGTGTATGTATGTATGTGTGTATGTACGTACGTACGTGTGTATGTATGTGTGTATCTATGCACGTATGTGTGTATGTATGTATGCTGGTGTGTATGTATGTATGTGTGAATGTATGTACGTACGTGTGTATGTATGTGTGTATCTATGCACGTATGTGTGTATGTATGTGTGTATGCGTGTGTATGTATGTTTGTGTGTATATGTATGTTTGTGTGTATGTATGTGTGTATGTATGTTTGTGTGTGTATGTATTATTATTATTTATTTTATTATTATTATTTATTTCTATAGCACCATTGATTCCATGGTGCTGTACATGAGAAGGGGTTACATACAAATTACAGATATCACAGTATATTACAGTAAACAAACTAACAATCACAGACTGATACAGAGGGGAGAGAGGACCCTGCCCTTTCGGGCTTACTTGCTACAGGATGGTGGGGAAGGAGACAGTAGGTTGGGGGGTTGCAGCAGTTCCGGTGTTGGTTGAGGTGATATCACCGGTAGTGGTGAGAGAGAAGGAGGTAGCGGGGTCATTGCAGGCTGTAAGCTTTCCTGAAGAGATGAGTTTTCAGGTTCCGTCTGAAGGATCCAAATGTGGTTGATAGTCGGACTTGTTGGGGCAAAGAATTCGTGAATAGGGGCTATTCGGGAGAAGTCTTGGAGGCGGTTGGGTGAGGAGCAAATAAGTGTAGATGAGAGAAGGAGGTCTTGAGAGGACCGGAGATTACGTGAGGGAAGGTATCGGGAGATTAGTTCAGAGACATATGGGGGAGACAGGTTATAGATGGCCTTGTAGGTCAGTATTAGTAATTTGAACTGGATACGCTGAGGGAATGGGAGCCAGTGAAGGGATTTGCAGAGGGGAGAAGTGGAGGAGTAGCGAGGAGAGAGATGAATTAGTCGGGCGGCAGAGTTAAGGACGGACTGGAGAGGTGCGAGGGTGTTAGCAGGGAGTCCACAGAAAAGGATGTTGCAGTAGTCGAGGCGGGAGATGATGAAGGCTTGCACAAGCATTTTAGTAGACTGAGGGTTGAGGAAAGGACGGATTCTGGAAATTTTTTTGAGCTGGAGGCGACAGGAGGTAGAAAGAGCTTGGATGTGCAGTTTGAAGGACAGGGCAGAGTCAAAGGTTACTCCGAGGCAGCGGACTTCCGGTACTGGGGAAAGTGTGATGTCATTAATTTTTATAGCTAGGTCGGGTAAGGAAGATCTGAGAGATGGAGGAAAGATGATGAGTTCAGATTTGTCCACATTGAGCTTGAGGAAGTGAGAGGAGAAGATGGAGGATATGGCTGGTAGACACTCTGGGATTCTGGACAGCAGAGAGGTGACGTCTGGGCCAGAGAGGTAGATCTGGGTGTCATCAGCATAAAGGTGGTAGTAGAATCCATGGGACTTTATGGGTTGCCCCAGACCAAGTGTATAGATTGAGAAGAGTAGGGGTCCTAAAACAGAGCCTTGGGGGACTCCAACAGAGAGAGAATGGGATGAGGAGATGGTGTGGGAGTGGGAGACGCTGAATGTGCGATTGGAAAGGTATGAGGAGATCCATGATAGGGAAAGGCTTTGATGCCAAAGGAGGAGAGGATCTGTAGTAGGAGGCAGTGGTCAACTGTGTCGAATGCAGAGGACAGGTCTAGAAGCAGAAGTATAGAATATTGTCTGTTTGATTTGGCTGTAAGTAGGTCATTAGTAATTTTGGTCAGGGCTGTCTCAGTGGAGTGATGGGGGCGGAAACCAGATTGTAGATTGTCAAAGAGCAAGTTAGATGATAGGTGGGAGGAAAGTTCAGTGTGGACGTGCTGCTCCAGGAGTTTGGAAGCGAATGGGAGCAACGATATTGGGCGATAGCTGGACATAGCGGTTGGGTCGAGGGTTGGCTTTTTAAGGATAGGCGTGAGTGTGGCATGTTTGAAAGCAGAAGGGAAGGTACCAGACGTTAGTGATAGGTTGAAGAGGTGGGTTAGGGATGAGATAAGTGTGGTGGTGAGGTTGGAAAGGAGGTGGGATGGGATGGGGTCAAGTGCAAAGGTTGTGAGGTGCGATTTGGAGAAGAGACGACTAAGCTCCTCTTCAGTGATGTTGGAGAGTGAGGTTATGGGGTTTGGGCATTGGTCTGGCATATAAAGGGGTTGTGGTGGTTGAGTGATGAAGACTTGCCTTGTTTGGTCAATCTTGTTTTTGAAGTGTGTGGCAAAGTCATCGGCAGAGATGAGGGAGGTTGGAGGAGGTATTGATGGGCGGAGGAGGGAGTTAAAAGTTTTGAATAGCTGTTTGGGGTTGTAATATAGGGAAGATACGAGGGTTGTGCAGTAGGCCTGTTTAGCAGAGGTGAGGGCAGATTTGAAATCGAGTGTTGCCTGTTTGAATGTGGTGAAGTCATCTTGCGAATTTGTTTTCTTCCAGCGCCGCTCTGCAATCCTGGACACTTGCCGGAGCTTTTTAGCGGTGTTGTTCCAGGGTTGTCTGTTGATATGTTGCATTCTGCCATGAACGAGAGGGGCAACCGCGTCAATAGCTGATGCGAGAGTGGCATTGTAGAAAGCAGTGACACTGTCTGTATCATGGAGTAAGGATATGGATGCCAGTGGTAGAATAGAGTCAGAGAGCGCGTGGGTGTCTAGGTGTGCAAGGTTTCTGCGGGGGTGCGCATGTTCCTGGACCTGGGTGCCTGGTGAGGAGGACAGGGATGAGAAAGTGAGTAGATGTTGGTCAGAAAGAGGGAGAGGGGAGGTGGTGAAGTTAGAAAGAGAGCAGAGACGGGTGAAGACCAGTTCTAATGTGTGTCCGTCTGTGTGGGTGGCTCAGGAGGACCACTGAGTAAGTCCAAAGGAAGAACTAAGGGACAGGAGTTTGGAGGCTGCTGACTGAAGGGTATCAGTGGGGATGTTGAAGTCACCCATGATGATAGTGGGGGTGTCAGTTGAAAGAAAATGAAGAAGCCAGGTAGAGAATTGTTCAATGAAGGCAGTGGTCGGGCCTGGAGGTCGGTATATGACAGCCACTTGGAGGTTGGAGGGAGAGTAGATGGGGACAGAGTGGACTTCAAAAGAGGGGAGGATTAGGGAGGGAAGAGGTGGGATTGCGTTGAAGGTGCAGTTGGAAGAAAGGAGAAATAGTCAGCTCTCAGCGGTGGATACCGAGATTAGACCAGGACAGCAACATTCACTCTGAAATGGAAATCATGCATAACACATAATGTGCTCTTCACTGAGAAGGTAATCACTCTAAATGACACGGCACATAAGATTGAGAAAGTCCAACAGGTGATACCATAGGCTCAGAGAGGACAATAATATTTAAATCCCTTTTTCAGGACTCATTCATTATAGTAGTCGGTATACTGAAGAAGGTCGAGTTAGACCGAAACGTCTATTTATTTGTACCACTGACTATTCAATAAAATTTCTACTAAATCAGCTAAACAAGTTGAGTGCCAGGTTTTACTTATTTGCACTATTGGTTTGGAAGAAAGGAGAAGACCCACTCCTCCACCGTGTCTGTTGCCAGGGCGAGGAGTGTGGGTGAAGTGGAGGCCGCCGTAACACAGCGCAGCAGGGGAGGCAGTGTTACAGGATGTCAGCCAGGTTTCTGTGAGGCCGAGGAAGGCAAGATTGCAAGAGAGAAAGAAGTCATGAATCACATGGAGCTTATTGCAGATGGAGCGGGCATTCCAAAGTGCTCCCGAGAGAGGGAGCAGGAGGTTGGGTGTCAATGGCACAGGTTTTAAGTTGGAAAGATTGCAGTAGTTCTTCTTAGATAGTGAGCGGTAGGAAGGGGTAGTAATGGGGGGTATGAGCTGATTGGGAGATATGTCACCAGCAGTGAGAAGAAGCAGAGAAAGGAGAGCAGATGGGAGAAGGAGAGTGGGCAGCTTGTTTTATGTTTTATTCGGACAGATTTGAGGTTGAGAAGCAGTTCAGCAGAAGAGGTCAGGTGGGGAGGATAGAGGGAAGGGGAGATGGTTATTTGGTTAGAGGGTGCTGGGGTTTGGGGATAGCGAAGGAGAGTGAGGATTAAAGGAGCAAACAATGTGAGGGTACTGTATATGTAAACATGGTGAAGAATTAAGATAGGTTAAGAAAAGCTAGGTCCAAGTAATAAGAAGTGCTTACTCAGCAGACATACCCAAAAGAGACAGGTAGATAGTGTAGGGTCCTGACTCCCGCCGAGACTAACTGCAGTAGTAATAACTGCATCTTCAGAAACTTTTGCTGCAGTGATACTTAGGCTGCAGGGAGACACACGTGCCTGACCAGCACGCCTAGGCGGCATTTGAATATATAGGACAGAGTATATAGGACTGTATGTGTGTATCTATGTATGTATGTGTGTGTATGTGTGTGTGTGTATCTGTATGTGTGTATATATAGTATATATGTGTGTGTGTGTATGTATGTGTGTATGTATGTGTGTATGTATGTGTGTGTATGTATGTATGTGT